>NW_028318090.1:6252546-6568182 GCF_062004578.1 Staurois parvus | reverse complement strand
AATTGAAAAAAAGTGAAGGGGGTCTGAATACTTCATGAATGCACTGTACCATAGTTTGTAGATGCTATCACTTTCACACAAACCAATTAATATACACTTATTGGGACGTAGTAGAACACATTTTGGCCTAAATTTATGAAGATACTTGATTTTCTAATTTTGTTATTGGATATGTTTTTTAACAGAAAGTAGAAAAATACATTTATTTTTCAAAATGTTCAGTCTTTTTCACTTATTTATTAAAAGAAAGCTCTATTTGTGTGAAAAATTATAGAAGTTTCATTTTGGTAAAATGTTGCATGACTGTGCAATTGCCAGTTAAAGTAGTGCAGTGCCAACTAGCAAAAAATGGCATGGTCGTGAAAGGGGTAAAACTTTCTGGAGCTCAAGTGGTTAAGTACCTGAATTTGACTTGGTAGCAGCCTATTACAATCCCTTGTATAGAAAAGGTCAAACTGTCAGTACAAAGCAGCACAAGAAGCTAATCAATTGTACTGTATTGCTAATGTACTGAGAGAGTACAGAGAGGTGAGCTCATCAGTTTGCTGCTGCTACTTTCACTGTCCAGGGTGAGAAGACCTGTAAGTGTTAGTTACCTGCAGTACAGAAAAATCAGATCTCCTGCCAGACAGGGCTGTGGTGTGTGAGAGCTGCCTAAATCTCAGGATTGGATAGACAAATACAAGGGGAATTCAAGTCACACTGGGACTTTTCAGTTTTTATAATAAAAGAACAAATTTCAAGGAGTGGAAACTGCATTAATTTTTTGACATACTCCTCTGCTACATGTATACACTTATCCAAGCGTTTAAGTAATGCCTGGAAAGCTTCAGCATAGAAAGATTTATCATTGAACCTCAACCATCCTAGGACAGCCTGCTACACTTCGTCATGGTTATGTTCACCATTTCCACAAAAAGAATCATCTCTTGTACAATTTCAAGACAAATTAATGCGTCGATTATCCAGGATCAGCTGAATGCTCACAGGATGACTGCTGTGGGCTGGGAACCATCATGGCTGGATGTACGGCCATCTTTGAAATGTTTACACCATTCAAATGTCTTACAGTTGGGCATCTCATCATTGTACTGTGCTTGAAGTCTTCTGTAGATATCAGCTGGTTTTATACCTTCTTTCATAAGAAACTTCATCAGCACACGCGGTTCCATGCACGCACTAAGGCTGTTTTGTACCATCTTGATTAACGGTCTCTGGACTGTTCCGTGACATGTGCGCCGTTGATCAGTAATAGGACACACTTGCCACTTACTACTGCGTGTATTACCCCCACGCTAGCATTCATTTTTCTAACTGTAAAATTAAAAGTCCCAGCTTGACTTGAACGCCCCTCATACAAAACCTCTGGTGGGTAAAACCATTATAAGTATTTCATCCATTTACTTAGCTTTTCGGGTGAAGTTAAATTTTAATGGTTAGATTATGAATAAAGGCTCTTTCAAATGTTTAAATTAAGTGTAAGGGGTTGGGTAGGGGTATGGTTAACTGTTTGAGTGATGGTTGGGGCTAGGACAGAGATTAGGAATACTTAGAGGTGTACTCATAAAGCAGTGAACCTTACATTCACTGTAGGTGAAACTTCCCAGTGCATTCATTTACAATGATTGATCCACCATCGGAGAATATTTGGTAAAAGTTACACTCACTGCTTTGTAAGTATGCCGCTTAGTGTAACTGTTTTCATTCTACTTGTTTTTTAAGCTAAAATTCCCTTCCTAGAACTAGCATATCGGACTCCTGGCGCTACCTGGGAATAGAGTAAACGCACAATCTTCCCAGCACACATTTGTAGGGTTCCTAATTGTCTTGTCCAATAAACTAAGTTGCACATGGCATATTGAATGACATAGATGGTCCTTGGGCATCTTTGATTGGATTATAATAGTCCATAGACCACAGAACCTTGAGAGTGAAATACAGCTATGATAAGATAAAAAAAATCAAGAAAAAAGAGGAGGTTGGTGAGATCTGTATAAGCAGGTTATGCTGTTTGTATGCATTTCAATGCTTTGACCTTGACTAATAACCTTGACCTTTTGTATTCAGTTTCTAGTGTATAAATGGGTCTGCTGTCCCGGGAAAGTGCAAATATCCTTTTCTACTTCCATTGAAAGGATCTAGGCTGTACTACTGTATAGAGACAACTTAAGTGGATTGAGAATTTTCATTTAAAGTAGACTTGTGAGACCAAAAATCCAGTATGGAAGCTGATGTTGCTGACTTGTTTTGGTGGATAATTAAGTTCATTATGATTTTGATTCACAGTCTAGTTCAACATTGAACATGTATTCAGGATGGAGTCTCAGACTTGTCAAACTTTATTGGCTGCATACATGCTCCTGGTCAATGATTCATTTGCTAGTAAAGCCATGATTACAGCTTCAGAACATGCACCTTCAGAAACAAGTCAACAATATGAGGTTTATTTAAACAGTTTACATCTTTTTAAATGTCGTAGTGGAAGACTCCTATTGTGATAACCCGCTGTAGTGTAATGTAGACGCAATGATCCTTATAGACCATGCAAGCTTTAGCTGATAGAATATTTTTTGGTTGAATGATTTGCTATGACATCAAATATTGACAAATTTATTTACTCATACATATGATTGGAATCAAATGTGTTGGATGGTCTCCTCATGGCTGTCAGGGTTCCAGAATGCAGAGGCGGATAATTGAAGGAATGTTGTCAACACGCTCCATCCCACCCATGTAGCTTCTTTCTTAGCTTCAGCATGTCTTGTATGAGTTATCACATATTGGACTTTTTCCATAGTAGTGGCTTCAGTGGATAAGACAGTCTTTTCTAGGTGACAAGAAATGCTGGCTTTACCACATCATTTTTTAGCATCTTAGGATGTGATAAAAGTGTTATACATATAAGTAAATAAGAATTATAGTTATTATGTACAAAATTCAAGGAAAATTATTCCTTTTTGCAAGAAGATATCATTTCCTATAACATACAGTATGTAACTCTTATTTTAGTGAGGGACATCCAAGGCTTAAAGTGATACTAAAAGATACTTGTTTAGCTTAAAATAAAAAAAAATGGTATACTTACCTGGTCTGTGCAATGATATTGCACAGAGTGGTCCCTTATTTCCTATTTGGCACCCCTCAGCAGATTCGCTTGCTCAGTGGGGGATCTGCCTGCAGATCCCCGCTGAGCAATTGGATGACAGGTCTGTGTCTGCTGCGCTTATGCAGAGTGGACACAGACACAGCCCACTGTCCTCTATGTAGCTTCACAAGTCTTGCATCCATTGAACTTGTGAGTTTTTGGACAGTTTCTGCTTGAATTTGTTTGCAAAGATGTCAGAATAGCCTCCCAGAGCTGCTGTTTGGATGTAAACTGCCTCCCACCCTCATAGATCGTTTGCTTGAGGATGCTCCAAAGGTTCTCAATAGGATTGAGGTCAGGGGAGGATGGAGGCCACACCATGACTTTCTCTCCTTTTATCCCCATAGCAGCCATTGATGCAGAGGTATTCTTTGCAGCATGAGATGGTGCATTGTCATGCATGAAGATGATTTTATTACGGAAAGCATAGTTCTTCCTTCTGTACCAGGGAAGAAAGTGGTCAGTCATAAACTCCACATACTTTGCAGAGGTCATCTTTACACCTTTGGGGACCCTAAAGGGGCCAACCAGCTCTGTTCCCATGATTCCGGCCCACAACATGACTCCACCACTGCCTTGCTGACATTGCAGCCTTGTTGGAACAGGGTGGCTGTCCACCAACCATCCACTACTCTATCCATCTCGACCATCCAGGGTTGCACGGCACTCATCAGTCAACAGGACTGTTTGAATATTAGTCTTCATGTATTTTTCTGCCCAATGCAGCCATTTCTGCTTGTGAGCATTGGTTAGTGGTGGCCGAATAGAAGGTTTATGCACAGTTTCAGGACTCTGGAGGACTCTACACCTTGATGTCCGTGAGACTCCAGAGGCACCAGCAGCTTCAAATATCTGTTTGCTGCTATGTAATGGTATTTTAGCAGCTGTTCTCTTGATCCGATGCATGGATCTGGCAGAAATCTTCCTCATTGTGCCTTTATCTGCACGAACCTGTCTGTGCTCTGAATGAGCCCCAAATCTCTTAATAGTGTGATGATCACGCTTAAGTTTTCATGAAATATCTAATGTTTTCATTAGAGATGAGCGAATTTCTCAAAAATTCGATTCGGCTGATTCGGCGAATTCCAGTGTGAAATTCGATTCGATGCGAATTTCTTCGCTACGAAGATGACTTATAAAAAGGGTTTCTAGGCTTCAGAGAGCCTTTAAATTAGTGCAGAACACTGTACCTTTAATTTAAATGCCCTTGGAGATGAGGAAAGAGAAGGAGAAGGAGAAGGAGAAGGAGAAGGATGAGGAGAAGGAGAAGGATGAGAAGAAGGAGAAGGATGAGAAGAAGGAGAAGGAGAAGGATGAGAAGAAGGAGAAGGAGAAGGATGAGAAGAAGGAGAAGGAGAAGGATGAGGAGAAGGAGAAGGATGAGAAGAAGGAGAAGGATGAGAAGAAGGAGAAGGAGAAGGATGAGAAGAAGGAGAAGGATGAGAAGAAGGAGAAGGAGAAGGATGAGAAGATGGAGAAGGAGAAGGATGAGAAGAAGGAGAAGGAGAAGGATGAGAAGAAGGAGAAGGAGAAGGATGAGAAGAAGGAGAAGGATGAGGAGAAGGAGAAGGATGAGAAGAAGGAGAAGGATGAGAAGAAGGAGAAAGATGAGAAGAAGGAGAAGGATGAGAAGAAGGAGAAGGAGAAGGATGAGAAGAAGGAGAAGGATGAGAAGAAGGAGAAGGATGAGAAGAAGGAGAAGGAGAAGGAGAAGGAAAAGCAGAAGGAGAAGGATGAGAAGAAGGAAAAGGAGAAGGATGAGAAGATGGAGAAGGAGAAGGATGAGAAGAAGGAGAAGGAGAAGGATGAGAAGAAGGAGAAGGATGAGAAGATGGAGAAGGAGAAGGATGAGAAGAAGGAGAAGGAGAAGGATGAGAAGAAGGAGAAGGATGAGAAGAAGGAGAAGGAGAAGGATGAGAAGAAGGAGAAGGAGAAGGATGAGAAGAAGGAGAAGGAGAAGGATGAGAAGAAGGAGAAGGATGAGAAGAAGGAGAAGGAGAAGGATGAGAAGAAGGAGAAGGAGAAGGATGAGAAGAAGGAGAAGGATGAGAAGAAGGAGAAGGATGAGAAGAAGGATGAGAAGAAGGATGAGAAGAAGGAGAAGGATGAGAAGAAGGACAGTTCTGTGACAGTTTCTGTCTATTTCTGACAGTTCTGGGACATTCACTCCATACAGCTGTTTCAACCGCTGTATGGAGGGAATGTCATGGAACTGTCAGAAATAGACTATTAATGACAGTTCTGGGACTGTCCTTCCATGCAGCGGTTGAAACATTGTATGTATTTGTTTCCATAAATGGATCCATTTATGGAAACAAATAGATACAATGTTTCAACCGCTGTATGGAAGGACAGTCCCAGAACTGTCATTAATAGTCTATTTCTGACAGTTCTATGACATTCCCTCCATACAGCGGTTGAAACAGCTGTATGGAGTGAATGTCCCAGAACTGTCGGAAATAGACTATTTATGACAGTTCTGGGACTGTCCTTCCATACAGCGGTTGAAACATTGTATCTATTTTTTTCCATAAATGACATTCTGCAAATACACTTAGAGGAGCGCTGCAGATACACTTTTTGCCGGCTTGGAATTAATCTTATTTTCATCCTACTTCTTCTTCTTCATCCTCATCCTCATAAGAAGAAAAAGAAGAAGTAGGATGAAAATAAGAATAATTCCAAGCCGGCAAAAAGTGTATCTGCAGCGCTCCTCTAAGTGTATCTGCAGAATGTCATTTATGGAAAAAAATAGATACAATGTTTCAACCGCTGTATGGAGTGAATGTCCCAGAACTGTCATAAATAGTCTATTTCTGACAGTTCTGGGACATTCACTCCATACAGCTGTTTCAACCGCTGTATGGAGGGAATGTCATAGAACTGTCAGAAATAGACTATTAATGACAGTTCTGGGACTGTCCTTCCATAGAGCGGTTGAAACATTGTATCTATTTGTTTCCATAAATGGATCCATTTATGGAAACAAATAGATACAATGTTTCAACCGCTCTATGGAAGGACAGTCCCAGAACTGTCATTAATAGTCTATTTCTGACAGTTCTATGACATTCCCTCCATACAGCGGTTGAAACAGCTGTATGGAGTGAATGTCCCAGAACTGTCAGAAATAGACTATTTCTGACAGTTCTGGGACTGTCCTTCCATACAGCGGTTGAAACATTGTATGTATTTGTTTCCATAAATGGATCCATTTATGGAAACAAATACATACAATGTTTCAACCGCTGTATGGAAGGACAGTCCCAGAACTGTCATTAATAGTCTATTTCTGACAGTTCCATGACATTCCCTCCATACAGCGGTTGAAACAGCTGTATGGAGTGATTGTCCCAGAACTGTCAGAAATAGTCTATTTCTGACAGTTCTGGGACATTCACTCCATACAGCTGTTTCAACCGCTGTATGGAGGGAATGTCATGGAACTGTCAGAAATAGACTATTAATGACAGTTCTGGGACTGTCCTTCCATACAGCGGTTGAAACATTGTATGTATTTGTTTCCATAAATGGATCCATTTATGGAAACAAATACATACAATGTTTCAACCGCTGTATGGACAGCTGTATGGAGTGAATGTCCCAGAACTGTCGGAAATAGACTATTTATGACAGTTCTGGGACTGTCCTTCCATACAGCGCTTGAAACATTGTATCTATTTTTTTCCATAAATGACATTCTGCAAATACACTTAGAGGAGCGCTGCAGATACACTTTTTGCCGGCTTGGAATTAATCTTATTTTCATCCTACTTCTTCTTCTTCATCCTCATCCTCATAAGAAGAAAAAGAAGAAGTAGGATGAAAATAAGAATAATTCCAAGCCGGCAAAAAGTGTATCTGCAGCGCTCCTCTAAGTGTATCTGCAGAATGTCATTTATGGAAAAAAATAGATACAATGTTTCAACCGCTGTATGGAGTGAATGTCCCAGAACTGTCATAAATAGTCTATTTCTGACAGTTCTGGGACATTCACTCCATACAGCTGTTTCAACCGCTGTATGGAGGGAATGTCATAGAACTGTCAGAAATAGACTATTTATGACAGTTCTGGGACTGTCCTTCCATACAGCGGTTGAAACATTGTATGTATTTGTTTCCATAAATGGATCCATTTATGGAAACAAATACATACAATGTTTCAACCGCTGTATGGAAGGACAGTCCCAGAACTGTCATAAATAGTCTATTTCTGACAGTTCTATGACATTCCCTCCATACAGCGGTTGAAACAGCTGTATGGAGTGAATGTCCCAGAACTGTCAGAAATAGACTATTTCTGACAGTTCTATGACATTCCCTCCATACAGCGGTTGAAACAGCTGTATGGAGTGAATGTCCCAGAACTGTCAGAAATAGACTATTTCTGACAGTTCTGGGACTGTCCTTCCATACAGCGGTTGAAACATTGTATGTATTTGTTTCCATAAATGGATCCATTTATGGAAACAAATACATACAATGTTTCAACCGCTGTATGGAAGGACAGTCCCAGAACTGTCATTAATAGTCTATTTCTGACAGTTCCATGACATTCCCTCCATACAGCGGTTGAAACAGCTGTATGGAGTGATTGTCCCAGAACTGTCAGAAATAGTCTATTTCTGACAGTTCTGGGACATTCACTCCATACAGCTGTTTCAACCGCTGTATGGAGGGAATGTCATGGAACTGTCAGAAATAGACTATTAATGACAGTTCTGGGACTGTCCTTCCATACAGCGGTTGAAACATTGTATGTATTTGTTTCCATAAATGGATCCATTTATGGAAACAAATACATACAATGTTTCAACCGCTGTATGGACAGCTGTATGGAGTGAATGTCCCAGAACTGTCGGAAATAGACTATTTATGACAGTTCTGGGACTGTCCTTCCATACAGCGCTTGAAACATTGTATCTATTTTTTTCCATAAATGACATTCTGCAAATACACTTAGAGGAGCGCTGCAGATACACTTTTTGCCGGCTTGGAATTAATCTTATTTTCATCCTACTTCTTCTTCTTCATCCTCATCCTCATAAGAAGAAAAAGAAGAAGTAGGATGAAAATAAGAATAATTCCAAGCCGGCAAAAAGTGTATCTGCAGCGCTCCTCTAAGTGTATCTGCAGAATGTCATTTATGGAAAAAAATAGATACAATGTTTCAACCGCTGTATGGAGTGAATGTCCCAGAACTGTCATAAATAGTCTATTTCTGACAGTTCTGGGACATTCACTCCATACAGCTGTTTCAACCGCTGTATGGAGGGAATGTCATAGAACTGTCAGAAATAGACTATTTATGACAGTTCTGGGACTGTCCTTCCATACAGCGGTTGAAACATTGTATGTATTTGTTTCCATAAATGGATCCATTTATGGAAACAAATACATACAATGTTTCAACCGCTGTATGGAAGGACAGTCCCAGAACTGTCATAAATAGTCTATTTCTGACAGTTCTATGACATTCCCTCCATACAGCGGTTGAAACAGCTGTATGGAGTGAATGTCCCAGAACTGTCAGAAATAGACTATTTCTGACAGTTCTATGACATTCCCTCCATACAGCGGTTGAAACAGCTGTATGGAGTGAATGTCCCAGAACTGTCAGAAATAGACTATTTCTGACAGTTCTGGGACTGTCCTTCCATACAGCGGTTGAAACATTGTATGTATTTGTTTCCATAAATGGATCCATTTATGGAAACAAATACATACAATGTTTCAACCGCTGTATGGAAGGACAGTCCCAGAACTGTCATTAATAGTCTATTTCTGACAGTTCCATGACATTCCCTCCATACAGCGGTTGAAACAGCTGTATGGAGTGATTGTCCCAGAACTGTCAGAAATAGTCTATTTCTGACAGTTCTGGGACATTCACTCCATACAGCTGTTTCAACCGCTGTATGGAGGGAATGTCATGGAACTGTCAGAAATAGACTATTAATGACAGTTCTGGGACTGTCCTTCCATACAGCGGTTGAAACATTGTATGTATTTGTTTCCATAAATGGATCCATTTATGGAAACAAATACATACAATGTTTCAACCGCTGTATGGAAGGACAGTCCCAGAACTGTCATTAATAGTCTATTTCTGACAGTTCTATGACATTCCCTCCATACAGCGGTTGAAACAGCTGTATGGAGTGAATGTCCCAGAACTGTCGGAAATAGACTATTTATGACAGTTCTGGGACTGTCCTTCCATACAGCGGTTGAAACATTGTATCTATTTTTTTCCATAAATGACATTCTGCAAATACACTTAGAGGAGCGCTGCAGATACACTTTTTGCCGGCTTGGAATTAATCTTATTTTCATCCTACTTCTTCTTCTTCATCCTCATAAGAAGAAAAAGAAGAAGTAGGATGAAAATAAGAATAATTCCAAGCCGGCAAAAAGTGTATCTGCAGCGCTCCTCTAAGTGTATCTGCAGAATGTCATTTATGGAAAAAAATAGATACAATGTTTCAACCGCTGTATGGAGTGAATGTCCCAGAACTGTCATAAATAGTCTATTTCTGACAGTTCTGGGACATTCACTCCATACAGCTGTTTCAACCGCTGTATGGAGGGAATGTCATAGAACTGTCAGAAATAGACTATTTATGACAGTTCTGGGACTGTCCTTCCATACAGCGGTTGAAACATTGTATGTATTTGTTTCCATAAATGGATCCATTTATGGAAACAAATACATACAATGTTTCAACCGCTGTATGGAAGGACAGTCCCAGAACTGTCATTAATAGTCTATTTCTGACAGTTCCATGACATTCCCTCCATACAGCGGTTTCCGGCAAAAAGTGTATGTGCAGAGTTCCTCTATTCTGCAGATACACTTAGAGGAGCTCTGCAGATACACTTAGAGGAGCTCTGCACATACACTTTTTGCCGGCTTGGAATTATTCTTATTTTCATCCTACTTCTTCTTCTTCTTCTTCTTCTTCTTCATCCTCATCCTCATCCTCTTCTTCTGAGGATGAGGATGAGGATGAAGAAGAAGTAGGATGAAAATAAGATTAATTCCAAGCCGGCAAAAAGTGTATGTGCAGAGCTCCTCTAAGTGTATCTGCAGAATAGAGGAACTCTGCACATACACTTTTTGCCGGCTTGCAATTATTCTTATTTTCATCCTACTTCTTCTTCTTCTTCTTCATCCTCTTCTTCTTCTTCTGAGGATGAGGATAAAGAAGAAGAAGAAGAAGAAGAAGTAGGATGAAAATAAGATTAATTCCAAACAGGCAAAAAGTGTATGTGCAGAGCTCCTCTAAGTGTATCTGCAGAATAGAGGAACTCTGCACATACACTTTTTGCCAGCTTGGAATTATTCTTATTTTCATCCTACTGCTTCTTCTTCTTCTTCATCCTCATCCTCATCCTCAGAAGAAGAGGATGAGGATGAGGATGAAGAAGAAGAAGTAGGATGAAAAGAAGAATAATTCCAAGCCGGCAAAAAGTGTATGTGCAGAGTTCCTCTATTTCTGACAGTTCTCTCACAGCTTCTTCACATGTACAGCGGTTGAAACATCTGTATCCTAAATGGAAACTAATAGATACAAATTAGTTTACTAATTGTATCTATTAGTTTCCATTTAGGATACAGATGTTTCAACCGCTGTACATGTGAAGAAGCTGTGAGAGAACTGTCAGAAATAGAGGAACTCTGCACATACACTTTTTGCCGACTTGGAATTATTCTTCTTTTCATCCTACTTCTTCTTCTTCTTCTTCATCCTCATCCTCATCCTCTTCTTCTGAGGATGAAGATGAAGAAGAAGAAGAAGTAGGATGAAAAGAAGAATAATTCCAAGCCGGCAAAAAGTGTATGTGCAGAGTTCCTCTATTTCTGACAGTTCTCTCACAGCTTCTTCACATGAACAGTGGTTCAAACATCTGTATCCTAAATGTAAACTAATAGATACAATGTTTCAACCGCTAAACATGTGTTCCTTCTGTCAGAGAACTGTCAGAAATAGCGGAGCTCACTGCAGGGACACTTTTGCCGGCTGATCGGGAAATGTTCGATTCGCGCACCCGAAGTAGGCAAAATTTCGGTTTCGCCGCGAATCGAATATTTCCTGAAATTCGACTCGAATTCCGGTTCGCCTGGTTCGATTCGCTCATCTCTAGTTTTCATACCTCGTCCAAGACATTGAACTATTTCACTCTTTTCGGCAGCAGAGAGATCCTTTTTCTTCCCCATATTGCTTGAAAATGGTGTTCTGCTTAATAATGTGGAATGCCCTCCTTTAATAGTTTTTCCTTAAATTGGGCTCACCGGCCAATCTAATTATCACAGGTGTCCGACATTGTTTTCAGTGATAAAAAGAGCCCTGACACACAATGCCATCCATGAGTTAAACTGAAAAACAAAATATTTAATCTTTGTGACACTTAAATAGAATTTGCATAATAATTTGGAACAGGGTGTAATTGTGTAGCTGGATGCTCGCTAGCTGTTTGATTCCTCTACCCACTCACCCCCCTCCTGCCTCTTTTCTGTTGGCTGAGGCCCACAAATCCATGCACCCAGAGGAGAAGAGGGAGCAAGACATGTTCTTCTTGGCATTCTGAGAGAGAAAAGCTTTATGTGCAGGGATTGGAGAGTGTGCAGACCAGTTGCCATGTCCTGTGCCTACACAGGGGACTGGAGGCCAGAGAGAGAGATTGAACCACTGGAGAGCTATTGCTGTGAGGGAGACCAAAGTGCTGAGTTGGAGGGTGCCTACAGACAGAACCACTTGGTTGCAGAGCAGAGAGTGGACTAATCGCTGTATGACCAGATGTTGAGCAACATCGCTAGGACTAATGAGTAGCTGTTGTGGAGATTTGCTAACTGCTGCTAGAGAGACTTTAGTACCTGACCATACAGCCTTCTAGTAGTCTTACTGCTGCCTGTAGGCTTGACTGGGACTATTCTTGTGTGCACCAACAGTACAACTGGGCCCCAACGCTAGACGCCTGAAGAGTTAGGACTAAAGACTGTCCATTGACAGCTGCTGCACAGAGACCTTCCCCTATTGCCTGTGCTAAGAGGTACCTCTCAGGAAACGTTGCACCATATCCTAGTTATAGTATTATTATTCGCACTGCAGTTAATGCTTATATGCACTGTTTATTGCTGACTTTGTTGATTTGTGTGTTGATTCCAGTTTACTGGTACAGAGCTCTATTCTAACCTACTTTAGCTGAGTTATTATACTGTCTAGCAGATTGTGTCTGAACCTATCTTTTGTATGCTCATTTATGCTTAAATCGCCATTTATTCCAACCTGCATCAATACATTGAGTTAATTTATTACCAAACGGTCTTGTGTCTATTTCTTGGTATTAATTCACAGCCAAGTTAAAGGTAATGTTCATTCAACCAGGTGTGTCAGAGGGGCTGAGGTTGTTTTTGGAGTTGAGGAACAGAAGAGAGAACCCAAGTTACCAAGTGGCTCGTGCAGTTTAGTACTGCAATTGTATAAAAGTACTGTTATTCCTTTATGCAAACATTTAGGCAAACAGATTAATTTACTAATTGTCTAAGCTGTTAAAAGTTTTCATTTTTGTCCAGTTAGTTCTCTAAACCACAGCACAGTTAGGCTCTGTCCTCACTTTCCTCCACACAAATTAAGAAAAAGTATCACCAGAAGTTTAGGGGTCTTATCGAATCCCTCAGGAGACATTGCACTTGACCCCTCTCTAATCTGTTCAGTGGCTGCTGAGCAGTGTGGCCGGACAACTTTCCTCAATGCTATCCAACCACGCAAAGGAAACAGATCTATCATTGTTGCTGGCTGATGCTGCAAACAGAGCACACAGAGTCTGCACAGCCTCCTCTGAATGCTGCCAGAACAACTATCTGCAGCCCTTTCAACTCTTGTAAAGCCCTGTGCCTCCTCTGCTGCCTTTATTTTAAAGAAAGGGAAAGGCTAAAGGTAACTAAAGGCAAAACTTTGTTTTTTATTTTGTATAGAGCAATGGAGGGTTACAACTTCTGTCAGTTTTTTATTTTGCCTTCTGTGTTCCATAGGGGGGATTTGCCTTCACTTCCTGACCAAAGTGAAGGAATCCCGGGGATTCACCAGTGTTAAAGAAAGAAGAGATCCACCAATGTGCACGGCTGCATCCCTTCTCCCCGCTCTTCCTCTTCACACAGCACTTGAGCAACAGTAGGAGCCATTGCTGCTGTCAATCAAATGCAGTGAGGAGGAAGTGGGGGTGGAGCTAAGTCCTGCTGTGTGTGTATAGTGAGTGCTGCTCCATAGACACGCAGCTTGGGGAGTGATCTGATGCTGTGTACCCCCATAGCAAATGGCTTGCTATGGGGACACACAAAGGAGAGGAGGAGCCAAGATCGCTGCCATGGGACCCGCAAAAAGGAGGATCAGGGCTGCTCTGTGCAATATCACTGCACAGAGCAGGTAAGTATAACATTTTTGTTATTTAAAAGAAATTGACTTTAGTAACATATTAATGGTTTCACATGTGTACTCTCCTGTGAAAAGCAGGCAGCAGGCAGTCTCAGGTCTTGGATCAGGCTCAGATATGGAATCAGTAGGTTTTTCAGTATAATAAAGGCAGCAGAGGAGGCACAATGATTCACAATAGATTGAAGTGGCTTCAGTGTTGGCTGTACCTCAATCATGGCAATACCCATACTTTAAGCTGCATCATGGGGTCGATCTACAGCCAGCATCGACTGTAATAAAATGTGGTTTTATTTCTAAACCACCTGACAGATTAGTGTAGGACCAAGTGCTATGTGCACTGGGGGATTTGACAAGACTTTAAACTTCTGGAGATACTTCTTCTATAAAGTGATACAGCTTAGTTAGAAGTCTACCCCTAACATACAGATACTAATAAAGTACTAAAGATGAATCTCCTAGTGCATTCAACCTAAGCATAGTGCAGGGAATGCCATAAACGATGAGTCACTCTACCTCTGATTTATATAATGGGTCCTAATTTATCCACTGCTATGTATGCTCCAACTTGGAGACTCCGAAAACTATAAAGTTAGGACCACATTGTCATTTAGCTGCCATTGTGCATTTGCTGGCTGTCCAATGTGTCCCTATGCCTTTAAAGAAGAGTGGGCTCCCTCCAGGGATATCTGACTTTTATTTATCCACTGCTCTATGTCTTCCAACTTGGGAGACTCTCAGAACTATAGCGTTAGGGCCACAGTAAACTGAGGAGCCTTGGCAAGGCACTGTGGCTTTCAACATATTTTTGTAAATGTGTGCAGCTAAACCTTCTGTTTTTAGCATGAACTGTTAGACAGGAATAATATGTTTTTTTGCAGGCTAGCTGGTAAGTGTATTGGGAAATGTTGTTGTTTATATGATGGGATTGCTATTTTGTTTTGCCAATGTCCAAAACTCAGTGGTATAACCCATTTGTCTATGATTATCTATGAATCTTGTGTTCTTCAATGGACTTCAAGAAAAAGATTTTATGGTAAGTACAATATGGTATACATATATTGTAAGTGCAATAATTCAGAGTTTGGATGATAGGCTTAGTGTAATAAAACCATTTTGGAAATGAAATAATACAACTGTGACTACTGAGGATTAAAGAGTGACAGGGGGATTTGGTTCCAAAAGATAGACAGCCCCTTCCAGTTTTGGGTAGCTTTGAAGTATGCTAAACTTAAAAATTATAATAAAATTTTGGCAAGAGTCATCATCCAGAACTCAATTCTATAGCACAGAATAAGCTATAGTTGCCCAGCTGTCCATTTTAGCATGCTAGCAATATCCAGGATCCCCATCTGACCTCTGTGTCCGGTATCAGGTCTTGGAAGCTTTGTCTTTCCTGAGCAGATGATTTGAATAACCTCTCCTCCTCTGGACCATCATCAGACAGGTGAGTTTCCTGCACGTGGAATTCCTCGGGGAAGACAAAAACATATTTTCCTGAGATTCATAACAGTTCACAGACACGAAAGAAAAAATCTTCAAAATGCCTCTCATATCACAGGGATTAAGCATTATTTGTTTGTAATCCTCTAAGGCTTTGAAGTTATCAGTTACAGATTTAGGTTGTAACCCTCAGCATTACTCAGCTTTATTGGATATCTGGCAAACATTTGAAAGTATCTTACTCGAGCAGCCTGGTTTTAGCGTCAATGTGTTTCCCCCATTAAGCTCAAGTTACCATGTATTGAAATGGAAAATCTCACCTTCACTTCTTAAATGGAAGGATTTTTCATTTGCCTAGAGACCTACTTTAAAGAAAAATAGTTAAAATTATACTTATACAAGTATTTAAAAAATTCAGTCTTTTAAAGCTGAACTCCAGCCAAATAGCTACGTAAGCAATTGAAATACAAATAGGTCATCTGTTTTTTCAGACAACATGTTTGTGCTTTTGTTCAGCTACTTTTGTGATTTCTAGCCCTCTGCCAGAAAGCACTCCAGGAAGGTGATACCACTTTCTCTGTTACAGTTATGAAATACAATTGTGTCACCCTTTCAACTCTTGCCTAGAACAGAGAACCTGCATACAGTGTTTCTGTGATATTGTTTCCTGTGTTAGACTGACAACACTGTGCAGTGTACTAGAACTTGATTGACATAAATTAATGCCAGCTACATTTAAACTATATTTAATATTTTCCTAATGTGTTATTTTTTTTTTATATATCTGCAAGACATGTAACATATATTGCTGAAGCATTTTTTTCGGTTTTGGATAAAAAAGACATTTTTTGCTGTATGTGTCCTCTTAGGGAGATTTTACTGGTTGGCACTTCCGGAAAAACATCCAATGTATGCTTATTTGGGACAATTAGTCCTTAGTCAAGGCTGTTTTTGCCAGGTACATGTTTACATACTAAAGAAACATACATTGGATTGGATCTTTGTTTTAAACAATCTAGAGTACTGTTACAGGCAATTACAGCAATGTAATAAACAACATGCTTTGTGGAAGAATGGCCTATCTTAAAATATCAGACCTCACCTGAACCACTGGCCAGGATGACACTGGATACAGTCTTGCCAGCATTGGGTTCCATACTTGTGGTGGAGCGCTCTCTCCCCAAACGGGAGTTTGGTAAAATTCCTTGCCATACAGTGCCAGAAAAGACACATCAAAGTGGACCTCAAGCCTCTCACCACCCTAGTAGCTCTGCCAAACACTGTCCAGTTCTGGATGATTGCTCCTACACTCAGGATGGTTATGGAAAGGAACAAAGTTGCAGCTTCTGCATGGAACCTTCGGCCTACCTCTACAGCTGTAATGTCTGCAGGGATCTGAGGAACTCCTGGTCTCACACATCAGCCCAACACTAGAACAGCAGGACCTTGGAATAGCAGAGAAATGGAACAGAAAGGCAGTCTCTTTGCGCGATATTGGACAGTTAGCAATGCTGCAGGAGCAAATCAGTGCTGCAACAGTACCAGTCTCTCTAGTAGTAAACCAGGCACAGATTAGCTCTGTCCAGTCAGCAGTATCTGCACTTAGCAGACACGAGACCTTGGGGCTCTCTAGAACACTCATTGCAGTTCCTTGGCACATCAGCATCAGTCCCTCCTACAGAAGCTATGTATTTCTCCTTCCTGCTCCGGATATCTCTCCATGGGTTCCTTGCACTCTCAGTTTATAAGGGCAGACTGGCTGACATGACCCACCTGCCAAGCTTCGGTCACTCCATGTTCCCTTCAGGTTCCCGAAGCTCTGGCATACATCCATGCACATGTGGGTCCCCCAATTCCCAGTCCCCCTCCATCAAGTGATGGTGAGCTACTGTAGTCCCCAGCTCAGCTGCTAGGGTGGGAAGACCTAGGCTGAAATAGCAGCCAATGGAGGTCCTTGGTCCAGCCTCCCTTCTGTGCTTTCAGTTATGTACAGGGAGGGCACTATTCTGCAGTGGGGGAATAATGTCTTGACTAGCTGGCTGGTGGTTGCTACATTTGGATTTACCATCACTTTCTATCCCAGTGACAATGATTACCTGAAAATCATAAAGAAACATATATACTGCAGTGCATTGGCCTTCATTTTAAATAGCACCCAATGCAGCAACACGACATACTGCTGCACATGT
The DNA here is from genome assembly GCF_062004578.1 of Staurois parvus. Lineage (NCBI taxonomy): Eukaryota > Metazoa > Chordata > Amphibia > Anura > Ranidae > Staurois > Staurois parvus. The sequence continues at coordinate 6,550,972 of NW_028318090.1, read as the reverse complement.
AGGTTGTAATGCACATCAGTGCTTAGATGTGAAGAATCTGTGCGATGCATAAAGAAGTGTCTGGTATACAACATCTTTGGTGTATTGTGTTACAGGTGATTGTAGCCGTATTAGTGCATTTGCGACAGGAACAATTGAGTGCTGTCTGTGATACTTTTTTTATTTGCACTAACATACAATTTTGAGGACAAGCTTTCGGGAAGTGTCCCCTTCTTCAGGTCTAAGCAGTACTGAAACAAAGATTTAGCAGAATGTTGGAAGAGATGTAGGGGATGGGAAAAAAAAAAGCAGAGATAAGATACAGCAGAAGCAAAGTCTGGGGGCTTTTGCTGTATCTTATCTCTGTTTTTTTTTTTTCACCATCCCCTACATCTCTTCCAACATTGTGCTAAATCTTTGTTTCAGTACTGCTTAGACCTGATGAAGGGGACACTCCCCGAAAGCTTGTCCTCAAAATTGTATGTTAGTGCAAATAAAAAAGTATCACGGACAGTCCTCAATTTTTCGTGTATTGTGTTAAAAATCCCATTATAATTTTGAATGGGTTGCAATGCACCAAAGATGGAAGCAAAGCACCAATGTGAATGGGCCTTTAGAAACGACAGCCAGCAACTAAAATGTAAAAGGAAAGTTCATAGAGCGCATCTCTCATGAAAACAATCAATTGGGACAGCTGCTATGTGAGATGACTGTAAACATACACTGGGCACTACTTCTAAGAATATGAAGCGGACTGTGAGGTGAGGAGAGAAGAGAACAAGAAGGCGCTTCTAAGTGCAGTAAATCTGAGACTTTAAATAAAGGACAGTTAAAAACATGAAGAAGGAGCATTCCATCCATGCTCCGAAATGCATCACCGCCCCCTGTTCATGTCACTTCTGGTTTGCGCTCCACGTGGACAGCGTGCGATATAGCGTTCCCGGAAGAGTGAGGCCATCTTGGCATCACATCCTGAGCTCCCCCTGCAGCTGCTGGCTGGCACAGTGGGATGATACACAGTGATAGGAGCCCCATAGAGAAGTACATTTGATGAGCCTGTCATTTTATCACACTTGTGAGTGTTTTTAACCGTCCGTTAATAAAAATTCTGGATTTACTGCACTTAGAAGTGCCTTCTTGTTCTATTCTCTCCTCACAGGAATTAAAACATAACCTCTTCTGTACTAATCTAAACCTAAAAAGAAATAGGTGTAACTGTCCAAATCTCAAGCCCAAATGTTCATTAACAGTAATATGAACTTAGCTTAGGTAACCCCAAGAATTAAACATTTACAAAAAAATCAGGCTGATAAATACCTTACAGGGCCAATTTGTAAGCCCAATTAAGAAGCAAATACTGCCCCATTCTTGGCTACCAATGATACCAATTAACCAAAACTATCTGCCTCCTATAGTATGCTATTAAAGTGACAATGTCAGTTTGACCAAAGTAACAGGGCCCTAATAATAGCCCATCTCTTCTACTCTTGATATTTAAGAAAAAGCTCAATGTTAGCTCAGCATTGGAATGTGTCAGAGCTTACACTGGTCCATGGAATTTCCCCCCACCAACATGGCAGTGCTTGGGTCTAGTAAATGGCAGCTCAGGCAGTAGTACTGCATTATGTAAGAACGAGTCACATGCTTCTTCATACCAAGAATAAATGGGTTTTTCAAAGAGCTACAGCTAGCAAATTGGGAGGGTGTATCACAGGGAAGGTAAGTATCTGCTACAGAGTGGCTAGGCTGTCAGGTGAACCTGTGATTTTGCTCTGAATGGTCAGCTTATCTATTACCTGAACAACATCAGACTGGCAGTGGGAGTGGCTGATTTTTGACCCAGTGGTGGAATTATTTTGATGGGTTTATGGAAACCAGAGAGGACTGAGTGGGAATAGCCAAAAGCAGAACTTTTGGTAGTACAAAGCACACACCAGGAGGCCATCAGAGATTGGTGGTTTTTGCCACGGTCAGCTCCTGTATCTAGGTAGGTATTTAAGTTTAGTGTTTGTCAGTTTGACTGCTGACGTTTATCTGCTGGGGTTGCCCCTTAATAACTGTTGAATTCCTTTTAATACTAGTTCTATCCTGCTAAGCACTTATGTACAGTTTATTGGAATGCACAACATTTGGGACTTGGGAAGGCAGATCCACTTTCACTTCTTGAAAACAATCTATTGAGAGTACAGAGACCTTATGTAGCACTGTGGGGGAGTCTCCGGTTACAAGTTACAGTTGAATCACTGTCTGCTGCCTTTTTGTTTGTAATCTGTCATTGGAAAGCATTCTTTTATTTGTCCTATTCCAGTCCCCTGGGTGCTTGCAAACTTGCTTATTTATCGCATTCTTAGCATTTGGAAAGCTGAGTGTAAATTTCAGTGCTTAGCTAAAGAATATAAACTTTGCAGCGTTGTGGATTCTTGCAGGGTGCAACAATGTCATCCTGACCCTCAATATTTGATTTGTGTGAACATGAAGGATTTTTTACAATCTGGATACTTTGAAAGCCAGCATTGCCAACTGCTCCTGATTTCCAGGAAGCCCTTGGATTTGGAACATTATCCATGAAAATTAAATTTTCTATTAGTTTTAAGATAATTATCTAACCCTTTTAATTGCTATTGATTTTGCAATATTCCATACCTACTTCATTTAGAAGGGCATTCAACTGCTAAACCTCTCTTCTTTCTTACACATTCCTTACCAGTTGCAGTTTATGTCACTAGTCCTTTTTACTGCTTCTTTTCATGCCAAAATGTTAAAGTATATCTAGAGTCAAAAGTTTTTTTTTTCATTTTGGAGGGAGTAGGGAATGGGTAAAACCATTGTCAGTTTTTTCATCCAGGTTTCTTTAGGGGAAATTTCTTTTTACTTCCAGTTCTATACACACAACAAATCCTCCTGGATATGTTGTTGGTATTGCCTAAGATTTGATCTTCTAATGGCCAATTCCTCCGTCGTGATCACAAAGGCAGTAGCCTAGTACCAGAACAGGTCTACACACACCACAGTTATGTCACAAGTTCACCAACTTCAAAGAGAACACCATTTCTTTTGGTGTTACACTAGAACCAATTCCCTTTCCTATTAGTGCAATACTTCTACATATTTGCCAGATCCTATAACCATAGTAAGGAATGTGAATCTCTTCAATGTGAGGGAATTGCCCTTTTAGGTAGTTGGCCCTATCAGAAGATTTCTCCTTTATTCCTGTTCTGGTGACAGCTTTTAATTGTAAATTTTCCTGCACTTTCAGTTCTTGTAAAAATGGTCACCAGAGCAAATATAGAGAGTGAATCTCTCCAGCAGGAACACAGACAGCAACAGAAAATGACAATTAGATTTGAGTCCAAAACCAAATGCAGCACCTTCCAGTGAACTACTAGAGTAGTGTAGGTATATTTATTGTGTATGACTCATTGTAACTGTGTGAGTCTGTAATTAGGTTGGGTTACTGCAGGTCAGGTTGGATGGCTTAAATGTTTGAGGCTAAATAGCCTCCACCTGGTTCTAGAGGACCATGGAACCTTCCAGAAGCCAGTGGGTGGAAGCGGTGGAGACCTAATTTGCATGTTTATGGGAGTTTAACCAATCCCAGGTTTAGAGTCCCTGGTAGAGTGGTGAGACCAACCCATAAATATGGGAGAGTCAGGCTGGCAAGGGATTTGGGTTGAAAATGGAGTGCTGAGGAGACTGTCGGTGGCCTGGGAAGGGTCCCGTAGGCCTAGGGGGCTGCCATCCAGGCTAGGCTCAGGCTGGCTTATGAGACTCCATTCAGCATCATGGCATGAACAGGATTAAGGCCTGAGAGCAGTGGGAGTAAGGAGGACACAGTAGGTACATCACCACACACAGGGATTTACAAGGGGAGAGACTGCTACATGTAGCAAGCTTTCAAAGGACAGCACTGTTCTTAATCCTTTACCCTTGTCCTGGGAGATCTTCAGAGCAGCCAGGAGGGCTGGTAGTGTCTGCAGGTTGTGGAGCTGGGAGCAGTTCTACAGGGGAGAGGAAATACCTCTGCATGTAGTTTGCAACAATCTAAGTTAACTTTCAGAGGGGCTGAGAGTCCCTAGACCATAAGGGGCAGTTGCTACTGATGTAATGACTGACCACATTCAAGGAAAAGAAGAGTCCAGGAACTGTTTCTATAAATTGGAAGGAAGTTGTCCCTTTGCATTGATTCAGTCAAGTTGGGCTTCCCATAATTTATGTTTCCCTATCCAAGTTACATTCCCTAATAAATAACAATAGCCAAGCTCATGGTCTGTTCATTGATTGTGGATGTAAGTGTGGAAAATGCAAGTTGCCTGGCTGTGCAAAGCTCAGAGGGATCCTAAAACATGGCGCCGCTCAAGAGGGTAGTGCTACACAAACAACAACACCACAAAAAAAAATATTGCTTAAAAGCAGAAAAAAACAGTAGTAAAACAGTAGATTTACACAAAGTGTCTGCAAAGGTATACATTGGGCTAAGATAGGTCAGCAAAAATCCTTATAGTAATCTTCTCCAGGCCCTCAGCTCAGCACTTGCAATTTTTAAGCACTCTCTTTTTTCCTCCCAGGGGCAGTAGCCCCAGGAGAACTGTAACCCTCCTAGTAGAGGAAGAGCATCCATTTTTTATGGGCAGCCACTATCCGTAATGGACATTTACGGACAGCTTGTAAATTGGCCGAAATTTACAAACTGTCCATAAATTTACAGATGGTTGGCAACCCTGCTCCCCACGCAAGAAATTCACCCTTCATATTTGTTCTGGTGATCATTTTCCACGGGGACAGAAGGTTTTGGAAAATTTTAATGTTGTCAATAGAACAGGTGGTGAAGGAAAATCTTTCAGTGGAGTCTCGTTTTAATAGATTTACACCCATTTCCTTTTTTGTCTCCAAAACATGAAGCGAAGGGAGATTTCCACAACGTAATATAGATTGTAAGAAAAGGTTTTTAACCTTATCTATTCTATCCAAAACTAAACTGATACATTTTAGGCAAAAATGTAATGTGCCAATCTTATTTATCTATTGTTCCATACAGCCTTCTGTCTCCATATACTGAACCTCTGTATCTGTTATTCAAATCACTTTTCTGATCAATTAGCTAGCCCATGTGTAAAGCCCTTGAATAAACGTGGGCTACTTGTTACATAAAATTACCACATTTAGGACTGAAGTGTTACAGGAAACAAATAGACTTTCTCTTAAATAAATACAGAAAGACAGTTGGTATGTTTTACATTTTATTACCACCATGTCTTGGTGTTTGTATAAGAAATGAATTCTTGGGTGTTCTCCAAGTTCTTCATTAAGGCGTAAATACCAAAATGGGCTTAAGACAGACATTTTCCTCCACCACACATGTCCCCTTAGTAAACCACAATGCTTTATAGGACATTGCCTAAGGCTTTAGGGTAGCCTACAAAAACACTGCACATGACGTAACAGACAATTCACTTTTATTCTTTTTAATTTCTTCAGTGTGTGTAAAGAAAGTAAAATTGTACACTCTCTAAATGGTTCAGAGTGAAGACTTACCTTAGTGCTGTCACAGGGTCCCAAAAGAAGTTTTAGATTTTATCCTCATGAATGTTGCATTGTGTGGGAGACAGACACACTTTGAAAATGTATTTTTGTAGCATTTTTAATATAATGAATTAATTCAGATACGGACATGGGCAAAGAATTAAGAGGAGCCTACTGAAGTGAATTTACCATCCAACTGGCCGCAGGCCAAGAATGCATTAGACTGATTGTAGCTCTCAGGCTTGGCCAGATGAAATGAAACCTTAGACAGACCTGCTCTCCCTTCTGGCATTAGGTCTAGGTCAAATGTAATATCTCCTGCGCTCCGGGACCCAGGCCAGTGGTGAGTAGATGGAATCAAACTCCAAAAAGAAAGGAACCACCGGAATAAACAAGGTCGTGCAGCTCCACATCAAGGCTGGGGAAGCCCAAACAAAACTGTGAAAGAGAACAACAAAAGAGAAGCGCACCAACCTTGCGCATTACCTCAGTAACCAAACATTTATTGAATAAAAGAATGGTACTCACAAACAGCGAATAAAAACAAGCATGTAAGTCCTCAAAGGGACTTTAGAGGCAAGATGCCAATGCGAATCCCATCATGGAGGAAGCCACTCAGTACAGCTGACGCGTTTCGAAGGACATGCCTTCTTCCTCAGAGCTGACTGGACTGAGAGTGTGTCACACTCTCAGTCCAGTCAGCTCTGAGGAAGAAGGCATGTCAGCCATTCTCAGACAGATTTCTGTGGAACTCTACGGTTTCTCTAGAGGTTACTCTGGGTTCTTTGAGATGTGGCAAATTGACTTCCCATTTGATGGTATCTGCATTAGTCACAGGTCCTGCACCACCTGGCATTGCTGACAACATGACACCTATGATCTTTTTCAGCTGAATGCAAAAGTCAGATTTTCACCACCAATGTAAGGCGGCATTTTTCCAACTGACTATCAATGTAAGGGCCATTTTGATAAATGATCTCACATGGACTAAAATTTGCAGGATTTCTCTGACATCTAACAATTATTTCAAAGGTCCCTCCAGTGTAAAAGGTTTGTCTAGGATAAACTAAATCAAAGTATGGTGGATGTGACTGCAATTGCTATAAGTCCACGAAAGGGTACCCCTTGTTATAAAGCTGAACTCAAGGCAAAACAGTGGGTGTGCAAAAGCCATCTGGTAGCTTACATAAAACATGCTCTGCTTTCTTCAACGGTGTCTCTTGTGACCATAAATCCATCCATTACTGTAGTTTAAATAATGTTTCAGCCTTGCAATTCTGTTTCATATGACCAGTTGCCAAGGCTCTCTAAGTAACGCAGGGTGACCAGTCTTGTAACAACCCTTTGCAGTGCTCATTCTGTGGTTCTGACGTCATGGATAGAGTGACATTTTGAAGATCCTCTTAGGTTTTTACCCACACATGAATGCCCATACAATTTTATGAAAAATGCATGCAACTTACAGTCTAGTCTTGCTGCCCACAAACCCATCCACTGCTGGGTTACAGTCTAGTCCTGCTTTGCCATAATGCACCACCCAAAAACCAGCCCCCTGCTGGGTTACAGTCTAGTCCTGCTCTGCCACAAAGCACCACCCACAAACCCACCCACTGCTGTTCCAGCAGCATAGAGTGTCAGTCAGGTGGCTGGAGATAACTGAAACGTTTGCAGAGTTTTCAGAGTTAACAGCCTGAATTTCTTAAAATTTGTAAATGTTGTCTCTTTTACGTCCTTCCTTCCTTTTTGAATCCCTCTAGTTTTAGCTTTCTATAAACCTCTTGTTTCACTCTAAGCACAGAGCCTTTGGGGGACACCTTGTCCCCCTTCCCCCTTAGCAACTCCCCCTTTTTATCTCCCTCATCCCACTTTCCTATCACTGTCACACCTCCCTTCCTTCCTCTTTCCCCATTTTCCCCCTTACCCACACCTATCCTTGAGGGGTCTCCACTCCACACCTCCTGTTTCTGTGTTTGTACTTATGCAACTGTATCTGATATGAATATCTGAAATGACAGAAGAAATGCACAGAGCCCTGTTAGCATAATAATTTGCATAGTAAACTAGTGCACTAGCTTCAACACTAAAAAATTCACCATGCAAAATGCTGACATGCTGGCTGTTCTACATCCAGTTCAGTTGTGTACAATCACAACTTGTTGCCATTGGACCATAGTTGAACCATTTGGGTTCTCTTGCTGTGAACTCTTAATTTACATGCTGAAATTTACATGCAAAAACATATCCTCCAGATGATCCCAATTTGGTGGGATAGCTCGGACGTTTAATATAAAAGTCTTTAAGGTGCATCCATGACACACAGTTTGTAAAGCAGACCTCTGTGACCAAGCCCCAGGTTGGCGGGGCAAAGAGCATGGCCAGAATGGTGGCTGAGGCCATTCCTTGACATTGGACTCCTAGGGTCAGTTGAACAGTGTCTATTCCTTCATTTATACTGTGATTTCTGTTGGGAAAGATCATCACTACCTTTATGCTAATGAAACCAGACTGCCCTATCTCTGCTAGGAGAAGTGGAAGGTCCCTCCTTTTTGTGAGTCATTTAGAAGCACTGTGCAGTCCAATCTGCCTTCTTTTCAGGTGTATTAACAGAGGTAGCAGGTTCTTGGTCCTGTAGAAAATTGTTCATCTGCTGGTTGATGTAATTGCCTAAATTTGTCTTTATGTCCACTTTTGTAAAGCTTTGATCAGCAGCTCTCAAGCTGAGAAAGGGAATTGCCACACTGGGGGCTATAAGGCTCTGCTGTTACACACAGTCCTATGTGTCTAGCACTGTGAACATGCGACAAAGGGTATGGCAAAGAGAGAATTTTTAATTCATTACTAATTATTTTCCTTATTAGTAATTACTGTTTTTGATTTTTGTGGCATGAGCCATTTACCCATATAACGGCTCTAATTTGTAAAGGAACAAAGAGTAAAGGAAACTATGGTATGCGTAAAATTTAATAATATCCTATATTTTTTTTTTTACTTTTTTCCTTTATTCATTGCGTGAAATTAAATAAATTTTGAAGTAAATGCGTAAAATGTAATAATATCCTTCTTTTTTTTACTATTTTCCTTTATTCATTGTGTGAAATTAAACACATTTTGAAGTAAATAATCATTCTTGAGAAATCTGTAATTTGATAATAAATGTTTTTAACTGCCTACAGATTCACTATTGCAGCAACTGAATTAGGAAATTTTTATTCTTGAGAATCAGCACAAATGCCAAACATATTAAACCCACCATAAATAAAATCACAAAGACCTAAATTAGAACTATACTCGTACAAAAGAATATCTAGTTTTGTAGAGCACTGTAAGTAAAATAGGATTGCTTTGTAATTATATACAAAAAAACCTTTTCCTTTACTTTTTTAATGTTTTCTTTCTCTGCACTGTGCATGTCCTGTAGACTCTTTGTATGCTACATAGTTACATAGTTAGTCTGGCTGAAAAAAGACAAAATTCCATCCAGTTCAGCCATTAAAAAAAAAAAAAGTTATAATCCTACAGCCAATTTGCTCCTGCAGGGGAAACAACTCCTTCTTGATTCCCCAGAAGGCAGTCGGATATTCCCTGGATCAACTTTACCTATAAATGTTAGTATCCAGTTATATTCTTTGTATCTAAGAAATAATCCAGGCCTTTTGTAAAGCAATCCACTGAGCTGGCCAGAACCAACTCTTGAGGGAGTCTATTTCACATTTTCACAGCTCTCACTGTGGAGAAACTATCTGTAGATCTCCGCACGTCCTGTCAGTGACTAAACAGCATCATTTTGCTGAAGTGACTATGGAAGAATTGGTCATGGTGCTGTGTGTTGGCATAGCTACTTGCAGTCCAATGCCAAGGGGCACAATGCTGCAACTGAACTAAATCAGTGTAGTCACCATAGCACAGGAAGTGCCTGTAGCTACAACTTTTTTATATACTGTACAAATTATTTATTATGATGCAAAATATAGAATCTAATGTAATATACAGGTGAAACTCGAAAAATTAGAATATCGTGCAAAAGTTCATTTATTTCAGTAATGCAACTTAAAAGGTGAAACTAATATATGAGATAGACTCATTACATGCAAAGCAAGATAGTTCAAGCCGTGATTTGTCATAATTGTGATAATTATGGCTTACAGCTCATGAAAACCCCAAATCCACAATCTCAGAAAATTAGAATATTACATGCAATCAATAAAACAAGGATTGTACATAGAACAATATCGGACCTCTGAAAAGTATAAGCATGCATATGTACTCAGTACTTGGTTTGGGCCCCTTTTGCAGCAATTACTGCCTCAATGCGGCGTGGCATGGAAGCTATCAGCCTGTGGCACTGCTGAGCTGTTATGGAAGACCAGGATGGTTCAATAGCGGCCTTCAGCTCTTCTGCATTGTTCGATCTCATGTCTCTCATCTTTCTCTTGGCAATGCCCCATAGATTCTCTACGGGGTTCAGGTCAGGCGAGTTTGCTGGCCAATCAAGCACAGTAATCCCACGGTCATTGAACCAAGTTTTGGTGCTTTTGGCAGTGTGGGCACGTGCCAAGTCCTGCTGGAAAATGAAGTCAGCATCCCCATAAAGCTTGTCTGCGGAAGGAAGCATGAAGTGCTCCAAAATCTTCTGATAGACGGCTGCGTTGACCCTGGACTTAACCTCCCTGGCGGTATTCCCGAGTGTAGCTCGGGGTAACATTTCAGTACCAAAAGCGGTAACCCCGAGCTACACTCGGGAATACCATGCGGCGCTGCTCCGGCATGTGTTCTTCACTTACCTTACCCTGCGCTCCCACGATGTGTCCCCTGCAGCGTCCCCGGCCATCTCCTCCGGCCGATGCCGGCATCCGGCTTCTGTGTCCTGTCCCTGTGACGCCGGGACGTACGGGCGCCGCCGCCGGCGGCGGCGGGAAATTTAAAAATTTAAAAAAATGTCTTTTTTTTTTTTTTCATTTTACACAGTAAAACATTGCTGTTTCAACCCATTTCACATACATATTGTCCCTAGTGCTTTGTCCTGCGCCCTGCCTGCATTTTGTCTGTTCTTTCTGCCTGGAAACTGAGAAATGTCCATGGCATCCAAAAAGTGTCCCTTTAGGTCAAAAGCGGTTTAGACCGGCTAGAGAACAGCGATAGTAAATCAGAACCACTTGCAGAATTGAGTGATAATGATTCGTGGGGGAAATTCGTCATCAGAAACTGAAAACGATTTTGCGACTGAGCTCAGCAATGTGCGAACTTGGCGCTCTATTTCACATTTCAGTGTTTTTGGTTTGATTATATTATTGAATTAAATTTTTTATTATTTTTATATTATTTTTATGATTATTTACTAAATTATAATTTATGATTTTGTGTTTCAAATTTTATCATACCCGGGATATTTACTAGACTCTTGTTCGGACAGATTTCAGTGAGTTTTTCCTAAAAATTACAGCCTACAATAAAAAAAATACATATTTCCATGCAAAAAAATGGTACCGCTTTCAGCACCAAAAATCTGAAATAATCATACCGCCAGGGAGGTTAATGAAGCACAGTGGACCAACACCAGCAGATGACATGGCTCCCCTAATCAACACAGACTGTGGAAACTTCACACTGGACTTCAAGCATCTTGCAGTGTGTGCCTCTCCATTCTCCCTCCATACTCTGGGTCCTTGGTTTCCGAATGAGATGCAAAAGTTGTTCTCATCAGAAAAAAGGACTTTGGACCACTGAGCAACAGACCAGGTCTGTTTTTCTTTAGCCCAGGTAAGACGCTTCTGACGTTGTTTGTTGTTCAGGAGCAGCTTGACAAGAGGAATATGACATTTGAAGCCCATGTCCAGGATCCATCTGTGTGTGGTGGCTCTTGATGCACTGACTCCAGCCTCAGTCCACTCCTTGTGAAATTCCCCAACACTTTTGAATGGCCTTTTCCTGACAATCCTCTCCAGGCTGCGGTCATCCCTGCTGCTTGTGCACCTTTTTCTTCTACTCTTTTCCCTACCACATAACTTTCTATTAATGTGCTTTGATACAGCACTTTGGGAACATCCAACTTCTTTTGCAATTACCTTTGAGGCTTTCCCTCCTTATGGAGGGTGTCAATGATGGTTTTCTGCACAACTGTCAGGTCAGCAGTCTTTCCCATGATTGTGATTCCTACTGAACCAGACTGAGAGACCATTTAAAGGCTCAGGAACCCTTTGCAGGTGTTATGGCTTAATTAGCTGATTAGAGTGGGACACTTTGACCGAGAATATTGCACCTTTTCACAATATTCTAATTTTCTGAGTTTGTGGATTTGGGGTTTTCATGAGCTGTAAGCCATAATCATCACAATAATGACAAATCACGGCTTGAACTATCTTGCTTTGCATGTAATGAGTCTATCTCATATATTAGTTTCACCTTTTAAGTTGCATTACTGAAATAAATGAACTTTTGCACGATATTCTAATTTTTCGAGTTTCACCTGTATATTTTTGGGGGGAGGAGGTGGTTTGGGGTGAGGAGGGATTAGATACACTTTAAACTACAATAAGAGTCAAAGCCGCCAGGGAGATGATCCAACAGAAACAAATGATGAGGAGCACAAAGACATTTTCATCACACTTCCGAGGCCAAGTTGTTTTCTCGGTTTGTATTGCTAGAATATTTTGCTATTAATAAAGATAATAATGCAGTCACACCACCACTATGAAAAATGTGCAAATGTGCAAGATAATCCACTGCTAACTACATCTATCTTTATAAAAATGATGGAAAACTTCTCGCTGTCAGTGCTGCCCTGGGATTTAGACCACAGTGGTAACATAATGAGGAATATTAAACAAAAAAAGACGTCCACATGGCCGTACATAAATAACACAGATTTTCTGCTTAATCCTTGATGTGGCCTTTGCCAGGGATTTATTTCTTGAACAGTAAAACTTTTCAAAGCGAAAGTTGTGTAAAAAGGAATCTGTACTCTGAGAACAGTACATTTGTTTTAGGCTTCTCAAAATGGTGTGGCCATTTTTGATTAGGGAGTCTCTCTCTGCCACATGTTTTGGCACCATATTTCTCTCTTTATATGTTTAGCAAACACTTAAAAAGGAAAAGCTGATCACATTTGAAAAGAAAATATTTAGTGATCTCTAACCTCAGCCTCACACCCAAACCCAATACTTTGGCTGGCTTCACATCTGTGAACTGTGGAGATGTGCAGATTTTAGGGAATCAAATTAAATAGACACTAATGGAATCTAGATTAAAATATACATGCATCTTTTTCTGGGAACATCATCCAATATAACAAATCTAAAAGAGTACCTACAAAAAAAGTTCAGGAATTTAGATGTGTTTGCAGAAAAACCATAAAACACTACCATAAACACCAAAATAATCTAAACATTAGGCTGCATTCACACGTGAGGGATTTGTAGTTTCAAGATTGAAGCTGCAAGCTCAAGAAATCGATTGTTCTCTATGGTGCCTGTTTGCGCCATAAGGTGTGAACAATTGATTTCTTAAGTTTGAGCATTTTTGGAGTCTTGAGTTTCAAGCTACAAATGAATCAAATGTGAATGCAGCCTAAAAAAAATGTTTACACATTGACCATAAAATCTCATTTATATTAGAGATAACATACCATGTCAATAAAGCATTTGAACCCCTTGGAATTGACTGTTTTTTTGCAGTAATTTGCCATAGATATAAACTGCTAAACAGGGGCGTCCCTAGGGTTGGTGTCACCCGGTGCCGGAACACTTGGTGACACCCGCTCCGACAATCCCCACAGGATGGATCGGATCTGCGGATTGAGCATAATGGATCGGAGTCTTATCCATTATCCTCCCCAATCCGCAGATCCGATTGCTTTAAAACTTACCTTATCGTGGAGCTCGTGCAGAGATCAGTTAACCCCATATAGGTTGCAAGCCGACAATCCCCGCAGGATTGATCGAATCTGCAGCTTGGGGAGGATAATGGATTGGACTCTGATCCATTAAGCTCAATCCGCAGATCCAATCCATCCTGCGGGGATCGTTGGCTTGCATTAAAACTTACCTTTCCGTGGAGCGGGTCCGGTGTCACCCCATGCAAAAGGTGTCCCCTGGTGTGGCGCGCACCCCCCGCACCTGCCTAGGGATGCCCCTGCTGCTAAATAACTTTTCTCATCCTCAGTCTTGTGACTTCTATCAGTGTCCAGTACTGTTAAATTTTGTAGGAGAAGTTTTCATTCTCCACTGACTGTTCAATGAGGCCTGACCCTCTACCCTAACAGCCATGATTGGCCCTGTGCTGATCACATGTACTCTCCCAAAAGAAAAAACTCTCTAGCAATACATACCAAACAGAGCATGTGCAGACTTGTCACTGCAGCTCTGTACTATGGCAGATGAATTGGGGACAGTGAAAGAAGGGGATGATCAGAGAAGACAGGATCAAACAGCCTTTTTACACAATGTGGATGAATAACCTCTTAGGTTCCACAGTGAGTATAACAAGCATGCTTTACTGCATATACAGACTGATTTTACTGTTATGGGTTTAGTAACACTTTAATAGCTGGTTGAACCTCTTGTGGCAGCAAAGACTTCTAGCAAGCTCCTTTGAGTAGTTCTGGATCAGACCTGCACACAGTAAGTACTGCTAGAGGCTATAATAGCCGCTAGCAACAATCGCATGTAAAATTTGGCAGGATGGTTGTATCAAAGTGAAATTTGAATAGGTTATGGCCGGCTTTATATCTACATTGCCATTTATTAAAAGCAAAAGAAACTTAGCGGTAGAGTACAATGTGTAAACCTGCTCAAAATAAACAACTCAAAAGATAAAAAAAAAAATTTTTTAAATTATTTTTAAGCATGTTGTGTGAATGGGAACAAGTAACAAACATATACTAGGCGTTTCGCAAATTTGATTGTAAAAGTGTAAATATGATTTACATCTCAGTCTAACTTTTATCTATGTTTTAATCTCAGCATTGGAATTAATTCCCATTGCACACCCTACTGGGATCAACCATATGATTAAGAGGGTGCTGCAAAAGGTTTACAGCAAACATTATACAAATTTAAGAGATTATCCGCCAATAGGAAGATATGTCAAGGTTGCCCTTAAAAGTGTACAGATAATGTGTGAAACAAGAGGAAAATCTCCTATTACCCGAGGTTCACAACTAAGGGTTTTCTGCAGCGTTTTGGAGAAATGCAGTACAGTCAATTTAAGACGATTTCCTATGGGACATGTTCACACCTGTGCGTTTTCACCCCGTGTGTTTTTTTTACTTTTTTTAATGCAAGACATTGCGTTTTTGGTTCTACAGACTTCAATAGGAGTGCTGCAGAAAAGCATGTATTGCATTTTTGTGTTTAAAATCTGCCTAGCAACAGGAAAAAGAAAGAAAAAGAAACAAAACAAAGCGCAAAACGCAACAAAAAAGCAAGTGAAAAAACGCAACTCAATATGCGATGTAGAATTCCCTTAAATGCAACCTGCATGGGTGTGAACCTAGACTTAGGGATATAGATATCAATGGGCCTTTCCCACCTCTGTTGTAAACAAAAGAAAAGTTTTAGTTGAACATTCCACTTTGGTCGCAGACTTGCCCTGGCCACATTTTATTGGAAATACCTGCTCACTCAGGTACCATTTTTCCAACATCCATGTTTTATTACTAGGAAAACCTAAATTAAAGTAGTGTATTGGATGCAGTAGACTGTTTTATATACACAGCTGCCATTGGATTGTGAATTACCCCAGTTAATACCCTACATAAAAACAGGAGCTGAGTCTCTTGATTGCTCTGCAGAGATTCTTGTGATTTCTTCTAGAAACTCAGCCACTGGATTTTACAGCCAATACAAAGTAAGACAAAAGAAAAATAATTATATGTATTGCTCTTTAAAGTTTTCTAGAGCAAAAAAAAAAAATAACTTTTTGATATAGTGGTACAGGGTTACATTTTTTTATTGTCTGTGTTTCTGCTGATGAGATTTTCCCTCTCTCGCTCTCTTTCTTTTGCTCCTTGCTCTCTCTCTCTCTTATTGCTCTCCCTGTCTCTCTCTTTCACTCATTGCACTCTCTCCCATTGCTCTGTCTCTCTCAGCTGTTGTTCTTGCTGTCTATTTATCTCTCATTGCTCTCTCTCTCCCTCTCCTATTGTTTTATCTCTCTCCCATTGCTCTGTCTCTCTCAGCTGTTGCTCTTGCTGTCTATTTATCTCTCATTGCTTTCTCTCTAACTCTCCCATTGCCGTCTTTATCTCTCTCATTGCTTTCTTTCTCTCTCCAAATGCTCCCTCTCCCTCCCTCTCCAATTGCCCTCTCTCTCTCTCCCCCATTTCTTTCTTTCTCTCTCCCATTGCTCCCTCTCTCTCCCTCTCCCATTGCCATCTCTCTCTCTTTTCTCCATTGTTCTCTCTCTCCCACCCATTGCCCTCTTTCTATCTCCCATTCCACTGTCTCTCTCCCATTGCCCTCTGTCTCACATTTCTCTCTCTCTTTCATTGCTCTCTCTCTCTCTCCCATTGCCCTCTCCCATTGCTCTCTCTCTCTCTCTCTCTCTCTCTCATTCCTCTCTCTTTCTCCCATTCCTTTGTCGCTCTCCCATTGCCCTCTCCCATTGCTCTCTCTCTCTCTCTCTCTCTCTCTCTCTCCCATTGCTCTTCCTCTCTCATTCCACTCTCTTTCTCCTATTCCTCTGTCTCTCTCCCATTGCCCGCTTTCTTTCTCCGATTGCTCTCTCTCTCTCTCTCTCTCTTCCATTGCCCTCTTTCTCTTTCCCATTGCTCTCTCTCTCCCATTGCTGTTTCTCTCTCCCCCATTCCCCTCTCTCTCCCCCATTCTCTCTCTCTCACCCATTGCCCTATTTCTCTCTCCCATTGCTCTCTTTCTCTCTCCCATTGCTCTCTCTCTATTTCTGTCTCTCGCCCTTTGCCCTCCTTCTCTTTCCCATTGCTCTCTCTCTCTCTCTCTCTCTCTCCCATTGCCCTCTTTCTCTCTCCCATTCCTATCTCCCATTGTCCCTCCCCTCTCCCACATCTCCGTCTTTCTCCCATTGCTTTCTCTATCTCTCCCATTCCTCTCTCTCTCTCTCTCATTGCCCTCTTTCTCAGCCATTTCTCTATCTCCCAGTACTCTCTTTCTTGTTACCATTGCTGTCTCTGTCACTCCATTGCTCTGTCTCTCTTTCCCTCCTCTGCCGTTGCTCTTGCTGTCTCCCTCTCTCTCCCATTGTCCTCTTTCTCTCTCCCATCGCCCTCTCTCCCATCGCCCTCTCTCTCTCCCACGTTTGCTCATTGCTCTTTCTCTCCCATTGCTCTCTCTGATTCTCTCTCTCTTTCTCATTGCTCTCTCTCGTTGCTTTCTCTGTCTCTGTCTAGACCCAATCAAACTAAATGTAATGGGTAAATCCAAGGTTTTGCATTGCCACCAGAACAGATATACAGTATTTAACATAGTTTTGAATATTTTATTTTTTAAAACATAATTCTATTTCACTTTTCCTCCATCCTATTTCCCAACTTTAATTAAAAGATCACCATTCTCTGCCAACAACTTTGCCTAGCACACTGCACATAAGAACCTAGTGGTCATGTGATCACAAATAAACTAGCTGAAATAAAGAATATTTCAATGATTAAAAAAAGGTTCACAGAAGAACATTTGAGGTCATATTTTTTAGCTTTTCTGCATCACGGTTTACACTTGTTTTAACTTCAGGCCACAAGTGAAATCACTCAGGTAACTGCCAGGGCTTTCCAGAAAACACTGTAGTTGTGCTACAGTCAAGAAATCTATACAAATTATATCAATACAAGTTGTATGTAATGAATTGCAGACAGGTTCTCTTAGATTTTCACATATGTTTCTGCTGTATTCCCTTGTCAAATATTCTGCATTGTGCAGCTTTCGCCTCTTTTTCTGTCTTGGACAGCAAGAAGCCTAGAGTGGAAACAATTGACAATACTTGGCCTGTACAGTCTAAGGCTCAGCAACTTGTACTCCCAGATGATTTTGGGAAAGCATAATAAGAACCATGCTGAAAAAAGTTTTAGGGTTGACATACACTTTACACTGGCTAATAAAGGGGATCACTTGGGGCTCGTACACACATTGGGGTTGATTTACTAAAACTGGAGAATGGAAAATCTGGTGCAGTTGTGCATTATAGCCAATCTGGTTCTAACTACAGGTTGTTCAATTAGGCTACTTTCACACTGATCCATAGCAAAAACATGCGTTTTTACTGCATTTATGTTGCATTTTTTACAGGACATGTAACTCAAAAACCGCACCAAAAGTGCAACATAGGTGTGTTTTCCATTCATTTCAATGAGGAGGTGCATTTTTGATGCATTATTTTTACCGTACCAAACCTGCACTGAAAATTCAGCAAGCAGGATTTTGAAAAATGCAGCAGAAGAAAAATAGATGAGTGTAAAAGCAGCCTTAGGCTTTGACAAAAAAAACCTGCAAGGTGATTGGCTACCATGCACAGCTGCACCAGATTGTGCACTTTCCAGCTTCAGTAAATCAACCCCTATGTGGGATGACCTAGGTTTTTCTGAACCAGATAAATGCAAATCACCACTAGAGCACGTAGAAAACAATTGTTTTCTTTGTGTCCCGTTCACACCACAATGCTGACGTGATGTGCGGTGGGTGAAATGCAGAAAAGTGCAGCATGTCTGCATTTTTCTGCAGCATATTTGCAACAAACTGCACTGCTCAGCAGTAATATGAATAAAGGAAAAAAAGAAGATAAATACAAGTAAGCAGTGCAATGTTTTAAAACATGCAGGCTAGTATGGACCTAACCTTAAACTGCAAATTTTCTGATTACTGACAATGAAGTTATTTGATGCCACAGCATAGGCAGATTTAGGTGAAAACAGAAGATATTAGCAAGTAGGTTTAATTTACAATTTGAACTGAAAAGTACCGATAAAGTATATCTGTGATCAAAGTGTAAAATCCTATATTCATTTCCACAATATATTTCAATTATTTCTAGCCAACTCCTGTTAATCTGAACCCTTTTTTTTTGGAGAATAGGCGCAGGAACTCCCCATTTCTGAATCCCTTCTTGTCTCAGCCCCCCTACCCATCTCTGATCACAGTCCCTTGGTTCTATCCCCTACCCACCTCTCAGTTCAGATCCTTATAGAGAATACATGGCCAATTATTGTTTTGTGTTGCTAAGTAATTTGGATGGAATGTGTTAAGGATAACAACAAAAGCAGTAAAATAGACCACCCCCACACAGCCAGCAGCAATAGAACCCCCCAGCAACAATGGACCCCAGCAACAAAATACCACCCCAGTAACAATAGACCCACAACAGCAACGACTGTTTACCCAGCAGCCAGCATCAATAGACTCTCCAGCAACCATAGACCCCCCCACCTTCAACAGTAGATCCCTTCCAGAAACAAGACATCTCCTGCCAGTAAAAATAGACCTCCCCTGCAACAATACGCCACCATGCAGAAGTAGAGCCCCTGCAGTGACAATAGATCCCCAGCAGCCAGTGTCAATAGACCTTCCAGCACACCCCAGCACCCCTTGCCATTACATACATTCATACGTTTCATATTAAAAAAAGCTCTGAAAGAATGATTGTTTGTAAAACGTACTTTGTGAAGATCCCCACACATTTACTTTCTTGAATTCTACCTTTTGAACTACTGAGGTGCTGAGAGGAAGAATTTCAGAAGACGGAGTCAGTACAGGAATCACTGTTTGCAGGCAGCAATGTATCATGGGCTATGTAGTCCTTATGTAATGCCCTCTAGGCTAGCTAGGTTTGCAGATAGATAGATAGATAGATAGATAGATAGATAGATAGATAGATAGATAGATAGGCAGATAGATAGATTCTAAGTAGCAGCTTGGGATGAATCAGCCTGGGAGTGAGGCAGCAGTTTACCTCAGTACAGGCTGGGTGGTTCTCCAGGTCAGGGCTTCTGAAGCCCTCACACCTTTCCAGAAACTGGAGAACTTTCTGGAAGAAGGGTGGAGGAGGGGAGGAAGCCCAGATCTGCATGTTTAAGGGACCTTGGCCAATTTCCTAGCAGGAAACTGGGCAAGGTGACCAGGGCAACCCTCAAATATGACTGGAACCTGTGGAGCAAAGTGAGTAGGGTGGAAGATGGACTGAGAGGAAGGCTGGAGTGTGGAGCCTGGGAGGAGGTCCCAGGGAGGGAGCCTACCCGCAGGCTGGTTGCTGGACAGGAGGATCTCCACTTCCCAAAGTCTCCTAGGGAGGACATCCTGAGCAGCAGAGAAGGAGCCAGCCCAATGAAAGGCCTGAAAGCAGCAGCCAACCCACCAGGCTGACAGGACAGTGTGAGTTCTCCTACACCCCCTAGGCCAGATAAGGGGAGAGGGCGGTCAGGTGCAAGACCCAACTAGTCCTCATCATGGACTACATAACTGCAAGCTTCTGGAACCTCTTGCGCAGGGATACCCTCACTACAGCTGGTTGGAGAGGAACATTCATCCGGGATCTAAGGAGGTACACCAAAAAAGTCTACAGTGCTCTGTAAAGGGACAGTGCTATTTTTTGCTAATCCACATTTTGTACATAGTTGCTAAGAAGTTCATCCTCACGTTCTACAGTTCCTTGGGCATCCCATATACTTCTAGACCCCATCCAAGTTGTTAACTCCTAAAGAAAAACAACAAAATCAAGGACTGTTTACTGACTCTGAAGGTACAAGTGTGAAAACAAGGGTAGTGTTACACTTAAAAATGAGGAGAAGCTGCAGGGAATCCAGGAAGTTGTGGAAAGAGACGCCCAGCAGATAAGCAGAACTCACAACATGAATGGAGATTTATCAAATACGCTTACATTAGATTGTCAAATATAACTATTGTTTGTATTGTTATAAAATAAAAGTCTATGTGGTGACTAGAGATGAGCGAATTTCTCAAAAATTCGATTCGGCTGATTCGGCGAATTCCAGTGTGAAATTCGATTCGATGCGAATTTCTTCGCTACGAAGATGACTTATAAAAAGGGTTTCTAGGCTTCAGAGAGCCTTTAAATTAGTGCAGAACACTGTACCTTTAATTTAAATGCCCTTGGAGATGAGGAAAGAGAAGGAGAAGGAGAAGGAGAAGGAGAAGGATGAGAAGAAGGAGAAGGATGAGAAGAAGGAGAAGGAGAAGGATGAGAAGAAGGAGAAGGAGAAGGATGAGAAGAAGGAGAAGGAGAAGGATGAGGAGAAGGAGAAGGATGAGAAGAAGGAGAAGGATGAGAAGAAGGAGAAGGAGAAGGATGAGAAGAAGGAGAAGGATGAGAAGAAGGAGAAGGAGAAGGATGAGAAGATGGAGAAGGAGAAGGATGAGAAGAAGGAGAAGGAGAAGGATGAGAAGAAGGAGAAGGATGAGAAGAAGGAGAAGGATGAGGAGAAGGAGAAGGATGAGAAGAAGGAGAAGGATGAGAAGAAGGAGAAGGATGAGAAGAAGGAGAAGGATGAGAAGAAGGAGAAGGAGAAGGATGAGAAGAAGGAGAAGGATGAGAAGAAGGAGAAGGATGAGAAGAAGGAGAAGGAGAAGGAGAAGGAAAAGCAGAAGGAGAAGGATGAGAAGAAGGAAAAGGAGAAGGATGAGAAGATGGAGAAGGAGAAGGATGAGAAGAAGGAGAAGGAGAAGGATGAGAAGAAGGAGAAGGATGAGAAGATGGAGAAGGAGAAGGATGAGAAGAAGGAGAAGGAGAAGGATGAGAAGAAGGAGAAGGATGAGAAGAAGGAGAAGGAGAAGGATGAGAAGAAGGAGAAGGAGAAGGATGAGAAGAAGGAGAAGGAGAAGGATGAGAAGAAGGAGAAGGAGAAGGATGAGAAGAAGGAGAAGGATGAGAAGAAGGAGAAGGAGAAGGATGAGAAGAAGGAGAAGGAGAAGGATGAGAAGAAGGAGAAGGATGAGAAGAAGGATGAGAAGAAGGATGAGAAGAAGGAGAAGGATGAGAAGAAGGACAGTTCTGTGACAGAAATAGTCTATTTCTGACAGTTCTGGGACATTCACTCCATACAGCTGTTTCAACCGCTGTATGGAGGGAATGTCATGGAACTGTCAGAAATAGACTATTAATGACAGTTCTGGGACTGTCCTTCCATACAGCGGTTGAAACATTGTATGTATTTGTTTCCATAAATGGATCCATTTATGGAAACAAATACATACAATGTTTCAACCGCTGTATGGAAGGACAGTCCCAGAACTGTCATTAATAGTCTATTTCTGACAGTTCTATGACATTCCCTCCATACAGCGGTTGAAACAGCTGTATGGAGTGAATGTCCCAGAACTGTCAGAAATAGACTATTTATGACAGTTCTGGGACTGTCCTTCCATACAGCGGTTGAAACATTGTATCTATTTTTTTCCATAAATGACATTCTGCAAATACACTTAGAGCAGCGCTGCAGATACACTTTTTGCCGGCTTGGAATTAATCTTATTTTCATCCTACTTCTTCTTCTTCATCCTCATAAGAAGAAAAAGAAGAAGTAGGATGAAAATAAGAATAATTCCAAGCCGGCAAAAAGTGTATCTGCAGCGCTCCTCTAAGTGTATCTGCAGAATGTCATTTATGGAAAAAAATAGATACAATGTTTCAACCGCTGTATGGAGTGAATGTCCCAGAACTGTCATAAATAGTCTATTTCTGACAGTTCTGGGACATTCACTCCATACAGCTGTTTCAACCGCTGTATGGAGGGAATGTCATAGAACTGTCAGAAATAGACTATTAATGACAGTTCTGGGACTGTCCTTCCATAGAGCGGTTGAAACATTGTATCTATTTGTTTCCATAAATGGATCCATTTATGGAAACAAATAGATACAATGTTTCAACCGCTCTATGGAAGGACAGTCCCAGAACTGTCATTAATAGTCTATTTCTGACAGTTCTATGACATTCCCTCCATACAGCGGTTGAAACAGCTGTATGGAGTGAATGTCCCAGAACTGTCAGAAATAGACTATTTCTGACAGTTCTGGGACTGTCCTTCCATACAGCGGTTGAAACATTGTATGTATTTGTTTCCATAAATGGATCCATTTATGGAAACAAATACATACAATGTTTCAACCGCTGTATGGAAGGACAGTCCCAGAACTGTCATTAATAGTCTATTTCTGACAGTTCCATGACATTCCCTCCATACAGCGGTTGAAACAGCTGTATGGAGTGATTGTCCCAGAACTGTCAGAAATAGTCTATTTCTGACAGTTCTGGGACATTCACTCCATACAGCTGTTTCAACCGCTGTATGGAGGGAATGTCATGGAACTGTCAGAAATAGACTATTAATGACAGTTCTGGGACTGTCCTTCCATACAGCGGTTGAAACATTGTATGTATTTGTTTCCATAAATGGATCCATTTATGGAAACAAATACATACAATGTTTCAACCGCTGTATGGACAGCTGTATGGAGTGAATGTCCCAGAACTGTCGGAAATAGACTATTTATGACAGTTCTGGGACTGTCCTTCCATACAGCGGTTGAAACATTGTATCTATTTTTTTCCATAAATGACATTCTGCAAATACACTTAGAGGAGCGCTGCAGATACACTTTTTGCCGGCTTGGAATTAATCTTATTTTCATCCTACTTCTTCTTCTTCATCCTCATCCTCATAAGAAGAAAAAGAAGAAGTAGGATGAAAATAAGAATAATTCCAAGCCGGCAAAAAGTGTATCTGCAGCGCTCCTCTAAGTGTATCTGCAGAATGTCATTTATGGAAAAAAATAGATACAATGTTTCAACCGCTGTATGGAGTGAATGTCCCAGAACTGTCATAAATAGTCTATTTCTGACAGTTCTGGGACATTCACTCCATACAGCTGTTTCAACCGCTGTATGGAGGGAATGTCATAGAACTGTCAGAAATAGACTATTTATGACAGTTCTGGGACTGTCCTTCCATACAGCGGTTGAAACATTGTATGTATTTGTTTCCATAAATGGATCCATTTATGGAAACAAATACATACAATGTTTCAACCGCTGTATGGAAGGACAGTCCCAGAACTGTCATTAATAGTCTATTTCTGACAGTTCCATGACATTCCCTCCATACAGCGGTTGAAACAGCTGTATGGAGTGATTGTCCCAGAACTGTCAGAAATAGTCTATTTCTGACAGTTCTGGGACATTCACTCCATACAGCTGTTTCAACCGCTGTATGGAGGGAATGTCATGGAACTGTCAGAAATAGACTATTAATGACAGTTCTGGGACTGTCCTTCCATACAGCGGTTGAAACATTGTATGTATTTGTTTCCATAAATGGATCCATTTATGGAAACAAATACATACAATGTTTCAACCGCTGTATGGACAGCTGTATGGAGTGAATGTCCCAGAACTGTCGGAAATAGACTATTTATGACAGTTCTGGGACTGTCCTTCCATACAGCGGTTGAAACATTGTATCTATTTTTTTCCATAAATGACATTCTGCAAATACACTTAGAGGAGCGCTGCAGATACACTTTTTGCCGGCTTGGAATTAATCTTATTTTCATCCTACTTCTTCTTCTTCATCCTCATCCTCATAAGAAGAAAAAGAAGAAGTAGGATGAAAATAAGAATAATTCCAAGCCGGCAAAAAGTGTATCTGCAGCGCTCCTCTAAGTGTATTTGCAGAATGTCATTTATGGAAAAAAATAGATACAATGTTTCAACCGCTGTATGGAGTGAATGTCCCAGAACTGTCATAAATAGTCTATTTCTGACAGTTCTGGGACATTCACTCCATACAGCTGTTTCAACCGCTGTATGGAGGGAATGTCATAGAACTGTCAGAAATAGACTATTTATGACAGTTCTGGGACTGTCCTTCCATACAGCGGTTGAAACATTGTATGTATTTGTTTCCATAAATGGATCCATTTATGGAAACAAATACATACAATGTTTCAACCGCTGTATGGAAGGACAGTCCCAGAACTGTCATAAATAGTCTATTTCTGACAGTTCTATGACATTCCCTCCATACAGCGGTTGAAACAGCTGTATGGAGTGAATGTCCCAGAACTGTCAGAAATAGACTATTTCTGACAGTTCTGGGACTGTCCTTCCATACAGCGGTTGAAACATTGTATGTATTTGTTTCCATAAATGGATCCATTTATGGAAACAAATACATACAATGTTTCAACCGCTGTATGGAAGGACAGTCCCAGAACTGTCATTAATAGTCTATTTCTGACAGTTCCATGACATTCCCTCCATACAGCGGTTGAAACAGCTGTATGGAGTGATTGTCCCAGAACTGTCAGAAATAGTCTATTTATGACAGTTCTGGGACATTCACTCCATACAGCTGTTTCAACCGCTGTATGGAGGGAATGTCATGGAACTGTCAGAAATAGACTATTAATGACAGTTCTGGGACTGTCCTTCCATACAGCGGTTGAAACATTGTATGTATTTGTTTCCATAAATGGATCCATTTATGGAAACAAATACATACAATGTTTCAACCGCTGTATGGAAGGACAGTCCCAGAACTGTCATTAATAGTCTATTTCTGACAGTTCTATGACATTCCCTCCATACAGCGGTTGAAACAGCTGTATGTAGTGAATGTCCCAGAACTGTCGGAAATAGACTATTTATGACAGTTCTGGGACTGTCCTTCCATACAGCGGTTGAAACATTGTATCTATTTTTTTCCATAAATGACATTCTGCAAATACACTTAGAGGAGCGCTGCAGATACACTTTTTGCCGGCTTGGAATTAATCTTATTTTCATCCTACTTCTTCTTCTTCATCCTCATAAGAAGAAAAAGAAGAAGTAGGATGAAAATAAGAATAATTCCAAGCCGGCAAAAAGTGTATCTGCAGCGCTCCTCTAAGTGTATTTGCAGAATGTCATTTATGGAAAAAAATAGATACAATGTTTCAACCGCTGTATGGAGTGAATGTCCCAGAACTGTCATAAATAGTCTATTTCTGACAGTTCTGGGACATTCACTCCATACAGCTGTTTCAACCGCTGTATGGAGGGAATGTCATAGAACTGTCAGAAATAGACTATTTATGACAGTTCTGGGACTGTCCTTCCATACAGCGGTTGAAACATTGTATCTATTTGTTTCCATAAATGGATCCATTTATGGAAACAAATACATACAATGTTTCAACCGCTGCATGGAAGGACAGTCCCAGAACTGTCATTAATAGTCTATTTCTGACAGTTCCATGACATTCCCTCCATACAGCGGTTTCCGGCAAAAAGTGTATGTGCAGAGTTCCTCTATTCTGCAGATACACTTAGAGGAGCTCTGCAGATACACTTAGAGGAGCTCTGCACATACACTTTTTGCCGGCTTGGAATTATTCTTATTTTCATCCTACTTCTTCTTCTTCTTCTTCTTCTTCTTCTTCTTCTTCATCCTCATCCTCATCCTCTTCTTCTTCTTCTGAGGATGAGGATGAGGATGAAGAAGAAGAAGAAGAAGAAGAAGTAGGATGAAAATAAGATTAATTCCAAGCCGGCAAAAAGTGTATGTGCAGAGCTCCTCTAAGTGTATCTGCAGAATAGAGGAACTCTGCACATACACTTTTTGCCGGCTTGCAATTATTCTTATTTTCATCCTACTTCTTCTTCTTCTTCTTCATCCTCTTCTTCTTCTTCTGAGGATGAGGATAAAGAAGAAGAAGAAGAAGAAGAAGTAGGATGAAAATAAGATTAATTCCAAACAGGCATAAAGTGTATGTGCAGAGCTCCTCTAAGTGTATCTGCAGAATAGAGGAACTCTGCACATACACTTTTTGCCGGCTTGGAATTATTCTTATTTTCATCCTACTGCTTCTTCTTCTTCTTCATCCTCATCCTCATCCTCAGAAGAAGAGGATGAGGATGAAGAAGAAGAAGTAGGATGAAAAGAAGAATAATTCCAAGCCGGCAAAAAGTGTATGTGCAGAGTTCCTCTATTTCTGACAGTTCTCTCACAGCTTCTTCACATGTACAGCGGTTGAAACATCTGTATCCTAAATGGAAACTAATAGATACAAATTAGTTTACTAATTGTATCTATTAGTTTCCATTTAGGATACAGATGTTTCAACCGCTGTACATGTGAAGAAGCTGTGAGAGAACTGTCAGAAATAGAGGAACTCTGCACATACACTTTTTGCCGGCTTGGAATTATTCTTCTTTTCATCCTACTTCTTCTTCTTCTTCTTCATCCTCATCCTCATCCTCTTCTTCTGAGGATGAAGATGAAGAAGAAGAAGAAGTAGGATGAAAAGAAGAATAATTCCAAGCCGGCAAAAAGTGTATGTGCAGAGTTCCTCTATTTCTGACAGTTCTCTCACAGCTTCTTCACATGAACAGTGGTTCAAACATCTGTATCCTAAATGTAAACTAATAGATACAATGTTTCAACCGCTAAACATGTGTTCCTTCTGTCAGAGAACTGTCAGAAATAGCGGAGCTCACTGCAGGGACACTTTTGCCGGCTGATCGGGAAATGTTCGATTCGCGCACCCGAAGTAGGCAAAATTTCGGTTTCGCCGCGAATCGAATATTTCCTGAAATTCGACTCGAATTCCGGTTCGCCTGGTTCGATTCGCTCATCTCTAGTGGTGACCATAGATCTCCTTTAACAAGAACTCCAAAATAATCTGCTGTCCTTACATACAGTTATTTGTACGTTTTGTAGATTTATGCAACCCATTCTCTCTCTCAATTTCCCTCTGGTCTCCTCATCCTGATCAGAATATTCTGAAAAGATTACACGGAATCCATGACGACCTCAGGACATTTACACATAAACTCTCAGGGATACAAGTAATTTGCTTATTTGAAAGAGTGTCATGCCAATTGCTTCACGCCAGGTATCTGATCTTGTGTTTTAATGATCCAGTTTTCATGTATTTATAACTGCATCTTGTAATATCTGGGCTGTTTATTTAAACAAGGTTTTAGCAAGTAATTTGCTAAAATAAAGCATGTCAGAGAGACAGACTCCAGAAGCACGGCTATGGAGGGAAGCGTCAAGTGCTCTCGGATTTTAGTGAAAAGATTGCAGCTCAATGACTTGTATATTTTATTGCTAACCTAACAAACTCCTCGTGTTGACCTCTCATGTACTCATGCATACCATTTATGTGTGAGCTGTGGAAAGCATTGAATAAAAACATCCATACATGGTTTATAGAGGCCCATAAAAATAGCACAAATAAATCGCTTGACGACTTGAGATGAGTCCAAGAATAGGAAGGGCTGAATCAACAAAAAAAAGCATATCTCCTGTAACAATCGGGAAAAGGTGCGTTTTACTGACCCTTTAAAGCGGTCTTTCTCAACCAGGGTTCTACAGAACCCTAGGGTTCATCCAGAGGTTGCTAAGGATTCCTTGAGAAATTTCTACTATTATGTATGGTGGAACACTGTGTTACCAACAGCAGGTGTGTAGAGTGCAGCCAAACTCACATTAAATAAAATACATATCATAAAGCACACTCACTCTTCAGCTTGGATCCAACGTTTTATGCCAACTATCAACTATTCTCCACAAGGAAATCTGCTGCAAGATTATTATACTGTATTTATAAAGCGCCAATAGTTCGCTCAGCGCTGTACATTACAAAGGGGGACAGAACATGTGACAGAACAATACCAATACAATGCAAAACATGAGGGGATTGAGGGCCCTGCTCTTTCAAGCTTACAATCTAGGAGGGAGGGGATGGTGGCACAGGAGGAGATAGCTGTGGGGGATGGAGTGGTAGGAAGAGTGGAGGAGGTCGGCAAGTTAGCAGGGGGTGGGGTAGGCTTCCCTGAAGAGGTGGGTTTTCAGGGTGCGCCTAAAGGAGAGGAGAGTAGGTGATAATCTGATGGGTTGGGGCAGGGAGTTCCAGAGGATGGGTGACACCCTGGAGAAGTCCTGGAGGCGGGCATTGGAGGAGGAGACCAGGTAACTAGAGAGAAGGAGGTCTTGTGAGGAGCGGAGTGTAATGTAGGGTGGTACTTGGATATTAGGTCAGTGATGTAGAAGATCTTACTCACAGACCGCAGTCACCAGAGATTCCTCTTTATACATGTAAACAGGCTTTCTGTTGGAGCTCATTTGCATTAGTGACCACATGTTGCATTGCAGTAAAGTTGTTACATACTTAGGTTGAAAAAAGACACAAGTTAATGTGCTTGACCAACTGAAAAAAACTAATAAAAAAGAAAAGCTCCATATATTGAGACCCATACCCACAGTTAATCCAGAGGAAGGCAAAAATCAAAACTTCAATAAAGCATGATCC
Organism: Staurois parvus; assembly: GCF_062004578.1. Taxonomy (NCBI): domain Eukaryota; kingdom Metazoa; phylum Chordata; class Amphibia; order Anura; family Ranidae; genus Staurois; species Staurois parvus. Next base: position 6,522,203 of record NW_028318090.1, on the reverse strand, counting down.
ATTTTGCTCCAGCGGGGCAAAAAATTCCTTCCTGCTTAGGGTTGCCATCTCATCCCTTTAAAACCAAACACGTATTAGTTACATAGGTTCTGAGGATAATTAAGGCTACGTTCACACCTGTGCAGCTGTGCGGGCTGCGATTTGCCGTGCCTCGGGAAATGCAGGAAAGAAGTCCCTGCACTATTTTGTAAATTTTAGCCCGAGCGGGAAACGAGGTTATGATCAATGGCACCCGCCTGCGGGTCCCTCATTCTTCTGTGTGGGTGGTTGTAGGTGGCGGTATTTGTGCGGGTCCTGCAGTGGCACCAGATGTGAACTGAGCTTTAATGCAGATAAGGCACGAAGTGTGTTTAATTACCACCTTGATAAGCCTCAGAATCTGTGTCATTAATATGTGTTCGGTTTTAAAGGGATGGGGTGGAAAACCTATTCCTGATCCCATGAGCGGCAATCAGATATTCCCTGGATCAACTGCCCCTGGTGTTATTTATTAATTATAAGTATTTATATAGTGTTATCAATTTAGATATATTATTAATTCACATCAGCCCCTGCCCCCAAGGAGCTTACAGTCTAAAGTCTCTAACTCACATTCATACATACACATACTAGGGCCAATTTAGACAGGAGCCAATTAACCTATAAGCATGTCTTTGGAGTGTGGGAGGAAACTGCCCACAGGATTTCACTAACAGCAGCAGGAGTCAATGGCTCCCACTGCTCTCAGCCAAGCTTGTGAGAGTGGGGAGTGAGGAGAGACGACCAGCAGACAGGCACAGCGCTGGATCGACACAGGACTCAGGTAAGTATTGGGAGGGGGGCACAGCAAAGATGTTTTTTACTTTAAAGCAGGGGAAGGGATGGCCATCAGTAGACTCTGGATCTGTTTCAGGTGCAGAGACTAAATAATGGATGGTCTAAACTCCAGACCCTGCAAAAAGAGTTGGGACATGCATGCCAAGATCACACCACTGGGAGGCTGGAGACAGATGACTGGCAGGTAAGCAGATAAAGTGCCAACCCATAAGGCAGAATCATAGTTTAGAGGCCAGAAGACATTCAGGCACCAGACCCATGCAGTCAAAGAACCAAGAAGAATGTTAAGGCTGGCATCAGGCAGGATACATTAACCAGGTTTCTAGTAGAGCTGTAACAAGGGGCAACTGCATAGAAGTGGTTATTAGGTGGCAAGCCAAATCATTAATAAATGGAAGAGGAGCCATGTGCCCACCAAAGTAACAACAAAGGTAGGAAGTGAAGATGTTAGTTTCCTGCTCACTGAGGCAGGTAAGCAGCCCCTGGGATGTTACAGAACTGAAATTGTCATAGCCTAATAGGCCTGAAGTGGTTTAGACTACTTATGTAGTCAAACAAATAGGGCTGGAAGTAGGCAGGATAAATGAACCAGGATTGTAGTAATTGGTAACAAGGAGCAACTGGATAGAAGTGTTTTTTTTTTTTTTATGGTAAGCCATGTCATTACCAGTGCAGGAAATCACCATGTAATTGAAAAAGGTCTTATTTCTGTTAGCAGGTGACATGGATGTGTATAAATATATACTCCTGCGCCACAGAACAAACCCCACCCCTAAAATTTGAAATACTGCTATGCACTAGTGTAAACACCAAATCATAAAAATTGTATAATAAACAGCGCAAAACAATACCCAACAAATTTCACATAATAAAGGAATAAAGTGAAAAACTCATATTTTGATTTAAAGTGTCCAAAATAATGTGTCCAAAAAAATTATATATAAAAAATATAATAAATATATATATAAAAAGCTTTTCTCCAACTTCAGAGTGCTTCACCAAACACGAATAAATATGTATTGCGGTTATCCTTCTGTGATAAGTGCTTCCACCATCCACCAGTGAAGAAACCAACATTAATCGCACTCACCAGATAATGGCGAATAGTACGCCATTTAGGACTTTTGGGGATCCTACACCCCCTCCTATAGCCTATAGACCTCCATTCCACCACACCAGACTAGGATGATTCTTCCACCTCCTTTCTCCAAAACCGCTCCACCATTGTGCCAAAGAAGAATATATTGCATATAGTGTGATGTTGCTAATGACCTCCCCTTACATCTATAGTAATAATGCCAGGTCACTCATGGTTCACAAAATCATTAAAGGCTTTTTAATATATAGCCTCCATCGGCCAAACACAGTCAAATGCCATCCAGGATTAATTTCAGAAATCCCACAACTTGCTGTGCAGAGGATGACAGTATGTGTAACAGACAGATCCCAAAAATAGCCGCTGGAACGCACCGCCCGGCGTGCGTTCCACTCACCGGAAGTGATGTATGACGTTCAAACAATGGACTGGACTAAACCGCCCAGTGGGAGGGGTGAAACGCGTTGATGCACTTCCGTTCCATTGTTTGAACATCATACAACCCTTCCGGTGAGTGGAACGCACGCTGAGCGGTGCGTTCCAGCGGCCATTTTTGGGATATGTCTGTCACACTTACTGTCATCCTCTGCACAGCAAGTTGTGGGGTTTCTGCAATTGATCCTGGATGGTATTTGACTGTGTTTGGCCGATGGAGGCTGTATAATAAAAAGCCTTTAATGATTTTGTGAACCATGAGTGACCTGGCATTATTACTATAGATGTAAGAGGAGGTCATTAGCAATATCACACTATATGCAATAATTTCTTCTTTGGCACAACGGTGGAGTGGTTTTGGAGAAAGGAGGTAGAAGAATCATCCTAGTCTGGTGTGGTGGAATGGAGGTCTGGAGGCTATAAGAGGGGGTATAGGATCCCTAAAAGTCCTAAAAGGCGTACTATTCGCCATTATCTGGTGAGTGCGATTAATGTTGGTTTTTTCACTGGTGGATGGTGGAAGCACTTATCACAGAAGGATAACCACAATACATATTTATTTGTGTTTGGTGAAGCACTCTGAAGTTGGAGAAAAGCTTTTTATATATTTTTTATTTTATATATATATATATATATATATATATATATATATATATATATATATATTTTTTATATATATATTTTTTGGACACATTAATTTTGGACACTTTAAATCAAAATATGAGTTTTTCACTTTATTCCTTTATTATGTGAAATTTGTTGGGTATTGTTTTGCGCTGTTTATTATATAATTTTTATGACATGGATGTGTGACTTGAAGCTGTGCTCCAACCAGAGTGACACCAGAGGAGGAAAGTATAGATGTCGGTTATCTGCTAACTGAGGCAGGTAAGCAGCCATTGAGATACTGTTAAACCAAAACAGAATAAACTGCAGCTTACATTGGTGAATATCCATAAACGCAAATGGTTTTGTTCTGTAACTAAATAAATGTGGCCATACACAACTTAATATTTTCCATGAATACACAGATTTTAAGTATGTTTTGAGGAGCAGGGGCGGACTGACCATTTGGAAACTCGGGCACTGCCCGAGGGCCTGGGGTCAGTAGCGGGCCCCATGAGATGCCCCTGGTACTTTTTTCATAGGCTTTTTTGAGTTTGGGCAAGGACACAGGGGCCCCATGATTCCCTATTGCCCGGGGGCCCCATGAGTTGTCAGACCGCCCCTGTTCAGGAGTATATCTTAGATGATCTGAATGAAATAGAGTAAGAAATGTCATAGGTATTGCATTCTGGTTGCCAATGGACATTTTATAGGCAGATTCAATAAGGAACCACCGGTCATCTAGACCATGGGTCTAGAAATGTTTCCGAACAAAGGGTCAGTTTACTGTCCTTCAAACATTGGGGGCCAGTGGGAGTAAACAATGTCCCATCTCTGTTATTAGTAGGAGAAATAGTTGGTGTCAGTGGGAGGAATAATGCCCCACTGTTAGTGTCAGTGGGAAGAATAGTGCCCAGTCGTTAGTGTCAGTGGGAAGAATAGTGCCCCATCATTAGTGTCAGTGGGAGGAATAGTGCCCCATTGTTGGTGTCAGTGGAAGGATTAATGCCTCATGGTTGTTGTCAGTGGAAGGATTTATGCCCCATTGTTCATGTCAGTGGCAAGAATAATGCCTCAAGGGCCGGATAAAGGCAAGCAAAGGGCCACATCCGGCCCCTGGGCCACAGTTTGGAGACCACTGCTCTAGACTAATGATGAGTAAAACAATTGCATATCAGGCAAATGTGTGGAGATTTGCCCTGTCTGTGGAGAATTACTTAATTCATATTTTATTCCTGAATTGTATGGTTTACTTCAGATCGAACAGAACTGCAAGCAAAAATTTGTTTAAAATGTTGCTATTAGGGAGTTCTGGAGAGAATTGGTGAAATGAGCTTGTGGACTTTGTTTTTTAATAAACGCAGGCCTATGTGTAATTAAGAGTGTGGATGATGGAGAAGTTATCAGCAGCTGCACAATACTGAAAACATCACATTTGATAGTGGATCATTGTCTTTACTTGTCTCTGGTTGGTATCAATAATGTAAAAAAAAAAATATTAGGTCTTCTTCACATTTACCTATGTGCCCTTGCATAAGCAACCTTGCAGATCATTTCCGGGTACAGCTGTCTGTATTGCCTCCTTACCTGATGTGTAATAGTACTTTCCACCCGGATATAACCAACGTTTCCCAATTTACATAACCAGCTTTAGACATATCACTTTTCTTTTGGCAGTGTTTGTGCTTCCAAAAGAGATAGTTTCCATAGTCATCGGCTTTCTATAATTCTTTGCAGCCCACATGCTGGAGTACAGACTACTTAAATGCGAGGATTAAAATGACATTTTAGGTCACAGCATAGTCCTTGCACAAGAATCATGATGAGAAAACCCTGTAATGTCTTGTAACATCTGTTTTATCTGTGCATTGACAAATAAAACATTGGTGTACTCATAGCAAGGTTGCCCATGCTTGCAATTCCTTTTCTAATCTTTGGTCCATGATTTAGAAAGAACTAAAACTTGGCCATCATCACAACCAGACAATTAGCATTTTCAGAAGACAATCACCAGCGGCAGCCCCCCTATATCTTGCATGGAAGGTTTATTTTATGTCAAGTGAGCAAGTTCAGAAATCTAGGGAATGGATCATTCTGAATTGTCTTCCAGACCCAGCCGCATTAGATTCAGCTCTCATCATGACAATCTACAATACTGTACATCGTCAAACATGAAGGCTGTATTGAAAGTAAAGCAATGCCCTGTGTTATAAGAACAGCAGGCATCATGACTGGGGACGGTCCCTTCGGACTAGTCTGTAGGGTAATAAAGGGCTAAGTGATGGCAGAAAGACAGGATGGTGAAGGGGCATGATTTGGATTGTGGTGGCAGATTATTGGTAGGAGGAAGAAAAAGGAGGGGACTCCCGCATCAAGTTAAGTCCTGTGACATACTAGTCACTAAGTTGGCGCCCTTCCACGAAGAAAGAAGTCCCCACCCTCCCTCCACAAATTTTTGTTCCTGCTGGGTTTTGTTCTTATGACTTTGCTTATGACATTTAAAAAAGAAAAAATAATAACTAACTAAATTAATAATTAAAAAAAAAGAATGTGTTTTTTTCTTAAAGGACAATGAATAAATAATTACAAAATAATTAATTAAGAGACAACTTGTTATTATTGGTTCAAGTCCATGTATATTTGTTGTCACGCAGTATTTTTTGTCACAGCTGGCGTTTATCCCTTGTACGGACTGAGGTGGTAGGTGGCTGGTAGAGGCGGTGGAATTGGTAGCAGGAGGCCCAAGTAAGCCCCTGAGCCTATCCTGGATGGCTGGGGGCTGAATTGGCTCCTGCTAAGGAAAAAAAGTGGAGATATGCCACTCAGCACTGCTAAAAGGGATTTGGTGTTAGATATGTTTTTTTGGTTGATTGTCCATTATTCATAGATATCAAGCTGTGGCCGATACTTAAATAATAAAGTATCAATGCAGTTAAAAGTATCTTTGTTGTCAGTGTGGTTATTTTAGTCAATCTCAGGGAGAAGTGAACAGTGTACCAGTCATGCAAAAGTGGGTCTAACATTTTTTATTGTCTCACATAGGTTGATTAAATTTTACATGAGTTGTAGAGTATCTCTTCTTGTATAGTAACTCTTTTTATTTTTCATTTTAAGTAAATAATGGATTCCAAGGAGAAGCACTGAGTTCTTGATGAAGGAGGGGTACAGGGAGGGGTACAGGCTGTCCGGCATCCACAGCAGGCTACAGATCATTTAGAGATGATACCATTGACAAGAGTCACCAATGATAACACTTAGCTCTTGACAATTGTGCATAAACATTCTATATCCTCTTGTGGATGTTAGAAAACCCATACCTCTCCTTGTCAAGAACTCAATGATGGCATATTTCTCCTGCTTGGAATCCATTATTTACCTGCAATGGAAAATGGAAAAGAAGAAGAAGAGCTACAATTGAGGAAGAGTTCCTGTACCAACTTGTAAAAATTTTAACAATTTATGTAAGTTAATAAAAAAGTTATGTCCACGTTTGCATTATTTTTTGAACACCCCTATCATAAACACACCTTTAACAGCTGCATTACAGATGTGTGGACATTTATTTCCTTTATCAGTCAGTACCCAGTTCTCCAGTATGAAGGTAATACTCCTTTGGACAAATGCCTGCCAGATCCGCTTATGGGATCATCTTTCCTTCATGACTCACTGTAAAGAGAATACTGCTATAGGGAAATGATGTAGTATTTTCAGTGAATATGTGTAGTGTGGAAACATTGAGGAAAAGTTTACTTGGAAGTGATTTTTTTTTTTTTTTTTTTTTTAAATTTGAGTGTTTTGCCATAGTTAATGGGATTTCATACACAAATTTGTATAATTTTTTTCCCTTGGGGTTGTCTTAAAATGAGACAGTGCAGTCTACTTTTTGCAGAAACACTATTAATCATAGGCCACATGGGGAATGTTAAAGGGACAATAATACACAGATACTATGCCACACTATTAAGCAGAAAATAGAGAATGCATGCAATATCACAAACACATATGGCTTTACCCATGGGTCTAAATCATTATGTTATGTCTATACATGTTATCACAGTTAATTGCACATATGGCTTTACCCATGGGTGTATGTCATGTTGTGTAGGCACATTGTATCACTGTCAATTATACAGGCAATAAAGTATGTCAATAGTTAGTTAAAGCTCCCAGGAGCAGACAGATCACTTAGCCAACTATGAGATCTAGTTGGGAGTCATTAGAAAGTGCAACTACTAAGCTCCACTCATGCTTGGGTGTTCTTCTTCCCTTAATGTTTCAGTAATAATCTAAAGGGAAACAAATAAATTAAACTTTTAAAACACCCTGCAAAATTTCTGACCAACCACGTGACTGCCACAATCCTTTCTAAATGCATGTATGACTATTTACATGTGTTTCAGTTTGATGCCAGTTTCATGCATAGTTGCAGTTTTGCATAATTGCCTTTTAAAGTGTTACTAAACCCAGGACCCTGCATTCACTATATCTGCTCTCCCATAATGCACAAAACATGGAAATGCAATTATTTTAGTAAATAGAAACTGCTAAATACCTTTTCTCATCAGCAATTAGAGCAGTCTTGTGACTTCCACCAGTGTCCAGCCGAGCACATGTTAAAGCTTGTAGGAAGAGTTTTCATTTTGCTCTAGAAGGATGCAGGACCCTTGACCTCTGTCTGGACAGTGCTAATGGGCCTTGTCTAGCAATACACACCAAACTGAGCATGTGCAGAGTGACTCCACACAATATGTCTTATTAGGAGATAAGAGTATGGCATTGGAAGAAGGGGAGGATCAGAGAAGTCAGGATCAAACAGCCTTTTTACACAATGCAGAGGATTAACTCCTTAGGTTCCACAGTGAGTATAACAAGCATGCTTTGCTGCATAAACAGACTGATTTTACAGTTTAGTAACACTTTAAGCTTAAAAATCGTACTCTAGTTACAAATATGCTCCTACAATATTTTATACAATGTTCTAAGACTCCACATAATGCTGGATTGCCCAGGAATTTTCCATTGGACCATTAGGTGGGCAGGTTGCTGCATGAAGTGACAATATGCATCATATTTCAGAAACAATCTGTATTGCACACACTTGTCCACAGTTAGAAACAATCCATGCAGCATCAAAGAGGTAAGAAGGGAGAAGAAGCATGTGGTTTACAGACCACAATGAGAAATTCCTGTGCACAGGCATGTCTGATCTTAGGTAAAAATATCATCTTCTTTTACAGTGGACATTTTTGTGTAGATCTATTTAGGAGAAACACAGAACACAAATAAGATATACAATCATATTTTAATATTCTGCTTTTAGTTTTGAAAGTTTAAATACAAGCTTATTTTTGTGTTAATGCCATACAGGTTCCCGACCCTCCTCCTATCTTGTTTAGTCCATCACAGAGCTCATATTTAGTACATCCCTGCAATACATGATACATCATTATGGTTTTTCCTTTTAACAATTCTGCAAGAACAGGAATAAATTGGATTGTATATAATATTTTGTAAAGTAACTTTTTTCACCTGTTTTACAGATGGTATTTTGTATTGGAATTTGCTGCTAAGTTGGAGAAGTGCATACCTTGACTGAGACAGTACATTTAGAAAGTGCAGTTATTAATCCAATGGAGCACTGTATACTAGTGAATAACAGTTTTTCGTGTATTATTCAACTGAAGTCTGTTATATTCAACTTCCTTTACCAGATTGTTCTGCAAAAGTGAGAGTGAAAGGGTTGAGACAAACCAATGAACATTGAAAATGCTCTGCTTTTTATAAAATTATAGTTATAATTATGATTTATTAAAAAAAACAAACATACAAACTCACCTCCATGCTGCAGCATCAATGTGATGCTGCAGCTGTCCCCCATTGAATCTAAGCCCAAGAACTGAGCAAACACATGACTGCTGATCACTCCGTTCTTAATCAGCTCTAAGCAGAGAATGGTGACTGTCAGTCACAGCTCTCTGCTCTGCCCTTCCAGTACTCGCTGGAGCACTGGGCTGAGGAGAGGGAAAGGTGGCTGGCTCCAGCTCTCAGCCACATACTGGGAGTGGCTCTGTGATGTGCACTGACCTGTGGCTTTTTCTTTTAATTTGCTCTTTTAAAACCTTTATCCCCAAAGGAAATGCCTAGTTTAAGCCTAACTCCAGCCAAGCTTTATTTATTAGTTATTTTTGTGAAGTCTATCTAAATCTACCCTCTCCACAAGTAGAAAATGCTATGGTTACGTTACTTCCTACAGACAGAGTGGAGAAGTGAGTGTAGCCACCCTAGGACATGAAGTGTGTTATTGGTCAGATCATCAAATTAACTCCTTCGCACGTAAGGGTAAAACAAATGTTAATGCCTAAGCACAATTTTGCAACTTTGACCTGTGTTAGTAAAACCATACATATCATCACAACTACTTTGTGTATCTTGGTGGTTTATACCTTGTTTTTTTTTCAGGACAATTTGGGCTTTCATTTGGTTGTAAATGGACAAACCAAAATAAATTCTGCTCCTGACGATCAGAGCAATAGCACATAGTGTATGTTAGTTGTTGTTTGTACTCATAGTACAATCCAGAAACAATAGTGCACATTTTTCTTCTTTTTTTTTTGTATCCAACCTAAAATGCACTGACATTAATTGACACTAGTACTAATTAAATTTTTTTTTTAAATCCTGCCTCAAAAAACTGACCCTGAACTTTGACTCTGACCTTGACCCACACACTAACCCTGGCACTGACCTAGATCAAACCTTGATCTAAGTTTTTTTTTGTATTTTAGTTTTTTATTATAATAATGATTATTATTATTTTCTTTTTTTTTTACACATTGTTGTCGTTTTTTTTCTCTCTGCATGGAGAGAGAGAGAGATACAATGTATCTCTCTCCTCCATTCAGAGAGAGAAAGCAGGGGTGGGCTTCACAGTGACTGACCACTGTGATAGCCAATCAGAGGTGGCAGTTTCGGGTCCCGATCATTAGTACAGGACCCAGAGCTCTCAATGAGCGTGGCGCACTCCCAGAACACAGACACTCCCGCAGAAAAAAGCCTAGTTCTGTGGGTCCCCAAGGGGTTAATTTAAAGAAGAAAAAATCTTGAAAAGGAAATCTAATGCAGTCTCTGCATCTAAGGACTGGTAAGCTGCAATATATGACATGTATTTGTTTTTGGGTTTTGGTACGCTTTAGTACACATCCTTTAACCTAAACCTATTTGTGAAAATGTGACATTTATGTATAGCGTTCCTTTAACATTTAGTTTGAATAACATTTAGTTCACAAGGTGCTGTTATTCACACTGAAACATAGACTTTGCCAGATGGCTTGTATATAACAAATTATTTCTCTTGTAAGTCCTGAAAGGGAAGTTTTTGTTGTAGTTTTATCAATTTTACAAGTCACTCATCTCCAGGTCTTATCTAGCACTGGCTGTGACTAAGAGGTCCCAAATCGTAGAGTCCGGGTGGTATTCCTTTGTGAGCATCAATAGGAATTTGATCGGACAATAGGAGCACAGTACAGGTTAGCATTACACGTTATTTGATACAATTCCAGACTGAATTATCTCACTAGAGCACACTAAAGGAGCTGGCTACCTCTTGTATTTCAAAATAATCCCCTGTGGTATGTCGATCATAGAGTCTCAATGATATATGGTGTGAAAGTTGGACATGACACATTTTCCACAGTGTGAGAATCAGAGGTTATATACTGTACATAAGGAGTAAAAATACAAAGTTAACACAAACATATAACTATTTGGGTATGTACATATATTATGAAAAATAAATTAAACCTTCCAATGTTGAATGGTTTTAAAGTGGTTGTATCATATAACAAAAATGAAAACTTTCCCAATTAACAGGTCAACTAATAATTTTGCTTATCTTAGTTCTCTTTTACTATTTAAACGTTTGCTTTTGTAATTGATTTAGATTTAATATGTATAGTCTTTGTTTTACAAATAGAGATTTGATATATGGCAAAGGATTCCAAGAGCACTTTGGGTAAGTGTAAGAGACAGCACAGCGAACATAGCCAGTACTGAGGTTTGATTTTCAAGAGTGAAACCTCAGATTGATAGGTCTGATATGGGAGAAGTAAGTGCTTGTGTGTAAACTTCACCTTGAGCTATTGATCTTAGTAAACATGTCTATGGAAATGCAAAGAGACAGAGGAAAAGATAACCAAAGCTCTACCAGCCGGCTCTGAAAGTGACCACAATAGCAATACTATAACATTATTTGACAAAAAATATTTAATCTCTATTATATTAACCGTTTCAATACCGGGCAATTTTACACCTTCCTGCCCAGGCCATTGTTTAGGTTTCAGCGCTCTCACACTTTGAATGACAATTGCGCGGTCATACAACATTGTACCCAAACTAAAATTTTATCATTTTCTTCACACAACTAGAACTTTCTTTTGGTGGTATTTAATCATCGCTGGGGTTTTTATTTTTTGCTAAATTAACAAAAAAGACTGAAAATTTTGAAAAAAACACGTTTTTCTTTGTTTCTGTTATAAACGTTTGCAAACAAATAATTGTTCTTCATAAATTTAGGCCAAGATGTATTCTGCTACATGTCTTTGGTGAAAATAACCCAAATTAGGATGTATTTTTTAGTTTGTAGGAGGGTTTAGAGTTCACAAACTATGGTATAGATCTGAATATTGATCAATCCTGAAGTACTGACAGCTCTTGAGGTCCAAGAATGTCAGAACAGTACAGATATCCCCCAAATGACCACTTTTTGCAAAGTAGACAGTCTTATGTACTTTATAAGAGGAATGGCGAGTATTTTGAAGTTGTATTTTTTTTGTCATAATTTTTCGGAAAATGAAAAAATAAAAAAAATTGTTTTCACAATTTTTTTTTTACATACTGTCACCAGTGCAGTACAGCGTCATCATATTACTGGCATGGTGGTGATCAGGGACACTGACTGGTGACAGTGTGAAAAAAAAAAAATATATATATATTTTTTTTAATAAGCAGTACAGCGTCATCATATAACTGGCATGGCGGTGATCAGGGACACTGACTGGTGACTGTGAAAAAAAAAAAATATATATTTTTTTTTATTTTAAATTTTTTATAAAATGTTTTTTCTTTTTTTTAAGATTTTTTTTCATATTTCACTATGTCCAAAGTAGTACAATGTTACCATAGTAACATTGTACTACTTTGGGGAAGTGATCAGTATTTTTTTTTTTTTCACACAATTTGCTTATAGCAAAGGATTACTTTGCTATAAGCAAGCATTTACCTGAATGACATCGATTCATTCAGGGTTTTTTTTTTGTGCTTAGCTGTGATTTGGCTACAGCTAATCACATGACATGTGCATGTGATTCGCTGTGACCATTCACAGCTAGACACTAGTATACAATGGATGGCATGAATGAAGCCATCCATTGTATACAACTGTCATGTGACCTGCTGTGATTGGTCACAGCAGGTCACATGGTACCGGCAACGGGGCCGGTACTCAGATCTGTCACCGGCCGTGTCCGAGGTACACGGCCGGTGACAGATCGCGCCGCTGTGCGGCTCTGCAAGCGCACGAACTGCGCATGTGCGGGAGGACGCCATATGGCGGCCTCCCGGAAAGCTAATACATTTTTACGGACGCCATTCGGCCAAAGGCCGGGAGTCAAATGGTTAAATAAGTAAATAAACAAATAAGTAAATATGTACAAAACACAAATATAGATCCCCTTTAAGTCACTTGACAATTTCTTCTGGGGGACTCCTGGGTCTGCACACCAGAAATGCCCTTGTTTGGAATGTCTGTCTCTTCCTGATTAATTTTATATTTTGTATTATGAAATGCAAGGAGCAGGAATATACAATGTTGGGCAGAAAGACCTAAATCTCCCAGGTGAAGAGCAACAAAATTAGGACTTACAGCTGAGAGATCTCACCCACTTTGGGGTTTTGAGAGAAGTAGATGCCATGGACCAGCTAAGTCTTAATGCCTGACCAGAAAGTCAGTTTTTGGGTGCTCTAAACTTTCCCTCTAAATGAAAGATATAGGTATGACAAAGATATAGTTCCTCCTGAAAAAGTATCTCTTTCATAATTTGGATCACCATCTCCAGTCCATGGTTGGCTCCTCTGCCAAATTTCTTACCTACAGAGAAAATAACCCTAAAAAGGAAATTCATTTCTGCCACTTGCACTCACTTTCTTTCTCTTTTGATATTTAGCCATGATTATAGGTGATTATATAGATGTAGACTCGTAAACCACAAGTAATTCACTGGCCAGGCCAAGTCAGGATCACCTAGCCAAGAACTTTGTGTCCACATTGGACACATCATGGAGCACATCTTAGGAATGCAGGAACAAATGTAAAGTACATCTAAAGCCCAAACTGTTTTGGGTAAATGAGTATATATTTTATTCAATCAAGTGTCACATGACAATACAGACTCTGCAACTACAACTCTTTTTTGTTTGATAAAGTAGTGAAGTTTTTATTGTCATATGTGCCGCATTTGGGAAATTTTCCTTTGTTTCCTATTCAGCAGGAAGTGAGAAGATATCTCTCCAAAGTGAGGGGAAGTCCTTTCTTAGACAGTTGTCATTGTCCTAGATTACCTGGCATTATATTAGTGTAGCTATCCATCTTTAGTGATTCTGAACTTTTTTCTATGGCACAGCAGCAGTAATATTTTGGAGAACTTTATCCTGGGTGATCTGTACTTAATTTACTTAACTTCAGCATAGTCATCTCTTATCTGGTTAGGCAAATTTGGCATTTGTCAGTAAAATATTTATTTTGCACTTTGACTTTGCTTTGTACTCCTTAGTTTTCCATTTGCCTGAACTATTGGTACATTACCATAAAATGATTTAGGTATATGCACTGCTGTGGCTCACTGTTTATACATTTCATGGTACTGAGCAATCATCTAGTTAAAAAGATCAAATTATAAGATGGGTTAAAGTGGTTCTAAAGCCTAAACATTTTTTTTTTAATGCATTTTTTGTATTAAGGTATAGAATATTTTAGCATTAGTATTGCCCCCCCCCCCCTTATACTTACCTAAGCCTTCTGTCAGGAAAGGCTTGCCCATAGCGCAAATAAAGTTTCCCGGCTCATAAATATGTGCATGCGTAGACCGGCACCTGGCCTGGCAGATGTGCACAAACATGAGCATGGGCACCCGCCTGTCACCAAGGCTGGCACCTAGTCGTCTATTTAAATGGCGCTACTTCACTGGCTAATTGCTGTTTGGTCTGCAGCTTCTGTGTGTGTTTACCCTGATTCCTGTGTCTGACCTCTGATCTTGACCCTGCTTGTTCCTGATTCTGCTTGTCTGCTACCTGCCCTGACCTCGGCTTGTTCACAGGATACTGCCTCTGCTTGCTGCCTCTGCCTGATCTGCCTCCACCATTGCTGACACTGGCCTATGATCCGATTTCTCTCTTTTCTTCCGTTTCTGCCTGATCTGCCTGTCTGTTGCCAACCCGGCTTGTTTCACCCTGGATCTTGCTCTTCCAACCTGTTACAACTCCTCAGTCCAGCATGCCGTCATCTGGCTCATCTGCCTGCCACCAGCCTGCCCTGCTGTGACATCTGCCTGTCACCAGCCTGCCCTGCTGTGACATCTGCCTGTCACCAGCCTGCCCTGCTGTGACATCTGCCTGATGCCAGCCTGCCCTGCTGTGACATCTGCCTGCCATCAGCTGCTCTGTTCCTGGCATTCTTCCAGCAAAGTGTCGGCTACTACCCACGCAAGTCACTGGACTGACCACGGGCACTCATACCTCACTGTAATCTCGTGGTTACTGATCCACTATCAGTGGCCCCTGAGCTGGAGCGGAACATGAGGCCTTCCTCTGCCCGTCAGGCTCACTCATCAGATACGTGACACCTTCATTTGATCCAGCGTTGTGCACATATGCAGCTCTTCTCTCCCCTCACTTCTGAGTCTCACTGGCTTTGCTGAGGCAGCGGTAGCCCTTTGCTCCCACTTCTGTCAATCAGAGCTAGTGATGAGGAAGCGGGGGCATCAATGGATGAAACAGCAGGGCTCGGGAGCAAGCCCACACAAGTGCCCCCATGGGAAGCGGCTTCTTATTGGGGGCACTAGCCAGAGAGAAGGAGCCAGGCATACCAGTGGGTAACCCGAGAAGAGGAGGTGCACAGCGCAGGTAAGTATAGACATGTTGATTATTTAAAAATATTCTTTGCAACCACTTCTGTCAATCAGAGCTAGTGATGAGGAAGTGGGGGCATCAATGGATGAAACAGCAGGGCTCGGGAGCAAGCCCACACAAGTGCCCCCATGGGAAGCGGCTTCTTATTGGGGGCACTAGCCAGAGAGAAGGAGCCAGGCATACCAGTGGGTAACCCGAGAAGAGGAGGTGCACAGCGCAGGTAAGTATAGACATGTTGATTATTTAAAAATTTTCTTTGCAACCACTTCTGTCAATCAGAGCTAGTGATGAGGAAGTGGGGGCATCAATGGATGAAACAGCAGGGCTCGAGAGCAAGCCCACACAAGTGCCCCCATGGGAAGCGGCTTCTTATTGGGGGCACTAGCCAAAGAGAAGGAGCCAGGCATACCAGTGGGTAACCCGAGAAGAGGAGGTGCACAGCGCAGGTAAGTATAGACATGTTGATTATTTAAAAATATTCTTTGCAACCACTTTTAGCTAATACTGCTTTTGTATTTTTCAGTTGCTGCCATATTTACAGCTGTTTTGTGTGTGTTGGTGACCACAGCACATGGTGTTGATGACAGCAGCAAAGGTTGAGGATGCTGTTAGTAAATAATACATTTCATAAAAAGGATGATACATATAAAATAAAAAAAACACTGGCATAATTTCAGATGTAACTCTTACAGATTGAAGACTTTACAAAATGCCTCACTTTTTGTAGTTGCAGTTAAAGCCACACAGCTTAGTCAATGACCATCCCAGCTGGTGACTGGTTAATGAAGGAGCAGCAATACTCTTCAGCCTACTATAAGACCTACTCTGTAGGCAGCACCCTGGGGCAACATAGTAGTCCCACTGGCTTACAATGCTTCCCCCTACTCTCCTAGTCTAAACCATGTTGTGCATTGAGCATAAGGAGGTCAATATAATGACAGAATTTGGGTACTATTTTAAAATACATTTAGAAAATTTTAATTAATGCATATATAGTGTCCCCTGGTGGCTGGGTGTTTAGCCAACTTATTTGGAAGAATAAGTCACCTCTAACACTGTGTCCTACTTGTATAAGGGTTGCTGCATTATATTAAACTATTAGTTTAGTTTTTTACATTTTAGAATGGGGTGCCTCGAGGTTGTGTAGAATTTTAAAGGGTGTCTCAAGATTGTGTACAATTTTAATGGGTGTCTTGACTGAAAAATGTTGAGAAACACTGTCCTATTCAGTCTGTCCCAAGGTCATGTCGGTAGTCACAAGAAAATTCTACATTCACAAAGCTTTAGTCTGACTTCAGTGGTTACAGACTAGATACCAGACACCCAAGGCCCATGCCACACGGGGGCTGGGTCAACAAGTGCATGACACTTAAAGTAGAATTTTAGGCATTTTTTTTATTTTGGATAGAGCAGAGTGGGGTTATTTCCCCTGTCAGATTTTTTTCTTTTGCCATCTGTGTCCGATTGCGGAGAATTCCCTTCACTTCCTGTCCCATAACCAAACAGGAAGTGAGAGAAAATCTCTACAAATTCCTACAAAGGAAATTTCTTGGGGACCCCCAGGCCATACAAACTAGTATGCCCATTGGAAGATTTATCCTCTATTTTCTGGGGAAAACCTAAAATTTGGGATTTTCTTTTTCTTTCAATGATAATGGTAAACAGGACAAATAGAGGGGGTGAATCGGGGCACAGACTGACTGGGGTTCTAATCCCTCTCCATTCTATCCAAAACGGAAAAAAAAAGGTTTTGCCTTTAGTTATACTTTAACCACTTCCCATCCGGCCCATGTATATAAACGGCTGAACGGGAGCAGTGCAGGGGCGGGTGGCCGTTTATAAACTTCCCTGCTTGTGCGCGCTTACTGGGAACGCGCAGCACCACGAACCAGTGCCCACTGTGTGCTCCGGACACAGCGGAACACCGATTGCTGTACGGGACTTATGTGTGAGGTCCCGATCATGTGATCACTGATTGGCCAATCAGTAAACACATGAATAGTAGTAAGCAAGATGTCACTTCTGACATCATTAATTACTACGTGTGAAATCTGTGAATGATCACAGAGATCACATGGTACAAGGCTATTCACAACAGCCTTGTACCATGTGACAAGCTGTGACCAATCACAGCTCATGCAGCCAGAGAGAAGGAGCAATGATTGCTTTTACAGCCTTTATGGGTGTAAAAGCAATCAGTGTAAAAAAAAAAAAAATCTTCATCACCCCCCACAAGTAGTACAGTGTCACTATGGTGACACTCTACTGCTAGAGTGACAGTATGTTAAAAAAAACCCATAAATAATAATATAAAAAAAAAAAAAAAAATGTAAAAAAAAGTTTGAAAAATTACAATTTTTGGTTATAAACTAATTTGGGTTATTTTTTTTCTAAAAAGATAACTGAATACATTTTGTCCAAGATTTATCAATAAAGATTATTTATTTGCAAAATTTTATAAGAAAAACACCTTTTTTCAAAATTTTTGGACTTTTTCATTTATATAGCAAAGAAAAAAAATCCCAGTGGTGAATAAATACCACCAAAATAAAGTTTTATCTGTCTCAAAAAAATGCTAAAAAATTCATATGAGTACAGTGTTGCATGCCCGCGCAATTGTCATTCAAAGTGTGATAGCACTGACAGCTGAAAATTGGCCTGGACAGGAAGGGAGTAAAAGTGTCTGGACGTGAAGTAGTTAAGGAACCAATTAACTTACCACCAGGCAAGTGAACCTTAACCCATCAATCCACCACTCATTGCACTCATTCATCTGCCTCCTTCTCCCTCATTTGCCAATGCCTCTCCAAAACAAAAATGTGTATGTTTTTGTCTCTCTATTTTTCTCCCTCACTCCTACTCTCAACCCACAAATAGGAAAAGGTCAGAAGAAATAACCTGCAAAATGCATAGCAATTTAACGTGCATAAAAATACATTGTCAACACATGTTAAAATGTGCATCAATGTGCATATAAATGCTGTCAATACACGTCAGTGGAAGGCAATGCACATCCATTTTTAAAGCACTTTTATGCATGTTAATGCACATTTATGTGTGAACAGTCCCTAACTGGGCTGAACAAGATGTTTTTGCTTCTAACTATACTTTAAAGGGACACAGTAACATTGACCATGCAAAAAAAATGACAAGGTTTTTGCAAAGTCACCCCCTCTGACTTACTAATACTTACCTTGGCAGTGCTCATTCCCCACCTCCTCCTTCATCACAACCAGCTCTAGGGGAAGTGGTGACAAAACTATCTGTGTCATGTGATGATACTTGGCCTTGGACTGGGCTGCTAGACCTGAACCAGGGGCGGACTGAAAACTCATGGGGCCTCCGGGCAATAGGGGATCATGGGGACCCTGTGTCCTTGCCCAAACTCAAAAAAGCCTATGAAAAAGGTACCAGGGGCATCTCATGGGGCCCCCTACTGACCCCGAGCCCTCGGGCAGTGCCCAGTTTCCAAATGGTCAGTCCGCCCCTGACCTGAACACTGCCTTTTGGAGAGAGGTTACACGCTCTTCCATTCCAGGAGGCATCGGGTATAGTCACCGGCTGTACTGAAGGAAGGAGCTGCAAGAGACAGCAGGCAAGGTGAGTATCGGTGGGTTTGTGGGACACCTTTGCAAAAACTCTGCCACTCTTTTCCTGAATAGCCAAGAAGACCGAGTCTCTTTAAATCACTGATCAGGAATAAGCATGTAAAAAAGGACTTCTGACTATTGACTTAAAGCAAGAAGATACAAAATACACAAATTATGCAGCATGTAATCATTTATACATAATTCTTCTTTAATTCACACAGTGTAAGTAACCAAATTTAACCTAGTATCAACCTCTTGCAGTCCCTGTACATCAGAGGTCAGATTGGCAGAGGGAGAAGCAATACAAAGAGCCAGACAATTTGGGGTTTATTTACTAAAACTGGAGAGTGCAAAAATAGGCTCATTTCTGCATAGAAACCAACTAGCTTCCATGTTTTATTGCCAAAGCTTAATTGAACAAGCTGAGGTTAGAAGCTGATTGGTTTCTATGCACAAATGAGGCAGATTTTTCACTCTCCAGCTTTAGTAAATAAATCTCTGTATGTGCAAATAAATGTACTGATAGAAGGAAAGAGTAGAGTGACAGAGATATGATTTCATCATTGTGCTGCTTCTCCTTTCCCTGTGCAGTCACAGGCTGGGCAGGTCTATGACAGCTTCAACTCAGAGTAAGTGGCTTGGGTGATGCTGATGGTCAAACTGAGGACATGTAGGGGTCAAAAAGAAATACTTCAGAGAACAGCTTTGGGTTTAATGTTACTATTGCAAGAAAAACTACACTTTTTATTTTAGCTTTTAGGGTCCATGCACACTGGGCTTAAAATATGCCTGTTCTCTTGGTTCACGTAGACCGTTTTTGTACAGGGATTTCGGAGTGTTTCACAATTTTGTTTTGCCTGAATACTTTTTTTTCTGCCTCTAAATGCTAAGCTTCAAATATACCTTTAAACGTTCTAATGTGCATGGACACATAGGATAACATTGAGCTGCGTCTAAAGGTACAACACAAAACTGTAGAAGCAGCATTTTTTATGCCCAGTGTACATAGACCCCCGATGGGTTATTCCTTTTTACCTTGCTATTTTTGGCTGGAGGTCTGCTTAAGTTATCTACATGTTCTTGTTCCAGAGACCAGTTAAAGAAGAACTCAACTTGGAAAGCTTTGCCTTAAAATGGCAAGCAGAGAGCACTGGCTTAGTGTCAGCATTGCTTGTGGTCTTCCTGCACCTGATCTTTTCCCAGTTACTGATTTACCATGTCTTGTTCTGCACTGTATCTCTGTGTGGAGGTGGCCATCTTGGTAGGGGCAGGGTTTTGCTTCTTCATGTCAGAGCCTCCAGCAAGGAGAACAGTGAGTAGCACAGTAGTGACATCAGCAAATCTTATTCTAAATCTTCAAGACCAGGAGTTAGAGACATCAGTGCCTTAGATCATACCCTGCAGGTATACAACTATGAAGGTGTGTGCACAGAAGTGCCTAGGCACACTCACAAACCAGGAGGCATTCCAAACAAACGGTATCTATTCAGGGTACTATTTAGGCACAATCAACATTTCTAGATGTTTCCCATAACATAGCAAATCTTCTCTTTTAAAGTGGATGTATGCTTACCTTGGATCTAGTGATGAAACATCTCGGAGCTCCCTGCCGGCTGTTGGCATCTTCGGGTGGCCATCTTCTGGGTCTCATTCGCCGCCAGCATTCATTGGCCAGGAAAGGGTGACATCCCTCACATGCATACACTGGAGGGCAGTTAGCTTTGGCATTGCCGAATTTCCCCAGTGAGCTGAGTGTGCACAGCTCACTGTACAGGGGCGGAAGGCAGTTAAGTAACTTTAATTCAGAAGAGACAAAGCATGTTTCTTTTGCATTAAAATACCTGCCTATTAGCCCTTTTTTTTTTAGCTAAAGTTCCACTTTAAGTTCAGGTCAACTCAGGGGTCAACTCAGGGGTCATTATAACATTCAGGCAAAATAGTATTTTTCCAACAAGGTCAGAAATGGCATATTCCTCATAACAGGTATATTTATAAAACATTTTCCTGCAAATTACAAAAAAGAAAATGGAGCAAAGCTGTGTTTGTTTAACCTCCCTGCTGTTGCAATTTCACAAGAATTTGATCAAAAACTGATAAAAAAATGGGTCATTTCTTATTGAACAGAGTAGGTTTACAGTGCTGCTGAGCTTGGTGAATAATTGAATAAAGAAATCCAATTCCTGTCCTAATGCATTAGATTAAATGCTCGGGTGAAAAGTCAACGATGTCCACAGCCTCTAGCCTGGTTCTGGGTTTTACATTTCAAGGTATAAGCATATTTTACGAAAATATCGAATTAGGAGATTAAGCTTTGTTACTTTTTATCTACATCATCAGTGCCATTAAAGAACCTTCTGGAGTGTATAATTCAAATCAATTTAATATGCATTTGCTGCACGTCTTTGAAATGAAATTACACTGACTAATGGAATTCCCTACGGTCTACTACTAGGAGATGAATAGGATGTGATTCAGATTTATTGCTGACCTGTTGGACATGGTCCAGGTGCTGATGTGTAATGGATCACTAGAGGGCAGCCATTCCGTCCACATATTGTTACATAGACTCACTTCTCTCAAATTTATGGCTTGTTGGCCAATTTATTATCATTTGGTGGTTTGGAAAGTAGAGACTTTATCCTCAGCCAAAAAAAAATGTACTTAACATTTCTTATTGCTTAAAGAGACACTTGTCATCTTGGCAAAGGAACAGTGTCACCTGATATCCCACACCCTGAACAAGGTATAATCACTAGTCCAATGCCTTCACCTTCCCAGGTACAGGAGACCACCTGGATAAGATCAGGTGTTAGATGGTGTCAGAGCTTACTAATATAGATGATGTTACTGATTCCCCCATGAGACAGTGTTCTGGCCTAGTGATTGGCCGCTCAAGCCCAAGTGCAGTGACATGGGGGAGATAACATGCACCCTCATACCCAGATGCCCAAATCTATTAAAGCAATGGAGCAGGTAGGTAGTGAAAGACCCTATGTTGTTATATATTGTTGGGAGGGTTGGAAATCAGGAAACAATGCTTCTTTGCTAAGGTGAGGTACCCACCAAGAAATAAAGGAAAACTTCCCCTTCTTGTTCCCTCTTTGCATTATATGATATGTCACATGATATGAGGGCTAAGAAAGAAGGGGTAGCTTGATTTCACTCTCCAATAAGCACCTGCGTTGAGAGCAGTATTTTTTGCTGCTATGGACTCTGATCATGTGGGGGGTACCAGTGTGCATCTGAGGAGGCATTGCTCTCTAATGACATCCCATGATGCTGACACTGAAATGAAGAGTTAAACTTTATTATGTTTAAGAAATATTATTTTATTTGCTGCTAAAACTTTTTCATTCTCTAAGCAGCAGCTTATTCATAAAGCCTGCCATTGACAGGAAACTTTCTTTCCCTGCATGCAAGTTTTGGAAACAGAAATGTTTGGAAACAGATTTATGATCAGGCTTTACTTCCATGATGGCAGCCCTAAATTGCTCTGTCCAGTGAGAATGACTGAAAATCTATTGGGGGTATTCTTACTGGACCGGGAGGTGGCAGTGGGTGCACTTAAAGTGTCACTAAACCCACAACAGTAAAATCAGTCTGTATATACAAAAAAGCATGCTTATTATACTCACTGTGGAACCTAAGGGGCTAATTCTCTGCATTGTGTAAAAAGGCTGTTTGATTCTGTCTTCACTAATCCTCCCCTTATACTGTCCCCAATCCATCTGGTGATAGTACAGAGCTCTAGGAGTAACTCTACACATGCTCAGCTTAGGGTGTTTGGCTAGAGAGTTTTTTTTTTTCTTTGGGAGAGTGCATGTGATCAGCACAGGGCCAATCAGCACTGTCCAGACAGAGGGTCAGCGTGTATGCAGCCTCATAAGACAGTTGGAGGAGAAGGAAAACTTATCCTACAAACTTTAACCAGTGCTCAGCTGGACACTGATAGAAGTCACAAGACTGCTATATACTGCTGATGAGTATTTAGCAGTTTATATTTACTAAAATAACTGCATTTCCATATTGTGTGTACTGTGGGAGACCAGATATAGTGAATGCAGGGTCCTGGGTTTAGTAATACTTTAAAGTTGGGGAAAGCCAGGACCCAGTAACAATATGAAAATAAATCAGAGAGTGATATGGAATATGTTTTCTAGTTAATAAAAGTGTAGGCAGGCATCTTGTGTTGTTTTTGTATATGCAAGGGCTTTTAAATGTTAAAATGGTGTATATATTAAACTCAATTCAGCTAATCCACAAAATCTAGTAGAAACCTTCCAGTGCTTTTCGACTTCTCCATTGCATGTTCTTTGGATCAACATTCATCTGCTTCGATCATTTGATTATTTCTCAGCTGTGTTGCATATGCTTACCTAAAAATGACCTGTGCCTGTACCAAGATGTAGCAAGGGCCTCCAAACTGTGCAATAAACTGAATTGCCATTGGATCCTGGTTATACATTGCCAGCTTGTACAGGCACAACACAGTCCTCTGTCTTCCTGGTTTACTGATGTCCAGCATCACTCAACCCACTTCTTATGAGTTCATGGTGTCACAATGGTACTCGGCTCTCGCAGTACAATGCTGCATCGTGTTTGTGCTGTTTTCTGCATTACTGACCTCACAGCGCCAGAAAAAAAGGTGAAGAGTAAGAGAAACCTTTGTATCATATGATCAGGCTGAAGACATCAGAAAAGGTAAGTATAAAATAAAGCATAACATATTGCTGTGAGTAGGGCCAGATTTAGACCTTGGGGGCCCAGGGCCCTTCAAGTTCGGGGCCCCTTATTCACAGAGTTGTTATAAATTCTCAATGACAGTCACACAATTTCAAGATGCATGACATAACATCATTCTGAGGTCATGTGTACACATACACGTGGCTATACACATCCTTCCTTAAGAGCGTAAATACTCAGTTCACTTCAGCAACCAAAATTAGTTTTTAAGAACAATACGAAATACCAGTCCAGAGTAAAAGTTTTACAGATGAACCCTGGCAAAATATTACTTCCCAAGATACATTTAAAAAAAGAAAATATTTTTTTATTACTATATATTTTTTAATTCTATATCATTTTTACATTGTTTTATATTATTTTTGCATAGAGGGGGGCCCATTTTGTCAGTGTGCCTCGGGCAGTTGTCCCTTTTGCCTCCTTATGAATCCAGCACTGGTCAGAGGAGACCTTGGGGGTGGAGTGGGTGACTGACAGTGGCACAGTTAGTTGGACATTAAGGTGGATGCCAGTCATTGCATCTGGATAACTTTTACTTTTTTTTTTAATTATAAGATTTGTTGTATACTTCAGCTTAGCATACAGCAATACCATAGAGTACAACATTTAACTTTGTACTTTTTTTGTGCTTTTAGAATACAAAATTAAGTTCTCGGTTTAAAAGTGACACTGTACAGAGATAATAGAATGGAAAAATAATAATTTAATTTTCACAAACAGTATAAAACAATAAACACTTATATTATTACATTTCATTCTCTCATTTCTCTAGTTGCCAAATGTTATTTAAATCATCTAACAGAGAACGCATGTTCTTTTGGAACATTGGTAAAAAAAAAAAGAATGGCATATTTGCTGTTCACATTTTCCAAATACAGAATCTAATGTACATTGTGCAAGCCCACATTAATGCAGTATGTACAGTATGCATATGCTTTATATTATTACTCAATAATACGCACCTTGGAGTCCTTATCTCTGATATGAAGCGTAACACCGACATTTGTGGGTGCAATCTAGGACATGTCCGACATGCATGGTAACAATAAGCAGGATTATTTATAAATGCCATCTGTCTCTAATTCCAATGTTAAAGATTTGTCACTGCAATATGCCAGGTTTTTGGTTGTGGCCCAAAACTCAGCAGCCTTTCAGTATTGGAATGAATTTTCATTGTATCTGTTTTATGTAGATACATATCAAATGTACTATATACATATTATGTAGCTTGTTCACTATATAACTGCTAAGCTCACTATCTCAGCTCCACCATTGTGTTTTTCTGAAACCCTCCCTTAAGGCAATGCTTTTAAAAAGTATAATTAACCACTTGCCCTCCAGAAGATTTACCCCCCTTAATGACCAGTCCATTTTTTGCTATTCGGCACTGTGCTATTTCAACTGGTAATTGCTCGGTCATGCAACATTGTACCCAAACAAAATTTGTGTCCTTCTTTTTACACAAATAGAGCTTTCTTTTGGTGGTAATTGATCACCACCAGGTATTTATTTTTTGGGATATAAAAAATAAAAAAACCAAAAATGTTCTACTTTCGATTATAAAAAATATCCAGTAAACTCAAAGTTAGTCATTAATTTAATCCAAAATGTATTCTGCTATATGTCTTTGGTAAACAAAAATCCCAATACGTGTATATTAATTGGTTTGTATGAAAGTTATAGCATCTACAAACTATGATATACATATATTGGAATTTACACAGCTTTTACTTTCTGACTGCCTATCACATTTCTTGAGGTGTTAAAATGCCAGGGCAGTACAACCCCCCCCCCCCAAATGACCCCTTCTTGGAAAGTAGAAACCCCAAGGAATTTTCTGAGAAGCATGTTGAGTCCATGAAAGATTTTGTTTTTGCCACATATTTTTGGAAAATTACAAAAAAAATGTGTCACTTAAATGGTTTATTGCTCACGCAAGCCATGGGTATATGTCGAATAACACCCCAAAACACATTCTGCTACTTATTCCGAGTATGGGGATACCACATATGAGAGATTTTTTTGGCAGCCTAGCTACATACAGGCCCCGAAAATCCAATAACCACCTCTAGGCTTTTAGAGGACATAATTCCTCATATCACTTCCTCACTACCTAACGCAGATTTGGAGGCCGTAAAATGCCAGGATAGTACAAACGTCCCCAAAATGGCCCCTTTTTGGAAAATAGACCACCCAAAGAATTTGATAACGGGCATGGTTAATATTTTGCAGATACAATTTTTGTCACAAGGTTTTAAAAGAAAAAAAGAAAAGAAAAAATAAATTTAAAATGTAAAATAAAACGTGTGGCAACAACTGAGATCTGTAAAATACTCACCATGGCCCTTAGCAAATACCTTGGAGTGTCTACTTTACAAAAAGGGTTCATTTGGAGGGGTTGCTTCTACTATCCTGGCATTTCAGGCCACATTAGAAGCTTATGCCACACATCACCCACTCTTCTAACGACTTGAAGACCAAGCCTTTTTGGACATTTTTTGATTACATGAAAAATCTTTTTTTTTGCTAGAAAATTACTTTGAACTCCCAAACATTATGTATTTTTTTTAAAGCAGAGGCCCTAGAGAATAAAACAGTGGGTGTTAACATTTGTTATGTCACACAGTATTTGCGCAGGGATTTTTCAAACACAATTTTTTTTGGAAAAAATACACTTTTTTAGAATTGTAACGCACAAAAACGCAATATGCCCAGTTATTTGCTAAACTATAAAAGATGATGTTACACCATGTAAATGGATATCAAACATAACATTCTTTAAAACTACACACGTCCGTGCAACAGTAACAAACTACGTAAATTTTTAATATCCATAGGCGATGCTTTAAAAGCCTTTACAGGTCACCACACAGGCAGTCTAGTACTATAATTACTGCCCTCGATCTGTTGTTAGCAGTGATACCTCACATGCAAGGTGCAACCTCTGATTACATACTGACACAGGACCACTGCATGCAATTGCCTTTATGTGCGAGCACGGGGATGGGAGTGGGGGTGAATTTAAAAAAATTATATTTATTTTGCTTTTTTTATTTTTACACTGTCCATTTTTTTGGATCACTTTTATTGTTATCACAGGTGATTGTAGCCGTATTAGTGCATTTGCGACAGAAACAATTGAGTACTGTCCGTGATACTTTTTTTATTTGCACTAACATACAATTTTGAGGACAAGCTTTCGGGGTATGTCCCCTTCTTCAAGGTCTGCTTAGACCTTGAAGAAGGGGACATACCCCGAAAGCTTGTCCTCAAAATTGTATGTTAGTGCAAATAAAAAAAGTATCACGGACAGTACTCAATTGTTTCTATTGTTATCACAGGGAATGTAAATATCCCCTGTGGTAGCTATAGATAGTGACAGGTACTCTTTTCTGGGAAATCTGGGGTCTATTAGACTCTAGATCTCTGCTTTACCCTTAAAACATCTGATCACACCAAGATCAAGGTGATCAGATGCTTTCCCAATTTTAAAATGGCACTGTTTATATCCGGCGAAACCTTAATGATGAATTGCTCGTAGCTTCCATTCTCTTAGACCATAGAGATGTCTAGAGACATTCCAGTGTCTGATCAGCTCTATGGTCAGCCAGTAAAACTTCTGGCTGCATTCTCGAGTTCCCTGGTGGGATGGGAGAGGCCAAGAAAACCATGGAAACATGTAACAGTGGAGAACATGGGCATATGATGAATCAGGTCTGTGGACCAATATGACTGCTATTTATTCTTTTTTTGTAATCCCCATGTTGTGGGTTAGGCCCAAAAAAGTTTTAAATTCGGAAACTGTGATAGGTTTTCATGCGATTTGTCTTGCAAGAGCTTAATTTGGGGGGGCTAAAAACTAGTGCTGGCAGCGAATGGGGCCGATCTTGCTAACTCTGCATTTTTGTGGACACTAATACTAAGGAGGCACTAGTATAGTTCTGTTTGTGATCAATATATTGATTTGTACAAACACTATACTAGTAATGGCAGTGATCAGCAACTTATAGCGTGCGTGCGATAGTGTGCGTGCAATCTAACAATAGCTGACCCTGACTGGGAGGGGCGCTTACAGACCCTGACGTTATCTGATGTCACTAGTGGCAATAATACAGTGATCAGTGAAAAATTCTATATACTGACACTGTACTAATGGCACTGGCTGGGTGACGGGGCAATCAAAGGGTTACATGTCCTAATCAAAGTGTGTGTAAACTGTAGTGCTTTTACTTAGTGCATTGTTTTCTCTTCTTTCCCTGGACCGGCATAAGGGACAGCGGGAGGGCGCAGGCATGCACACTCAGAAATAGAAAGGGTACGTTGCTCTGCCCAGAGCCGCCACTTGCCCACGTTTTGTGGGCGGACAGGTGGCAAGTAGTGAAAAAAATTAATTAATTAAAAAAATTTCTTTCAATAAAAATTTCTCTCAAAACTTCTCTCAAAATTTTTTTTATTATTTTTAAAAAAAATACTTTATTCAGAGTAGTATAATTTTACCATAGTAACATTGTACTACTCTGGGGAAGCTGATCAGGGATTTCTTTTTTTTGTTACACTTCATATAGATACATGAAGGTAAAAAAACCTTCTCAATGCAGCATCTCCTCCAGACCTAATACTCATACTGCGTATTTCTGTTAATTCTTTTTAAACTGGTGTAGCACACCCAAGGTCTACAACTGGTTAAAATCCATGTCAAGTTTTTGTTTTGTTCTTTTACTATTTGTGATTTGTAATAAAGAAAATTTCCTCTACGTCCTTCTCCAGACACAAAGATAAGATCCCTCCAAAGTGAGGGAAATCTCTTAGTTGTCACCAAAAAAAATATGGGGGTGATTTACTAAAACTGGAGCATGCTAAATCTGGTGCAGCTCTGCATAGAAACCAATCAGCTTCCAGGTTTTATTGTCAAAGTTTAATTGAACAAACTGAAGTTAGGAGCTGATTGGCTACCATGCATAGCTGCACCAGATTCTGAGTGTTTTAGTAAATCTTCCCCTATGTGCCCCTATGGGAAGATTTCAATTCCTTTCCTGATCCAGTGACAATTCAAAACGTTGTATTTTCTTATTACTTTCAGTCTGTGTGATGATATCACCAGCAGAACTTTTGTGGTCACACCGACACCAAACCTGAAGAAGTTCTAACTCTTTACTAACCGATCCAAAATGAAAAAAAACACTGCAGATACACATTTTAATTTTTTTTCCATAGGCCTTCTTATAACCTTCTTTTATACAGTATGTTGTACTGTTTCACTGGTTACTTCTTGAATGATTCATCTGTTTATTTTTTCTGCTTTATTCAATTTTCAAAAGTAAAATTTTTTTCCTTTCAAATCCCTCCTTTTTTCCCTTGATGAGATGGGAGTTGCCTCTGCCAACCCTTCTCCATTGTGCTGGGTGGATGAATTTAAGTACTTTGGGTTATGGTAAGATCTGCACCACTACTTCAATCGTAATCTTCTTCCCCTGCTGGCTTCTCTTAAGTCATGTTGTTCTGCTTGGGATACCCTCCCCTTAGACCTTCTCGGTCGTATTAATCTCATTAAAATGATGCTCCTACCTAAGTTTAACTACATTTTTTGGAATTGTCCTATCTGGGTCCTTGTTTCGTTCTTTTGTGAGACTGATTCCTGTGTAGGCTCTTTCATATGGAAGGGCGCAATGCCCAGATTAGCAAAATACACCCTTTGGCTTCCTCCTTAGTTGATGGGGTTATATTCATCTTACTTCCATATATACTACTGGGTGGCAATACTGGTCTCTATATATTGGTGGTCTATGAGCCCTAGATCTAATGCGGCAGTGTGTGTGGAGGCTGCTTATATAGGTTCTTTTGTGGAGCTCCAAAATTTGGTATACAGGGGTCCTGGGGCATATGACAGGGTCCTGATTCTGATGCTAGCCACCTGGAGGGTGTGGGGGGTTGCCCATCAACGTTTTTTGGGTCAAAATCAGTGGTCCCCAGCTCAACCTCTGTGGGGAAATCCTTCCCTCCCTCATCTCCATACTGTTCCGGTCCCCCAAGTTTGGGCTTGTAGATGAATTAAAACACTGAAGGATATTATGCCCTCTGGGACTCTTTTGTCCTTTATGCAACTTTCCAGCAAGTTCTATCTGCCAACCTGGATGCAATTCCACTACTGCCAACTGCGCCTTGCCGTTAGGGCTCAGTTCCCTTAGCTGCCCCTCCTTCAGGCTGATCCGATTGAAGAGCTGCTTGCTCAGGGTGATATTCACAAGCCTACATTGTATGGGGCTCTTCTTGACACTGACTCCCCTAACCTTGAGCGGGTGTGGGAGAAGCGGAGGGTTGATATACCTTCCTTAGATAAATAGAGCTGGGTGGAATGTTTGGAGGGTGGGCCTAAACTGCAGATTTCTTCTAAGGATAAATTGATCCAAGTTAAGTTTCTTCACAGGGTATACTATACTCCTGTGAAGCTTAATAGAATATATCCAACAAGCGACTCTATGTGTTCTCGCTGTCGAGTCCATTTGGGGTCCTATCTTCATATGTTTTGGGATTGTCCTAGACTGGCCAGTTTCTAGAGAGGTGTTTTTGATTTAGTAAATCTCAGGTTGCAGTTGTCCCTTCCTGTTTCCCCAGAGTTAGCCCTTCTGGGGATTCAGAATGATGAGCAGCATTCCCATCATACCAAATTGCTGATTTCTTTTTTACTTTTCTATCCCAAGAAAGAAATCCTCCTTCGGTGGTCCTCCTCTATTCCTCCTACAGTGGCTTCCTGGGAGGTGATGGTGGATGCGGCCCTGCCAATGTACAAACTTACATATCTGAATAGAGGCTGCCCTTGGAAATACGATAAAGTGTGTTCCCCTTGGACTTCGAAATAGTGTCCCTTCTCTGCCCCCCTCTTTTTCTTTCTTTCCTTTTTCTTCACCTCTTTCTTGATTTTCTCTCTGCTTTTACTCTCCTTATTCTTCCTGCTACCTCCCTTTACCTTTCTTTTGGGCAACTATCCCCCTTTGAGCCTTCGGTGCCTTCCCATGGTTTAATTCAGGGACTTTTGATTGAGTGGTAATTTTATACACACTATTCTTTACATGTCTATTTACTGTTCTGTTGAACTGTATAGTTGGATTAATATATTTGGCATTGTATTTTGTACATAAGTTTGTATTGCTTTGTAATACTCTTGTCTTCAATAAAGCACTCCTGATTTGTTAAAACATTTTTTCCCTTGTTAATTTTTTATAACCTAATAAAAAAATCTAAATAAATAAATGAATAGATAAAATATAAATACCTGACAGAAATTTTGACCCTTCCTACCTAAAATAAAAAAAGTTTTACCTGGGCTTTAACAATGTCTTACCTTCATTCCATAGAGAACTTATATAGCCTCTGTAACTGCCAGAAATTGAGGCCTTACTAAAGCAATTTGTAAATGTGTGTCTTTAATATCTCTAAATGAGGCTAAGAAGTCTTTCTCCATATGTATGCTGTAAACTTTAACAATATATACATGCTCGGAGATGAACCCTGAGCAGGGCTTTCTCTCAAAGAACGTTTCCTTTATTATGCCCCAAAAATAGATGTCAAGTCAGATGAACGTGGTGACCAGTCAGTGCTGCTACGTCGCCCAACCCAACGCTGTTTCTAAAAATAAAACTGAAGACATATGTACATCTCTTGAGTAAGCATAGATACATTTTGTTACATTTGGTACCATCATCACCAATTCCCTTCCCTACAGTACTGTTATGAGGAACACCAATGAAACCAGCATCTGCAACATCAATATTAGCATCAACAATATTAGTTACACCTCTAACACTGCTATGGGTGAGAATGTTAACACATCTGTTTACAATACAGATAGCACTGTTATGGACAACACCAGAAGGAACACAATTGCTAGCATGTGCTACTGGTTTTGGTGTGAGGATCATCAATGTTAGTTACTAGGACCAATAAAGCTACACCTCCATTTTGACTGTGGACAACACAAAGGAAACACTATAAGTATAACAACAACACTTTGACACCATTGTTGGCCAATGTTTCTGGAACTATTAAGGTTAACAAATCATTGCCATTTTTATCAGTGATACACTAGTAAGATAGTATTGCGGAACACCGTTATAGATAAGATCATCAGTGTCAACATAAGCAATAGCATGACAATGACTTTGGGGCACCTCACCATCTCGACTATGGGCCATATTAGTAAATTAAAGATGGACAACACCAAGAATACAACTATGAAACAGGCCAAGAAAACCAATTTTAAGCAACAGCCCACATGGTTACCCATGGAATAAATTAGTTATCTGTTGCTTGTCAGCCACAGTGGCTAAACAGACATTTTTTCTGGAAATGTTGCGCATTTAGGAAGTGAGTCAGTCTGAGCCTTCCTTCATCTGTCCCTGATCACCAGGACTTGTCAGAGTTCTAGTAGGTGCGGGGAGATTGCTCTGGATAAGCATATTTTTGATCTCAGTCAGATCATTTTTCAGGGATTAAAATAATCATAAAAGTTTTTGTTGAACTAGTCAATAATGTCTGCCAGCATACATTTAAAAGGTGAAAGGGCATTGTCTGCTGTGTGTCTTTATGAATCATGAACATTTCTTCAATGTACTGCAAATATAGATATGACCACCTGGTAACATCAATATTATTACCATTGAAGGCAAACTAAGCCTAGATTGAATCACTGACTGTAAAACTACTCTTAGATGTGAGGTGACAGTTGATGACTTTATGTTTATGACAGGACCCAACCCCAATGACCGGCTACTATTTGGGGATCAAATAATGCTGCAGGTTACACAACCTGTCCTGACTGCTCTTGTTCTCCACAGCATTAAAAATGCAAGCTGCCAAAACCAATTACTCTTTCATTGATATACAGTAAGCTGTACACATGAATGTTTGGCCAAACCAAATGCTCATGTCTATTTTGTTTAGGCAGACAAATGTTTAAATGACCTCAGAAAGCTAAATCCACCTTATGTTATATTGAGAAGTTTTAAAGTGATCCTAAACCTAAACCACCATTTATAGAAATAGAGGTTGGGAATGAACTCCCAAATCAAGTGATTAGCTGCCTACATCACCAGCAGCACCACCTGATGGGTAAGAGTGTATAATTGACAGTGGCTCCTCTTAGCCATGGCCAGCCACAGCAGGGCAGGATGGTCCCACACACTGCCTGGGCTATTCGGATCTGAAAAGCAAAGGCAGAGTAAGCTGCATACATGAATTTTAGAGTATGCGTACCTAGGGTGGCAGCACTCCAAAGGGTAGATGACCTTGAAGATCAGTGCCAAAACTAACAGCCATGAGAGGTAACCAGCAGGATCAACAGATATTTTTAGCCTAAATTAATTTATTAAGAAAAAAAAGAAAAGACACAGGAGAATATGGAAATTAGGTTTTTAAGTTTAATGACACTTTAAAGCTGCAAAGGTATAAAGCTATTAGCCAATGAACAACTATTCATATTCAATTTTTTCTCTTCCATTACATTGTCAATTTAGATGCATAATGTTTGTGGTCTAGGATTGATATACCTTCAAGTGCTTAGTTTTGGATTCATTTTTAGATTGGATGAATCTTTAATGCCTAATCTAAAACCTAACTGGGTGACATTTTGGTTATATTAAACAATTACTATGCTTTTTTCTTTTAGATTTTGTTTTCACTATTTTCATAGTTTTTTCAGTGTTCCTGAATATAAAGTTAAAATTACCTTTCCATTAAAGGATATATGATTGTAGCGCTACTTCTGTAGAAGGCGCAGGAATACTGTCCAGGCCTTCCCCACAAGCAGCCATGCACATAGATACATTCACATGTTTCTTCAATGACCAGTCTAGGGGTGTTGTTTTTGTTGTCTTTATTTTTTGGAGAACTTGGATAGGGTTGAGGGAATTAGGTGGAATACTCCAAAAACAAGAACTATGTACAAATGAAGACTTAGGTATTCTTCAGAACAAGCTATATTAAAGTGTGTGCTTCTAGCAAACAGTAAATTTCAGCTTTAAGGTAGTAGTGGTAGTAGTAGTAGTAATAGAAGTAGATAACAGTAAATCTCTTTCTTAGAGCCACAACAGCAGAGTCCCATTAAGTAGAAGATTTGGTAGAAAAAGCTCTTCAGAACACCAGCCAGGGTCCCCTTTAACTAGACCCACAGCTGGCTTTCTAGCACCAGAGGGATGGCAAAAGCACAAAGGTCCGCAAGATCTCTCAGAAGCGTCTGTACTCACTCAAGGCAGAAGGATAGCTGGTTGCCTCCTTCCAACTTTCAAGTGACACCTTACTCCAGTGATACCAGACCAGATGTTAAGCAGACAGCCCCCCTCAGTCAGCTCTCTTTAGTTCTAGAGTCTCAGCATCCAGACCCTCAGGTCACCCACCTGAGGCTTCACGGCAGCAGACATTGCAGCATTGCAATGAGGATGGAGAACAAACATTATGATTGCCCTCAAATGGCCTGAATTATCTGGAAGACTATATAAAAATATCTACACTTTATTATATTAAATAATTGCCTCTGAATTTGATTATTATTTGTTTTAGTAATAACTAAAGACTTAAGCTGTGAAGGGCAGATGCAGACCAACACAAAGCCCACTCACACTCCTATAATAGATGATACAAGTCTGAAAAGGAGGGTCGCACACCACTGGTATTATCCACAAGATACTTTATTGGAGACTGCTCAGACAGAACATGGTTCTGCCATGATGTTCTATCTGAGCAGTCTCCAGTAAAGCTTCTTGTGGATGATACCAGCGATGTGTGACCCACCTTTTCAAGTGGCATATAATTGTATTATTCTCATAATTGGTATAAGCAGATGTCCAGAGCACCCTGCCTCCCCTATACATCAGATGTCACGAACTCCCCAACCATCAGATGTTAAGAGTTCCTAATCCTCCCTTACATCACAGTGCACCCCCTTTAGCTTGTGCTGCTGCCGGGAAGAAGCTAGGGGCAGAGGTGGGAAGCATAAAGTGCCGGGTCTGGAGAAGGGCCAGAGGAGGACTGAAGTCAGCTGACAAAGTCTGCTGAATGCTGAGACCAGGGGAGGCAGAAATGAGGGGGTGCTGCAGCTGCACAGAGAGGCACAGTATCTGTAGGAGTAGTTCTGTCCTCCTCTCTGCTGGCAACTGTTGAGATGGGATGGGAGGGCATAGACAAGCCCCTCCGTGGATGAACAAAGAAGTGCAGGATCTGGTGGAGGAGTTCTGTCCTCCTCTCAGCTCTTGACTGCTGAGACAAGGTGGGGGTGGAGATGAGGGGGTTCCGCAGCTACAGGAGAGGTGCAAGGGCTACATGAAATGGCTTAGTGGGCCGTATTAGGGCCTTGTGTTCTATACATGTGGGGTAGGCAGTCAGAGCAGAAGTGGGAGTGGGTACTCCTTTAAAAACTAGGTACACCCCCCAAAAAATGATATGCTTAATATGGTAGAGGAGGGTGGGAGGGTATGAAGAGTTCTGCTTTAAATCATTTTTGTTAATATGACAATTTGTTTAAAGTGCATCTGAAGTGAAGACTTGGTATGTTATGGGGAACATCTACTGTATAAGGTTAATTGTGCCTAAGCCCTATCTTGAAAATGTAAATGTTTTTCTTACTGGCGAATGATCAGCTGCAGGGAAACCATAGGTAATACTAGTGACGAATAGCTTGCCCTCTGCACGCCTTTTTTTTTTATTTCAATCCCTCTTTACAGGTAAACATGCTGTAAAAGGCACACTTTCACCTTTGAACTAAACTTTTCCACAGTTAATGCAAAAAATAGCAACAATAGTAATGAAAAATAAGTACTAAAGTGCATGCACCTGCAAATGTGTTATTAAACCCAGGGGGCTTCAATATGCAAATCTTGACTTTGCTTCCTAAAGTTGAAGGTCATCTGGGCTCACCTCGCTGTTGTCTAGCTATTGACCACTGAGCTCACCCATCATTCTCAATCAGTCATAGGGCATAGGTGGGCTCTACAAAGCATTTTGGAAGCAAGGGCAGTATTTGGATTTCAGGTGCCTTGGGGTTCTGATATCCTGAGGTTCTCTAGAAGACATTGGAAGCTTCTACTGCAACTTTACTACCTTTTACCTATGAAAGGCTGCACATAAAGGAACGTTGTTATATAAGAATCATGGAGGCTGCCATTGCTGAATTATCCTGTGAAAATGCTAGCTACCTGGCTGGCATGCTTCCTTTGGTTTTAATGCTAACCTGAAACAAGCATACCACTTTCTGACACTTTTCTGACACTTGTTTAAAGCATGCTTATTCTGAGTCTGGATTTTCTTAGAAGGCCAGCAATGGCAGCCCCGATGCATTGCACAAGGCAAAATTACTTTAATGATCTATATTCTGGGTTTCCTCATGGTTTTCTTTACAGGGCATTTGACAAACTGCGAAGTCTCCTGAGAGCATCATTGTCATTAGCGGTTACAAAACAGTATTTAGAAAAAGCTCTGTTCTATTATTTACTTATTGGGAGACTCTATCTGCCTGGGAGACCCTTTAAATGGAAGAGACAATGTGCCTGTGCTGCAGAGATGTCCTAATTTGTAGCAGGTTTTTTTAGCTGGCTGCTTCCCATTTGTTGACAATAATAAAGAATATGCCAGTATTTAGACGCATAAATCACTGCAGAGAGGTCTATTATGTAGGCTGAATAAAGCTATTTTTATTTAAATCTGTAGAACAGAAAATCCTACCCAGTAAAGAGTTATTAGAGTTTTTTGAAATTATTCAAAAAGGACAAAGAACAATGTGCTATACGGCCACAACAGACAACTTGCATTGTACTAAATTGAGAAGATATGAACACTGATTGGGTGCAACAGGTTACCACACTTTGTTTTGTTTGTATTTTCAATGGCATGGTAATTGTTTATCATACAAAGTGGGAAAGATGAAAAATTAAAGTGAATCTGTTCTTTGCCTACGCAGGGCAAAGCACCAGGTTAACTTTTTAGCTGGTTCCCCCACAGTAGTATCTACAGTACTTGTTTTTGGTTCTTCCTGTGTTCAGTTGACAAAAGTGAGATGAAGAAGCACTTAAAAATCAGTCTTAGGGCGGCCATTCATGTATTGAAATGTGTCTGGTTGAGCAGGGACCTGCTGAATTACAATCCATGTATATCCATGTATAGGGAGGCTGGTTATACAGAAGTTGATCTATCGATCGACTTCTGTAGAACCAGGCTGTTAGATGTTTCCTGAATGATCAGTGCTGCTGAATATAGCCAGCAACGTTGATCAGTGTGTTCTGACGGCGGGGAAGAACACATTAGCTCAACGGGAAGGAATCCCCTGTAAGAGTCATATGATTCCTATACCAGAAGAGGTTTTTCTTTTCAATCTTAATGGAGAATGGTGGCAAATTTTCATGAATGTAAAGGTATTTGTTGTTGAAAACGGCAGCATTTGTGTGAACTTGATGATTTTCACTGCATTGGCAAAACATAGGTTCACATAATTCTGTTTCTATTTGAACCTAAAGAAGAATTCCAGGAATAGCTATTTTAGATAGTTACATTGATCCAGCTTGGACCAATGTAACTTTGCATACACTGTACCTGTGGAATTCCTCCAGAAGCTTGAAATCACTGAAGTAAAGACCACTACTCCAGTGATCTCCTCTAGCTTCTCTGTCCCATGCCAAGTGGTTGCCCTGCTGCATTCTGAACAGAGGAGGCTTCAACCATTTAGAGGAGCCATTCAGAGAACACATTTCATATTCTCAATAAATAAAAAATATTCTCTAATTGGATGAATGGGGAGCATGACATCATCACTCTATCTCTCCACCTTGTTCAATCAGAGAATGATTTGCATTAATTGAGAGATGCAAAGCATTCTCTGAATTTCACATGTGTTGACCTTCTGTATTCAAAATGTACCAGGGTAGCCACTCAGCAGTGGACCTAGAAGCCAGTGACAATCACTGTAGTAGTTGTGTCTACTGCATGGATTTCCAGCTTTTAGAGGGATCTATGGTATATGCATAGTTACATTGGTTCATGTATTTTGCTTATATTTTAAAATAAAAAGAACATATCTCACTGCAATGCTCACCTACTCTCTGGTGCTGTCCCCCCACAGACTCACCCTTCATCAATCCATCAATGGTCTTCTTCTGTGTTAAAGGAGAAGTGTGCAAAAGAAAATATACAACAAACATACTCACCTTTTATGGCACCTCTGTCTCTGTGATGGGCCAGCTTTCTCCAGCCAGCTCTAAGCCCGAGAACTGAAGATCACATGGCGACTGATTGCTCAGTTTTCGGGTCCAATCTGAGCAGAGAGTGGTGACTGTCAGTTACTGCTCTCTACTCTGCCCCTCAAGCACTCACTGGAGCATCAGTCAGGAAAGGGGGTGGGAACAGCTAGCTCAGGCTCTCAGCGACATGGTCAGACATCTGGGTGGATCCTGATAATATTATAGGGATACAGCCAGAGACTGGAGTGACTCTGTCACATCAGTCTTTAGCCCTCTGTCAGCTGATTCTGGGTCATGGGAGTGCAAAAGTAAGTGCACTCCTGTGACCCACATGAGTAATATGACCAAACAAACTTTGGCCATACTTTTCTTTTAACTGATTTTTAAAGTCCACAAACGTGCAAACTACAACGACAAACCCATAAGTGTTTCACAAAAAAGTGCAGGTGCAAAAACACCACACAAAAAGTGCACTTAGGGGCGTGCTTTGTCCTTCCCCCGAAGGGGTTGGACCACTACCCTGATCCCCCGGGGCACGAAGCTCCTGACAGGGACAAGGTTCCCATTTGGTCCTCCTGGCCAAAAGGCCTGGTGGACCACCGTTCCTTATGCCCAGCCGAAGCCGGACATCCAGTACTAGGCCAGGGGGTTCTCCCGAAGAGAAAACCCCCTAGGGACAGGGGAGGAAGGAACCAAAAGGCCACACATCCTCCCCCTAGACTTCAGGGCAGGCCCGAGGACCCACACCCTCCATCATGTGAAGAAAACACACACATAAGTAAAAGTGACAAACGTGGGAGTGAAAAATAAATAAATAATTAAATAAATCTATAAAAATAATAAAAAAGTGGTCGTGCCCAAATTGTGCACTGACCAGGCCCTGAGGCCTGTAGCAAAAAAATTGCCCAGGACTTGGCCAAAAGGCCCGGTCCTAGAGGCGCAGTGCAAAAAGTGTTTAAACGCGGTGACCATGTGCTCATTCACAACGTGGGGTCCCACACCCAAGTGCTACTCAGAGCACCCCTGAGGCGACTACTCAGGGGGCACCGTGTTTGCGGACTCTCTGCCTTCCCAGCCCCTGGCCAGACCAAGGTAGATCCATCCCAATCAGGAGTTACTGGGTCTTTCCAGTTTTCTCGGAGGAATTACTCCCAGGGCCCCAGCTTAACTCGCGGCGCTCCCTGGTTTCTGTCCCTCCGGTACTAGTCTTCCGGACCCCCATCATACCAGTGAGGGTACTATACAACAGCCATCCCCGCAAAGCTAGAATGGCCGGGAGCACCCCCACTGGACATTGATAAGAACAGATACTACACTTGATCTTAGCCAAAAGGCCGAGAAACTTCTCTTTTAACTGATACCCAGTGTCATTTGATCCACTTCCTGGAATACAGAGTATAATGTATTCAACTCCGTGTGCCCTATACTCACAGTATGCTCTTGGCATCATTGAGAGCCACCCAGCACCAGAAAAGAGGAGGCGAACCTGCACATCATGTGACCGGCCAAAATGTAAAAAACAAATTAGTAAATTTCTAAAAAATGCAATACTTACTAGGGAGCATTCAGGGAGAGCAGGATGATGTGTGGGAACGTGTGTGTGTGTGGTGGTGGTGGTGGTGGTGGTGGTGGTAGTGGTGGGGGGGGGGGGCAGAGTTTGGCCTTTAGATTCATCCACAAACACATTCATAATTTTGCTAAGACTCATCTTTTTTCCATACTGTACCATATTAGCACCTGCATCACCATTTTGGTGGCACAGTAGCACCAATATGTGAAAAGGACTAACCAAATAGAAAGTAAAGAAATTCCTCCCCTTTCCATACTGGACTTTATGCTTATTAAAGATTTATGCTGTCTTACCCCAAGACTACCAGATCCATCTTAAATGGTATTTTGTCCAGTTCAGTAATGCTTCAAAACAGTGCAAATATGTGCTACAAAACTCTTCAAAGAAAGACACAAATGCAGAATAATTGCAGAAATCATTGAATACTTATTACTCCACTTGTTCAGAAATGTCTTGTTGGGTACATTTGCCATTTTTTTACTTTCTCTGTGGTGTACAAGAAAACTAGCCTTCAATAAAAACAACATTAATGTCCAGCCAGTTGGTATAATAGATGTAATTCAAATCAAAACTATTTAATCTTTTCAGAGTGGTCATTTAATGCAGAATTAAGATTCAAGGATGAACCATGATGACAAATTACACTTTGAAGTTCCTTTTTTTTAACCTCACCAAGCAACATAAATGGACATGAATGTCAATAATGTTATGCATTATTATGAATTCTTACAATCTGAAAATAAAAATTGTAGCACACCAATCATAGGTAAGTGTTTGACTGAGTATTATTCTTTTTGCACAGTCATCTTTTATGCTAAATACATAAAAGGTTTCTTGCCTACATAATGAGCATTAAACTAAACATTAAAGGACGTACTGTATATAGTAGCTTTTTTGTATGTTATACTTTTTATATTTTATGGTCAGGCTAAAAAAAAATTATCTTTTCTTTTATTCAAGTAAAAATGAAATATTTTTATGCAGTCTTTTATCCAGCAGGCTCTCTTTTCCTTTATCTCGTTTGCTATAAAATGTTTGTTATTTACAGAGATCAATAGTTCAAACCTAACCACTGATCTCTTATTGGATGGTTCCACAGAAGCTTTCAATGATACAAAGCCAGCCTCAAATAAGGCAGCTTCTTATGTGTTGTGTCTTTAGATAACCCATAGTGCTCTGAGAATCCTTTGTCATGTATTATTTTTCTTTATTTGAAAAACAAACACTGTAAACATACATTAAAAACAGATGCTTTAAAACTTATAAACTTAAATAATTATGACACAAAACCAATATATTTTTCCTGTTAGCCTAGTAACAAACTAATTAAACACTGTCACTATGCCTTCTTGAGTGCAGAATGGATATCTAAGTATGAAGTACATAGATGCTTCAGTAAACTTTACTATTTATTAACCACTTTGCGACAGGGTGGCACGGGTGCACAAAATCACGTATATATATGTGATTTTGCATTTCCGGGTAGGGGGTGCACACAAGTCACGTGCGCGCCCTACCTGCACCACCATTCGGTGGCCACGGCTATCAATCACCGAGTCCCGGCCAATAATTACTCGCCGGCGCCTGATGATTTCTGAAAATATCTGAAGGGGAGGAGAACTGTTTTGTTTACTAACAGTTCTCCTCCCCGTCAGCTCAGGCACACTGCACTGGATAGCTGTGCACAGCCAAGCCATCCAGAGCAGTGTGATTACAGTAAAGCACACAGACACCACCCCTAGTAAAACACTCCTTGCATACAGATAACCCTTTGATCACCCCTCATGTTAACGCCTTCCTGCCCAGTGCAATTAGTACAGATCACTGTATTGGTGTCACTGGGGATGTCAGTTCCCCCCAGTGTCAGAATGTCTGCCGCAGTCCCGCTATAAGTCACTGATTGCCGCCATTACTAGTGAAAATAAAGAAAAATTAAAAATCCTAGTATATATACCGCCGTTAGTAAACGCTATAACTTTCCCATAAACCAATTAATTTACATGTACTGGGATTTTTTTTTTAGCAAAGACATGCAGCAGAATACATTTTGCCCTAAATTTATGACGAAATTAGATTTTTTAATTTTTTTATTGGAGATGTTTAATAGCAAAAAGTCCAAAATATTGTTTTTTTCTCACAATTGTCAATCTTTTTTTTTATAGTGCAAAAAATAAAGTACGCACAGGCAATCAAGTACCACCAAAATAAAGCTCAATTCATGGGAAAAAAGGACATACATTTCAGTTGGGTGCAGCGTTGCATGACTGCGCAATTGTCAGTTAATGTAACGCAGCGCCGTAACGCAATAAATGACCTGGTCGGGAAAGGGGGTAAATCCTCAGGAGGGCAAGTGGTTAAAACAACGGAAGCCTCCAGAGTCTCACAGCAGCCCATGGGCAGTTTGTGCTATTGCCAGAGTGCCTGTCTGAGCCCAATTGGTGTCCTCAAACACAAAGTTGTGAGCCAGGTCCAAAAGTAATACTCAAGATATAGGTTACAGATCACATTGGAAATACACACTGATTGGTAATCATACATTTTGAGCTATTTCAAGCAATCTCATTTAGTACATATAGAAAACTATTTCAGATATTTAGCCTTCTATATATTCTGCCATCGATCTTTGCAACATGCTTTCTTATAGACAGATATGTAATATGTAAAGATTTACTGATAAATTCTTGCATAATGAATTGTAGACTAAACATAACCTTTTCTCAGCATCACTTCTAAGTGTTTCCACATAGCAATCTTCAGCAGTTAAATAGGTTTTCTTGTAACTTCTTTCCCAAAAGTAGTAAAATGAAGCATGTGTTTGTTTTCGGGGATCTCCTTGCTGGAGAACTAGTTTTATGCTTCCACCACTTTGTGAAGAGGAAGTATTGTCAGAACATTCCTGGCAAGCATTTGGGACAGGACTTAAATCTTCTTCCTGTTCTGTCTGAGGTCATCAAAAATGTTCATAGCAGGCTTTCTGGGAGCACGGGACCTATCATTAATGGTCCTGATTATATTCTGGTCTGAGCACACATGCAATTTGTATGGGTGCAACTCCTGGTCCCATCATCAGTGCAGTGTGGCCAACAATCCTGAAACAGCTGTATGCAGTTTGGAATAAATAGTTCTATAATATTAGGCTGTATACAGTATGTTTTGTAAACCAGCAGTTTTAGTT
Organism: Staurois parvus; assembly: GCF_062004578.1. NCBI lineage: Eukaryota > Metazoa > Chordata > Amphibia > Anura > Ranidae > Staurois > Staurois parvus. The sequence continues at coordinate 6,479,776 of NW_028318090.1, read as the reverse complement.
GCACAGTTGGTTCAGGGCCAAAAAGGAACGATTTCATCATTTTGCCCACTATCCTATAACAAGAAGTAAACCTTCATATGGTTTAGATTTGTGACAGAAATAAAACATACAGATACCTTTTATTTTTAAGAAGACTGTACTGTGCTTTGCATTGATTTATTGGAGGCATTTTGCTTCCTTTTGGGGTAGCCATATTCTGTCTGATTATATGGTCTTATGTGGTCCCTAGCCAGATTAATGTAGGGGCTACTGGAGCTGCAGCCAGGCACGGAAAGCAATGTAATGATGGGGAGAGATCTCCCCTGACCGGCCCAGCATTATGCACGGACCGCCTGGGCCAGGGGGGCGGGATTAATAACGTGCGCTGGGTGGGCAGTCCTAATGAAAGCCTGTTGTTTGGCTTTTTCAGAGTTGTGTTAAGCCTACGTGGCTGCGCCCTTCCCCCTCACTTAAGGGTGCGCCTCTCACACCCATCCAAGCCTCTTAAGAGACCTATTGAGAATAATAGGATTCTTCATTTTCAGGGTTGTCAAACTTAGGGAAATGTGAGACGAAATGTACAGGTGTGAACTGGAGCTTGGAGAAGCAGCTGGAGGTCGTCACCAATTATATAAGAACTGTCAACGTGTGATTGTTAGGACACATAGACATGATGTGGATATCTCAATGTGGACATCTCGCAAGGCTGTTGAAGCAGGGCACATAAGTCTTGCCATGCTAACCTGACTAGGCTAGCTTATCCACATTGATAGATTTATAGTTCAAATTCATTATGTAAACTGTTGAGTCAACCATTGTTATCTATGGATAATTTTGCTGAATTTCGATCCACCTAGGGCCGTTCCAGTTCAGGAAATGTCGACCTAATGATCGGCTTCTCTTTAATGGAAATGTTGGAAAATTTTCCTTCAGTCACTGCTGTAGCAGAGGAGTCCACGTTTTCAAAATACAATGACACATCAGGAAAGATTGCTCCATCCACTTCAAACACGTGGGTGGGGGAATCCATTAGTTTTTTTTTTATCAGACCACAAAATTATAGAGCCTACCAAGTTGGTGATCACTCATTTTGCACTTTAATAGGATTAAACTCACAGGACACAGTGCATATCTATGAATAAAGGTTAAGGTATATCTTTTATTTTTTGTTGAAACAGGGTATTGTAAGAAACCCTGTCTGTGCTGTCTGTGTCCCTCTTAGGGAGATTCAACCTCTCTATTTGTTCTAGTGATCATTGTCACTGGGCCTGAAAGTGAAGATCCAAAATGTAGTTGTCTAAAGGGCCGGAATAAAGTGGACATCATTAATGTGTTAATGCAAACCATTTATTTGAATGTGCTGCCTAAGCCACCATAAAAAGGCATACAGAATTTTTGGAAGCGCATCTCATAATAAGGCAAGCTAATGCATTGAGAATAGCGTGCCATTCAGAATGAGCGGTACTGAATTACACCAATGTTCACAATTTGAACAAGGCATAACTCTGTAGTCTTCTAGTCTACATGTTATGATTTGTGACTGATTTTTGTTTGGAATACCTTAAAATACTTAGAGTACTGAGCAGTGGCATATCTACCACGAGGCAAACAAGGCATTTGCCTAGGGCAGCAATTTTTAGGGGGGCAGCACCGCCCCTTTCAAAAGAAGAGACTTGGTGAGCAGCGACAGACCGAGCCATGCAGGGCTGCCATCTGAGGGGTACCACTGGTACTCCTCTAGGTGGCCTGGACAGCAGAATGATAGGTGTGGGGGGGAGAGCAGTTGCAGAAGGATGCACTGTGTATCTCTCCCTACAGCAGCTTAAAGCCGGTTTGAGGTTTCTCCCCCTCTCCCTCGCATCAGCTTTCTGCTGCTGGAGGCAGAAACAGACCTGGCCGGATGGAGGGGGTGCCCTGGTGTTCCTGAGTGGCCGCTCTCCGCTGAGCTCCTTCCTCCACCCGCACTCAGAGCTGGGACCAGGGGATAGCCTAGAGCAGGGAGAGTAGACGTGGCGGAGAGGAAAGAGCCCGAAACAAGTGAGCTGTGATGTGTTCCCTGGGCTGTCATCCATCCAGCACATGATACACTGATAGATCATATGGGACTGCACACATAGTATGATTAGTATGATTACCACCCACTGCCCACATTTCCTACTGCCTGGAGATCAGCAGCCCTTTGAGGAGGTGGGGGGGGGGGGCAATCATACTGTGTGTATACAGTCCCATATGATCTGAGAGGGAAGAGAGAGAGGGAAGAGAGAAGAGAGGGAGAAGATAGAGAGGGAAGAGAGAGAGAGAGAAGAGAGAGAGAGAGGGAAGACGTAGGGAAGAAATAGAGGGAAGAGAGGGAAGAGAGGGAAGAGAGGGGAGAGAGAGAAGAGAGAGGGAAGAGAGAGGGAAGAGAGAGAGGGAAGATGGGGGGAAGAGATATAGGGAAGAGAGAGAGGGGAGAAAGGGAAGAGAAGGGAGGGAGAGAGAGAGGGGGGGGAGAGGAGAGAAGGAGTGAAGAGAGAGATTGAAAAGAAAGAGAGGGAAGAGAGAGAGGGGGGCGAGAGAGAGAGAGAGAAGGAAGAGGGGGGATGAGAGAGGGAAAAGAGAGAGAAAGAGAGAGGGAATAGAGAGAGAAGTGAGAGGGAAGAGAGAGAAAGGAAACAGAGAGAGAGAGGGAGAGAGAGAAAGAGGGGGGGGAGAAGAAAGAGAGAAAGGGGAAGAGAGAGAGATGGGAGAGAGAGAGAAGAGAGAGAGGTGAGAAAGAGAGAAGAGAAAGAGAGGGGAGAGAAAGATGAGAGAGAGAGAGAGGGAAGAGAGAGAAGTGAGAGAGGGAAGAGAGAGAGAGAGGGATGAGACAGGGAAGAGAGAGAGAGGGAAGAGAGAGGGAAAAGAGAGAGAAAGAGAAAGGGAAGAGAAGAGAGAAGAGAGAGGGAAAAGAGAGAGAACGAGAGAGGGAAGAGAGAGGGAAGAGAGAGAGAGAGGGGAAAGAGAGAAGAGAGAGGGAAGAGAGGGAAAAGAGAGAGGGAAGAGAGAGAGAATCATATATACACACACACACTCATTGAACTCTCTCCCTCTCTCATTGGTGGGGGGGCACAATTTTTGTGTTGCCTAGGGCGGCACAAAACCTAAATACACCACTGGTACTGACACTGCTTTGCCCCGGAATAGCAGTGCTGAGTAACAGTCACACCCCTTATCACAAGTGTCCTCACGCAGACTTGTATTTCAGAGAACAGATTTTCTGACCAAGTCTGTTACATTGCAGACTTTACCTTCTCTTACTCTGGTGTCTACTGAACTGCAAAGTCATACAGCCACAAATTTGTTGGTATGCTTACAACTCCTGCAAACCTTTGGCGTGTCATGGAGTAAAGCAAACCAAGTGTGAAAAAAGATAAATTATTGCTTATTCTACAAAGATATTCTAAAATGGCCTGGACAGATTTGTTGGTACCAGTGTCAGAACGTTTTGTCTCAGTAGAAGGTCATGGGTCTTTCTGCAGGATGATGACCCAAACCACACAAACAAAAGCACTCGAAAATGGCTAAAATCAAAGCAATGGGCTATTCAGAAGTGGCCTTCTATGAGTTCTGACTTGAATCCTATACAACATCTTATAGAAAAGGCTGAAAAATGCGCCTTTCAAACCTGAAACAGCTGGAGAAATTTGCTCAAGAAGAGTGGGCCAAACTACAAGGAACCCATTATTTTTGTCCATGTCATCTTCATTTGTTTTATTCTTTGCAATATTCTGTTGAATCAAATATCAAAAGTATGATTTTTTAAAAATTCAAATATGGAATACGAAGATGAATGCCAATTACCTTGGTTAGTTTCAAGTTGTTTTAGAGAAAACTGTGGGGTCTTTTTCGTGGAAGGGTGCCAAATAATTTGTTCATGGATGTTTTTGGACAGCTGCTGTAACATGAAAGTGGGGTAGGTTTATCTGAATAGATATCTAGTGCTGTGACTACCTTTGGGTTTTAATTTTTTTCTAACAATTATCATGGTGACCAAATGTCAGGGTAACAGAGAATGTCAGAAAGTTGCATTTAAGAAACAAAACAGCTAAAGTAACTTAAAAAAAAAAAGCTACCAGGTAGAGTTGTTTGGTAGAAGGGAAACTTTCTATCTCATCTGCTAAAAGTTCCTTTACCTGTGTGTTAGCAATTATTTTTCTTTGTGTGTACTGTCTGCGACATATGCTCAGTGTACACACCAAAACCACTCCAGGGTCCTGAGAATGAAGCAGGGCTATGTAACTTTAGCATGCATGTGTATGAGTTTCATCATCCCCGGCTGTCCAATCCATATAGACAAGATACTGGGCAGCAAAATGACCAAAAGACTGAGGTGGTGTCAGTGGTTGGAGAATTGAGGAGGAGCTCCAATCAGTGGTGTATTAACTTTTTGTGCTGCCCTAGGCAACACAGGAATCAGGCACCCCCCCCCCACCATTACCCAACACCTCCCCCCCGTCGCCAACCATCCTCTGCCACCCACTGCCACCACCCCAACCCCCCGACAACCGATTACCTGCCATCAGGTGTGGAGTCAGCTCTGAGTGTGCCATTAACCACAACTGACCAGGAACTGGAGGAACCACAGCAGTCTATGCAGGAGGGACCAGAGAGGGATACTGAGATGACACATGTACCTTTGTAGGTCACTTGTTTCCCCCTGATGGGATGGATCCCTGTTGTACTCCGATAATTCTATGGTTCCTAGTGAATTGCCTGAAGTGCTGTGGACTGCAGTAACACCTCCAGTGGAAGTGCCGCCTACCCCCCAACAGCCATTCACCCACTATCGCCCCGCAGCCCACCCCCATCGACAACAACCCCCGTAGCTCATCACCACCATTGCCCGATCACCACCGCCGCCCAACTACAAGAAACAGGGGCGGACTGACCATTTGGAAACTCGGGCACTGCCCGAGGGCCCGGGGTCAGTAGGGGGCCCCATGAGATGCTCCTGGTCACTTTTTCATAGGCTTTTTTGAGTTTGGGCAAGGACACAGGGGCCCCATGATCCTCTATTGCCCGGGGGCCCCATGATTTGTCAGTCCACCCCTGACAAGAACTAACCTGCCGCTGGCCATCCATCCACACATCCTCCTCATCAAGTCCCCATCCCTCCTGACACTTCTTCCTGGGGGTGGTGCCACCCCCTGAACATTGCTGCCCCAAGTAAATGCCTTGTTTGCCTCGTGGTAAATACACCACTGGCTCCAGTCTGTCTATGCTAGAGGAGCACCAACTGGGGGGAATAGTAAGCAAGTCTGCTCTAGATACTTACATGTTTTAAATGCTCTGGGGACCTTTTATGGACTTGGTTCACATTGAATGGACTAGCAGGACACCTTATCACACTAAAAAAATGGACCTGACTCTTTCTTTTAATGAAGCATTGCAGTAGGCTGTGCAGGTGCCCACTATTGTAAAAGTCCTTTCATTGGTATTCAACATAAATGTCACCACAATGCACTGAATCACATTATGGTTTGTGTGTTTTGGTGCATTGAGAAAACACATAGAATAGCCCAAACGTTCCCATGTGTTATTACAAAGTGAATAGATTTACATTTAGTGTACCAGACCTAATATGTAGCATGTGAGTCAGGGAATGGCTGCATCAGTGAGAAGATAATTCCTCGTGTTTGTTTTTATTGTGGTGGTAGTGTTTAATTGAAGAGACAATAGGGTTGATTAACTAAAGGCAAGCAGACTGTTCACTTTGCAAGGGAATCATCCCAGGAGCATGATTCAATCAAGTTAAAGCAAAAATCCTGCGGATTTTAGTGTCGGCCACAATGGAGGGAGTGGGGGAAGCTCTGTCAAGGTGAATGTCAGGGGTTCAGGGGGAGGAGGAAGTGAGGGCACTTACACAGTCAATGCCACTTTGCCCTGAATAGGTAAGGTGACAGTGTCTCTTTAAGTCACCAAACAAGTCCTGAAGCAATAGCAGACACTGACACTTTCAAAAGGGAGGAATTACAGATTTATACACACAATATGAAACATTGCAGAGGATTGAATTCAGCACTTTCTGGAAGAGGGATGATTGTTTTTATGTTTAATGGTTTATTATGCTTTCATTAGTAGGGAGTTTTTCATTATTCTTGTCTGTCTTTCTTCAACCTCAGGCAGAGTATAAAGATCAGTGAATGGTCGGATATGCATACACTCTCCATCACATGATGACTTTTCAAGTAGCTACTTTGCCCCAAAAAGGAACAATCTGGTCACACAAATGTTCCTGTTTAGGCAATGGAAGTACAGATTATTATCTTGGGGGAAGCAATCGCAATTGGGCAACATTTTGAAGCAGAATCTTTGGTTGGTCTTTAAAGAAGGTGGACTCCCTACTCTCCCCTGCCCTACTTTTCCTCTCTGGTTTTTTCTTTCTCTTGCCCTTTAGCACTCCTCTACCTCTTTTATGTATTTTGTACAATGACTTTTGATATGTGACTGCATGTGACATATGTGACTGACTGTGTATTTTTTACTCTTCCTCTAGGAAGTTCGGGTGTAGATGATGACTTATTTGGTACGTTGGTTTAAGACCCCTCCACTATATTTCTTTAGGTTTTTCATTCATTCATTCATTCATTCATTCATTCATGTGGTAGTATCTTTCGAGCTTTTCACAATTTGATGGTCCTATACTACTTTTATTGTTTGTTGAAATTTGTACTACTAAATAAGTAAAAGATTGTCAGTTTTTAAAAAAAAATAAAACAAAGCAGGTCAGTTGGCAATTTCAAACTTTAGTCTCAAACTGTCCCTTGCAGAACTTCTTTCTTGCTACAAGATGTCCCAATGAATGCAGGGCCTTTTAGCCTGTAATCATGATCCTCTATGCATGAAGACATGAGAGAAAAGTATGTTTAAAATAAAAAAGCCAAAAATTTGGGGGGCAGTTGGGCTTTAAAAAGCACTATCCCAATTTCACTGCATAGCTCATACAAATACATTTTTGCTGCTGTGAACTTACCAGTGAAACTTATTTTACAGATGTATGTTGTACATATTGTGAAGTCATTCATTCCCTTTCCATTCCAAAAGAATCAGCTCTGGCATACCTTCAGTAACATGGAGAGTGATAATATTCAAACCTTTACAGCCTATAAACACTATGCTTGGCCATTATTATGCCTCAGGGTACTCTGACCAGAGAGATCTTTCACATTCGTCTTTCCCTGAGCCTCGTATACCTTTGTATGTTAAGTCATGATGAGCAGCTAAGCCTTTTGTGGCTTCAAACCCCAAATTCCTTAAATTCTACCACGTGAAGTTGTCTTGAACGCAGCTATTTACTGCTTTGAATTGCTCATTTGTTCCTTATGTCTTGGCTTTCACAGCCAGGCTGTTGCATATGCCCATTGAACAGTGAGGTATAATAATATGTGTGGATTTATTAAAAACAAGGCTGACCTTTCTGTTTGCAAATCTCTTTACCCAAAACAAACCTATTGAGGGATAAAGTTAACTTGCTCAGGCTGCTTGATCAATACACACCATCTGTCTTGACTTAGAATATCTTATTATATTAGTTAGGTATTTATGAATGTTTTTCCCATATTTTAGAGCTTAAAGCTAAACTACAGGGAGATATAAAGGACACAAATGAACACAGTGCTGTATTCATTTAGGTTGCTATCACATGGGCAGCCAAGTGGCGGTAAAACAGGCAGTTGATCCGCATTTTTACCACCCCCTTGTTGGGAGGTCCATATGGTTCATCCCCTAGGGGCACCTTAGCAATGCTACAATCTAAGTTTTTTCCACATACACAGTTACTTTGGCTGAACTAACACTTTCAGGCCAGAGGCTCCAATACACTTACAGAATTATACTTCTACAAAAAGAATGCATCCTCTCCTTTATACTTCTAGTTAGTGACATGGTCTGTTCCTATCTGTCCTGACCTAAGACTTCAAAGCATTTTGAGAAGATATTACTACTTATCTCCACTGGCTTGTCTCACATCTTCACTCTGCACTTTTGCACTGTATTGCCCCTTGGGCACACAGGGAAGTCAGCATACTTTGCAAGGCCTTGCACACCATGACTCCAAGCTCTGTCCCTATGCAGGCTCTGTATCACAGCAGGCTTCAATATAGAGACCCTGCCACTAAGTGTAGAACATGCAATACCAGGGGCGGACTGACCATTTGGAAACTCAGGCACTGCCCGAGGGCCCGGGGTCAGCAGGGGGCCCTATGAGATGCCCCTGGTACCTTTTTCATAGGCTTTTTTGAGTTTGGGCAAGGACACAGGGGCCCCATGATCCCCTATTGCCAGGGGGCCCCATGAGTTGTCAGTCCACCCCTGTGCAATACTAACTCTTCCCTCACTACCAGGGATGTTGTTCATGGTTACCTCTAAACTGATGAGCTGTAAAGGCAGTACCTAAAATTCTCCTTAAGTGACACTTTAAAAAGTGTTGCTTATGGAGAATTTTAGATACCTTATTTTTTTTTGCAATATCATGGGTACGCGCAATTTTAAGACCTGAAATGTTTGGTATCTATTTACTCAATGCAACCACTTATTTTAGATTTTGACAAAATTGGGTATTACAGTATACTGTGTTTGCTTTCTTCAAAATAATTTTAGTCTATTTTCCCTAAAAATATGAATTTGATAAATAGTTTCACAAATATTGTGGGACATTAAAAATTGCAACAACCATCTTTCTCTTCTTCAGGGCCTCTGCCTTCAGAAAATAAATTATGTTCTTGTGGTTTTAAGTAATTTTATAGTCAAAAATACAGATTTTAACATGTGTGCAAATATAAAAATGCTCTACAGCAGCCTTGCGCAACCTTTTTACCTTCGAAGAACCCTTGATGTAATTTTGGCCTTGGTGAACCCATGATAAAAATTATATATCTATGTTTCATAATAAAGTTTGATGTAGAACAAGGTGCCACATCCCCAATATATAGTGTAAGATAACATCAGAAAAAAGTCCAAACAATTGGATTTTTTAGGCACCAAATAAAACACAATTATAAAAAGAATTGCCACCATTTATTTGTTCTGGTGACTGTCTAACATCAGTATGGGAAACTGTTGATGTATTAGTCTCCATTTTGCTGTGAATGCCTGTTTTCTTGTACACCTAAGTTTGATATTTGGTTGATATATGATGTGATACACTGGGGACAGTTTCAGCTTTTCTCTTTTCATCCCTTCATTTTGATACTTCTTGGTGCTCCATTTGTTCCCTTTGTCCACTATGGGGGTCACCAACAGCAAATGGACATAGCACTTTTCTACTTTTGGCTGACCATTTGTATTCTGTTAAGTTGGCATTACCCACCACTCATCTATCCCTGATGAAGATTCTTTTCAAATTGAAAACACATTGTATGCAGTCAAAACTGATTGGTTGTAAAGAATGTATAAATGTACTTATGTGCCATGTGTGTTGATAAGTGGTTCTATAGATGATACTGTCCAACTGTTTAAACAGCCTTGATTGTATCATTGTTTGATCATTGTTTTTTGGAGTACATGAAAGGAGCACAATAGGATACTCAGATAATAATAATAATACAAATATAATAGGAAGGCATACCTAAAATATGCAACTTATTTCACAACACTTCCTTGTTTGAATAATTATGAAAGTTATTAACCATTTGACGCCAAATCACATACATGTACGTCATTTGGCTCTAAGTGGTTGTACCAGGTTGATGCCTGCAGCTTCAGGCATCATCCCAGTATCATTTCAGCTGCTTTTGTATAAAAGTCATCTTAGTGGATAATTAGCCACTGGATGGCTTTTACAGTGGCGGGAGTGGTCACCCCCCCCTCCATCTCCTGCTGGTACCTCTGCAGGCTCTACCTTCCCACCAGCAAGCCTGGACTGAAAGCTGGTGCATTCTCCAGCTTACCACAGAGATCACTGAGCATTGGAAGATCCCTGATGATCTCTATGTTATAGGAAAGCGGAAGCAACAAGCATTTTCATCACTTCCGGTTTCCAGGAAGTAAACAGCGCCATTTTTTTAAAGCACCCGTTGATCTGTCACGCATATGTAAAGGGAAATCACACCACACATATGAGGTATTTACCAGAGCGAAGGCAATATTTCTAGCACCAGACCTCCCCTGTAACTTTAAACTGATTACCTGTAAAGGCTTTTAAAGCTTTGCCTATGAGAATGTAGTTTGTCGCTATTCCATGACCGTGTGCAATTTTAAAGTGTGACATTTTAGGTATATATTTACTCAGCGTAACACCATCTTTTATATTTTATTAAAAAAATGTGTATTATATTGTTTTTGTGTGCATTAAAATTAACTAAAGTGTATTTTTTCCAAATACATGTGCATTAGAAATACCTCTGCTCAAATACAATGTGAGATGAAAAAAATGTATTCTCTAGGGCCTTTGCTAAAAAAAATATATAATATTTGGGGATTCTAAGTAATTTTCTAGCAAAACATACAGATTTTTACTTGTACACTAAAAGGGTCATAAAAAACCCTGGTCTTCAAGTGGATAATAATGGCCAGAAAAGCAACATACTGTGAAAACTGTAGTGTCCCCTTACACTAGTCATTGGTAAAATAAAGTGCACCCTTACCTTTGTGGTCAGTGAAGAAATGCACTCTAATGCAGGCCACAGACGGGTCAAAAACCGGCCGTTTTTAAAAAAAAAACAAAAAATCGGTCGTTCAATAGGCCAACGTTACCACCAATGGTAAAAAAAATCAGCCGATTTTCATCCCGTCTACGGCCGGCATTTAATTACTTCTGTCCCTTGCAGAGAGCTCAGCTATTATATATACATGAAAAAGTCTTGCGGTTGCAACAATGTATCCATTTGTATCCATTTCGGATACAGATGGTTTTATTCGGATACAAATAGATACATTGTTGCAACCACAAGACTTTTCATAAAAAATATAATAGCGGACTGGAATTCTTCTTCTTTTACTTCTTCTTTTTCTTCTTCTTCTTCTTCTTTTTCTTCTTCTTCTTCTTCTTCATTTTCTCTTCTTGCAGGTCACGGCTCATGCGCAGATTTTTTATTGGTAAAACGATTGGCCGATTTGCCCATCATTGTTGGGAAAATTGGCCAAACGGCAAAATCGGCCAATTTTTTTCCAACTTTACCGATACAAAAAAGTGCCAAAACCCTGAAAAGCAGCCAACCAATTAACCCACTAACGGTGCGAATATCGGACGATTTTTTTTTCGGCTGAAAAATTGGCTGATTTTTGACCATCTATGGTCTGCATTACATTGGCAGTCCTTGTAGGTGGGAGAGTCTATCATTGTTCATGGAGCCCTACCCCCCATGGAACCCTGGTTGAGAAAACCTGGTCTTGAGGGGAACTGTTTAATCAAATACTACATTCTTAGAAGCAGAGTAAAATAATTTCCTTATGGATCAAGAGAGATTTTGGCTACACATAATATAAAAAGCTGATGTAAGCTTAGGATAATCAACCCAAGACAGGCAAAGTCCTAAATTACATACAATACGTGTTCCCAGTCAGTGAGTCAGTAATGCTGAAGCTGGGGATCAGCATGGTAGCCAGGTAGCTGGAATTTACAGAAGGAGAGGTCGGCAGTGGTAGCTGATATATTCCCCTCGTACAGTTTTCCTTTATCCACAGATTTTTTTTTGTTGCGTTTGTTTAGTAATTTAGTTTTTTTGGTTACATTTACTTGCTTGGGTTTTAATCAGCGAGCATGTGCGATCCCATGACACAGACGAGTGCTTATATAACGAGGGAGTACATGCATGAATTGAGGTCATTTTGTAATTCACACTCACATTGTGTTACTATTTACATTTCTGCCTTGTCTTTCACATGACATTAGCCTTTACTTGATTTGCTGCCTGTGATTAACTGCATCTGGCTCTCCCCGGCATCATCTGCTAATTGTATCTGTTTCTGTTCTGTTTACAGAACATTTAGTAATATCATATTACTGCATCCTGCATTTTATATGCTCTTGATGGGTGGTAGAAATGCTCTCCGTTTCATTGTGATGTGTAGTTTATCACCTAGGATATACAAGCATTCAGTAAATATACTGTACATGCCACTATTAATAATTAGATTGTTCCTGCAAGCATCTGCTACTAACAGATTTTTAATATAATTACATGAAATGGTAACAATCACGTGCTAGAAACCAAATGTTGTAGGGAAAAGAGCAGAGAGAGGAAAGAGAACGTTTGTCGTTGTTTGCAGCAACTAGGGATGACCAGAGTTGAGAATTTTTTTATTTTCCTGAGATTTTTGATAAAAAGGTTTCCCAAAATTTCATCCATTTGGTGAAATGCATTGAAGTAAAGGGGGAGGGTTAAAATAAATGTAGTTGTAAATCTCAGACATGAAATATGAACAAAGCATATCCATCTACAGTATGTGCTTGTCTCAGTCCAGAGCACTATGGGTTTGATTTACTAAAGACAAATAGACAGTGCACTTTGCAAATGCAGTTGCTCCAGAGCTTAGTAAATGTGGTAAAGCTTTGCTGACTTCTATCATCCAATCATCTGAAAGCAAAAATGCTGTTTTTTTTCTTCATTTTCATTGCATGTGATTGGGTATTCTTTGTAAAGCGACGCTTTACCTCATTTACTAAGCTCTGGAGCAACTGCACTTGCAGAGTGCAACTACACTTGCAAAGTGCACAGTCACTTTGCCTTTAGTAAATCAACCCATAAGTGTAATTTCTGTCTGCTGCCCCATTCCTCTGCTATTTGCATGAGTCACTTCTGACAAGCTTTTCCTGACACCAAAAGAAAAATGATGACAGGAAAGGGCACAACCTCTGATTGACAGCCTCAGTTCTGTTCCTGTGAGCTGTGTGGAGGGGGGTGTGTTCCTTCCTTCCAAACAGCTCTCAGAGCTCTGCTCACTGAGCTCTGCAGTGTGTAATTTCATCTCTCCGCCTTCTTTTTCAGACAGCTCAGACAAGCTATATAAATTCTGTACTTTAAATGGATATAGGGAAGAGAAGACTGCAGATAGATAGATGCAACTTATGTAGGAGGATTTTTTTCATGTCTGTGTATCACCTGAGGCCAGACACTTCATTGGCTATATGTAAGGGTTTACAACCACTTTAAAATGCATTCAACCCTAAATATGTATGAAGGGAAATACACTGATCAGCCCTAACTTTTAGACCAAATTTTTACAATGGCATCTGAAAGCTGGATATTTTAGACAGCAAATAAACATTTTGTCCCCTAAGCTGATGTGTTGAAAACTAAAAAAAAGGGGCATAGCAGTTTTTAGCCGCAGACTGGTCAGGGTGTGCATGCTGACCCATGTCCAACGCCAAAACTGCCTACAATGGGCACATGAGCATCAGAACTGGACCACGGAGCAATGAAAGACAGTGGCCTGGTCTGCTGAATCATGGTTTTTCTTTCACATTTGAGGATTGCCTTGATCACCCTGCCCAGCTTCCTGTTCGGGATTGGCAAAAGTTCTGCAAATGTGCAGATCTGGGCCTCCTCCACCTCTTCTCCAGAAAGCTCTTAGGTAGACTCTCCTAGCCTTTCCTGAGGTGTACTCCTGCCTCACTCACAGGCTGAGTCATCCCAGGCTGCTACTCAGCCTCTGCCTAAAAAAGAAAAAACAGACTATCTAGCTAACCTGTAGGGTGTTAGATCCACCCCCCGCTACAAAACACCCATGTCTTTATTGGCTGGGGAACCAAAATGGCTCCTGAGCCCAAGAGCAGGGCATCCCATATAGAAAATGGGAGCACACTTGGAGGGGGATATATACAAATAAATTAAGTAAGTGAAAAACTAGAATATGTACATTTTGATATGTACAGTAGCAATACTAACATATTTACATCCTATCTACAGCTCCCTGCAAAAAGCAATGTGAGGAAAAAGAACACATCCTAAGGCACATGTGCATTATTACATTTATCTGAAGTTAAGCAGCTATTCCTGGAAGGAAGCCAGTCATAGCAACAAATTTGCAGAATCTTGTTCTTCAGCAGAGAAGACAGTTGTCCATATTGTCCATAAGATACCTGTAGAACAACAAGGGGACATTACATTCCTACCTCTAGCTAACTGTGTAGGTGCTTTAGCCAATGTCCATTTAATTAGCAAGAAACTTAAGGAGGTGCCCCTCCAAATAGAGTGGTGAGGCTTGGCAGTCTCCTGGCATCTTCCCCCAATCCAGCACATCTGGGAAAGAAAAAACAAAAGGATTGGAGCCCGGCCTAGCCTGTAAGAACAGGAACAACAAGACCTGCTGGGCTGGAATCCTGCGCCAGCCATATGTCAGCGGTATTTCCAGTGGCTAGGCAGTATGACCATAGTGCCATCTGATTTCCAGACAGCTATTGAGTAACTCTGGCTAGGCTGTCTTGCTTTCACAACCACCACATGGTTCTTGTAGATGGCCCGGCCCCTGCTTCACTCCTGCTTAATGTCCTGGAACCTGATCCAGGCCTCTTCAGTATGCGGCCCCCTTAAAGTCCTGGGGACATGCATATAGTCCCAGACCAAGTCATCCATCTAATCCCCATTCCAAGGCAACTCTCTTCTGGACTTCCCTCTGGAAGCGGGAGAACCAGGGAAGTCTTTCCTTGTCCCCCAACTCCGGCTGCACATAGGATCGTGGGGACTGAAGGATCCATCGCTTTAAAGTGGCATTGTTGGCCCTGGTCCTAGGCCAAGAAGACGAGGATTTTGGCTGGGCCTCAGAAGGCATTTGCACGGGCTCTGCCTTGCTAGAATGTCCAGCTGATTCTGGGGTATGGGAACTCTCTGATGGCCCTGTCAGTGAGTCTAAGTCCCGTTCTTCCTCAGTGTCATCTGGAGACCAGTCTTCTTGAGCAATCTCTAGGGCCCCAACTCATCTAACAGTATGGTTGACTCCAAATCTATCCCCCCCACCACTGACATTCTGGCTCACTTGAGGACAGGACATCCTTGCAGCTAGGCTTCTTCCAGATGGAACTGTCATTGCATATCAGGCACAATCTCTGCATCCCCTCAATAAGCCCAAGGGCAAAGCCTCCTCAATGCTCTAGGCGGATCCCTGTTTCCACCAGGGTCACCTCCGGCATCTTGCTCCTCCATCTTGCTCCTCTCTCTCTCACTCTCAGCATGCCGAGTCTACTGGTTAAACTCAAGGGCATGGCCAAACCTCTCTGTCAGACATATATGTGCAGCAAGACTGTTATGCAGGATTTTTCCTACGCTTGTGTTAACCCAGGCTTGGCCAAACGGGAGTGTATTAACTGGTTTGCAGTCTTGTAGAGCACTGGATCTGTGCTGTAACACAAAGACAGTTCACTGACAGTAGCAGAACATTTGGCTCCAGCCATTGTTGGGTGACTGGGTGTTGGTAGTTGTAGTAGCAATGGCCCACAATGGTTGCTACGGACAACAGGAAGGAACAGGACACATTCCCCAATGAAAACTGTAAAGCTCATTAGCACAGAGTCATCAACTCCAGCCACTGTGTGGCAACTGGACATTTGTAATCCACAGTGAGCTGCTCCGGTTGCTCCAGGCAATGGCAAACAGGAACACGTGGCATACACTGACTTTTGCAGATTTCAGTAAAGGTAAAGGATAGGCCTCACTGCTGTCAGGTGACAGAGAATTTGAAATCCACAAGGGCACAACAGCTCGCCATGGTTGCAACGGTGAGCAAAGTAGCAACATAGACTCCACTGTTGTAAGCAGGTAGATAGCAAACATAGTCTTTTGTATTATCCACCTGCACAGCAGCAAAAAGACTTACATGGACAGATGGGCCTCTCCTGTTGCTCCGGGCAACAACAAACAAAGTACCAGCAGAAGCTTCACTGACATTAGCAGTTGACCCGTGAGCATAGTTTATTTCATAAGCCACGTGTAGAGCAGCAGAAAGACTTTCAGACAGGCCCCCAATCACCTGTCCCAGTGTCACCAGTGCAGCACCAGAAACAGTCACAGTTCCAGCAGTATGGCACACTCCACTTTCCCGCTCGCTTCTGTAACACTTTGCAACATCCCACAATCTTCTGACTCATTGGTTGCTGGTTTCTAGGGGCAACGACCATGCAGGTTGCTATAGGGAATCCTGGAATACAAGCCCCCACATCTAGCACTGCCCCCTTAGGGGTTGCTGGATTTGATTTGGGTCCCTCTATGCTCTGCACAGCCAGACAACACACATTTTCCACACTTTGCACACTGGAGTCAAATAACAGTTCTTGAGCTTGGTTTTGTGATTTTATAAAGAGGTTAAACTTGGATGGGGTCTAGGAGTATATGGGATGCTCACGGAACTGCAGAAATTGCGGAAAAACTTATTAGCAACTACGTACAAAAATGTGAATAGCAACAGTCTCTTTTCTTGAAGAGCACCAAAGACTCTTTCTAGTGTACCTCCTCAGGATGGTTCCTCCTCTTCACCTCGCTGCACTGAGTGTATTCCCTGGGCAAGCGGGCCCAAGAGCTGTTAATTTAGAACAGTCCTAGACGGGGTGGACTGACAATAGGGGATCATGGGGCCCCTGTGTCCTCGCCCACACTCAAACCACACCCAAAAAAGCATATGAAAGGTACCAGGGGCATCTCATGGGGACCCCTACTGACCCCAGGCCCTCAGGCAGTGCCTGAGTTCCCAAATGGTCAGTCCGCCCCTGGTCCCAGATGAGAAGCTAATTGCGCCTTGTATCTGACTGCTCTCTCCCCTAAGCCTGTCTAGCTAACCTGGAGGGTGTTACACATGCATACTTACTACATTAGTACAAGCTGGGCCAATGTAACTCTGCAAAATAGTCCATACCTATACTTCAGCTTTAATCCCTGCCCTTTCAAAAGCTAAGTCCAATTTCATCCATTTAATGACAAATGCCAACACTTCAGGGAACAGCACAGGATTTGGCATTTGGCTGTTAATTAACTGCCTCCCGTCAGGCCCATGTACATAAATGGCCGGCCGGGATGTGTGCCGATGTGGATAGACATTCCTAACCGTCCATCAGAGGCGTGTGTGCCAGAGCGCACACCCAGGAACCGGGTCGGTGTTTCTCCCGGACCCAGCAGATCACATTACTGCTGTGTCCACTTGATCACATGGTCTTGTACTATGTGATTGCCATATCCAATCACAGCAATCAGAAAACAATGGAATATATACAGCCTGTCACCTGTCACCTGTCCCAGTGTCACCAGTGCTCACAATCACACCACCATACACCCTACCAACGTCCTGATCATGGCTATACCCTACACCAGCGCCATGATCACCGTCATTCACCACACCAGAGCCCTGATCACCGTCATATGCCATACCAGCACCCTGATCATCTCCATATACCTTAACAGCACCCTGATCACCACCATATGCCATACCAGCACCCTGATCGCTGCCATACCCCACATCAGTGCCCTGATCACTGTTGTACACCATTCCAGCGCCCTGATCATCACCATATACCATACCAGAACCCTGATCACTGCCATACTCCATACCAGCTCCCTGATCACTACCATATTCCATATCAGCATCCTGATCACCGCCAAACCAGAGTTCCAATCACTGCCAAATCATACCAGCATCCTGATCACAGTCATATGCCATACCAGCATCCAAATTACCACCATATCCCATACCAGCTTCGTGATCACTGCCGTACCCCATACCAGTGTTTAAATCACCCCAAATGCCATACCAGTGTCCCGATCACAGCCATACTCCATACCACCATTCTGATCTTCGCCATCATCCTGATCACTGTCATACCAATGCCAGCATCCTAATCACTGCCATACCCCATACGCTTCCTGATCACCGCCATACACCATTCCAGCGCCTTGATTACTGCCATATGCCTGATAACAGCATCCTGATCACTGCCATACCCCATATTGTGTTGCATGACTGTGTAATTGTCACTCAAAGTGTGACAGTGCTGAAAGATAAAATGTGGCCTGGACTGGAAGGGGGTGAAAGTGTCCTGACTTGGAGTGGTTAAACACACAGGGCTAATATAAGTACACTTGAATCTATATGAAGACATTTTTGTCTGCAGACCAGCAGGTACATTGTATGTGGAACAATTTGTTGCTAGTAAAAAAAAACCTTTTTAGGCCAGGTCATGTTCACTTATAAGTGGAAGTAAGCACAATGAAAGCTGAAAAGTATTGAAAAACGCAAAGTGGTTATAAGGCTAAAGGCTTTTTACCTGAAGGCGATTTCTGCATTAAGGTAAAAAAACCTTCATGATCAGCTCCCCCCCCCCCCCAAATACTTACCTGAGGCCAAACTTGATCCAGCTATAGGGGCACTTAATAAGAAAGGTGGAGCCAAGAGCACTGTTGGGGGACCCCAGAAGAGGAGATTCATTGCTGTTCTCTGCAAAACCATTGCACAGAGCAGGTAAATATAACATCTTTATTATTTTCATTAAAAGAAAAAACCTTTACAATCACTTCAAGTTGGCAGAGCCTAAATACAGTATATCATACAGTAATGGTTCGAGACATCACTACAGTGCATGTTTCCAGCTGTAGAGCTCCCCCCTGTTTTTTCAGTGAAAATAGAATACCCATTTAATTGAGTTCTTAAGTTCTTAACACAGATTCTGACAAATATTATTAAAAGAACATTCTTATTGCAAAACTTTTTGGTAACACTCATAGCATAATAACTAGCAGATCCATCTAACTCCACCAATGCCCTTGTGAAAAAGAGCAATACGTACCCATTCCTTCTCACAAATCACTCTCACTACTTCATATTACAATAGAGAAATACAAAACACAGAATACAAACAATCAACACAGAGCGTTCATTATATTCAAGAGCTGAATTTATTTTCACATATTGCAATGTATATTTTCATGATGTTTGCTTCATTAGTCTGTTTGTTTTGCAAACATTTTTCAAAAGTTTTCAGTTAAAGTCCACCATGTGAGATTCCTGGTTAAGTTTAGAAAGCGGAATATTAAGTAAGACTTTGGTGGTCCTACACGTTTTTCTCATTTCTAGGGGAGATCAGGAGAAGCGAAGGATGGATCATGTCATCTGATCACTACAATAGCAAATATACTTGGGAATGGATGCCAATGAGACTGCAGCATGAGATGCCCCAGACCTTCCATCACAAGAAAGATTTCAGCAATCAAAAATAGCAGAAGCATACTAAACACAAATTAGTAATTGTGCAGTTGTTACTTAGAGATTGGAAAAAAAAATCAGGAGTAGGCTGTAAATGGCCCATTTATCTTTTAGGGACAAACCATTACTGGCCAAAGTTACTTGGAAATGCTAACCAACCGGTTGATTCCAGAATTAGCTGCTGAGGGTGGTGACGACCTTCTTAGCAACATGGGGCACCACTGCACTGGCATATCACTGTCTGCAAATGTGTCACTGAGCACCTGCCAGATGGATTGGCCACGCTGGACAAAATGACCAAGTGTTCTGCATTTGACCGCCAACATCATTGGACCTAACTGTTTGTGACTTTTTCCTTTGAGAGTATGTGAAAGACAGAGTGTATGTACTGTACCTCCACTACCCTCAGCCATGGATGATCTGCAGGAATGCATCACTAAAGCTGTAAACTCGATCACACTGGATTTGCTGCGAAGAGTCTTGTCTGAGCTAGATTATCATATCAATGTTTGCTGAGTAATGGGTGCACATCAAGTGTGTGTGATACCATCCGATACCACATCAAACTTTATGAGTTGTTGCAACTGTAGCCACCAATGTGTAAGAATATTCCAATAAAATTACATTCTATATTTGTTGGAAATCAAGGAGTGTTTTGTGCTCACCCTGTATACTGTAGTCCTAACTCTATAGTTTCTCCAAGTTGGAGCACATATAGCAATGAATAGATTAATGGCAGCTTTGTCTGGAGGGGACCCACACCTCCTTAGGGACACACTGGACACCCAGCAAGAGCCCAATGGAAGCTGAAGGCATCCAATGTGTCTCCACATTAAATCCAGCTAACAAGCTGTGCCGATAAGTAGCAACCACCCCAATATGTAACTAGTCTTTGCAATAAGGTGTACATGGAAAGGCAATGCACAGCAAAAACAAGTGCATGTGGCTTGCTATGGGGGCACATTAGGGTTACCACCTCATCCCTTTAAACACATATTCATTACACAGGTTCTGAGGCTAATTTATTGCAGATAAGTTCAATTACCACCTTAATCAGCCACAGAACAAGTGTAATGAATATGTGTTCAGGTTTAAAGGGATAGGGTGGCAACCCTAGGGCACATGGAGAAGTGGAGGAGCAGACAGAAGAGGAGATAAGGGGCCATTTCGTGCAATACCATTGCACAGAGCAGATACTGTAAGTATAAACCTCTTTTTATTTTAGGATACAAACAAAATTCCTTTATGTCATTTTTTGTTTTAGAAAGAGTAGGAAAGTGCAAGTTTTTAATTGCTATCTGTGTCCCCACTGGGGAAATTTACCTTCTCTCCTGGTAACCACCTCACAACTCAAAATCCACTGTGTTACATTGTTTTATCTGATACTGGCCTGGCAGCTTCAAATATAGGAGAATGGTATTCTGGGCAAAAAAAGACGTGTAAAAATAACCGGTGGCTCTTGGCCAATCCAAAAGAAAAATGCCATGGTGATTTACCAACACTGAGCCTGCAATAACACCTATGGCAATAAAAACCTGTTATCAATAGTCCCCACATCATATGCAGGAATGGCCCAGGTACTGTCAAGCAATTGGGTCAGAGGTAATCTGCTGTGTGATAAATTGTGAATACCAGAGTATAGTACACCACACCCTATGTAAAGTTCTCTGTTGGATAAAATGATTTTTTGGTAGAGATCATCTGGGATACATACAGTGAGGAACAGAAGTATTTGAACACCCTGCGATTTTGCAAGTTCTCCCACTTAGAAATCATGGAGGAGTCTGAAATTCACTTTGTAGGTGCATTCCCACTCTGAGAGACAGAATTTAAAAAAAAATCAGGAAATCACATTGTATGATTTTTAAAGAATTTATTTGTTTTGCACTGCTGAACATAAGTATTTGAACACCTGAGAAAATCAGTGTTAATATATGGTACAGAAGCCTTTGTTTGCAATTACAGAGGTCAAACGTTTCCTGTAGTTCTTGACCAGGTTTGCACACACTGCAACAGGGATTTTGGCCCACTCCTCCACACAGATCTCCTCTAGATTTGTCAGGTTTCGGGGCTGTCGCTGAGCAACACAGAGTTTCAGCTCCCTCCAAAGATGTTCTATTGGATTTAGGTCTGGAGACAGGCTAGGCCACTCCAGAACCTTGATATGCTTCTTACGGAGCCACTCCTTGGTTATCCTGGCTGTGTGCTTCGGGTCGTTGTCATGTTGGAAGACCCAGCCACGACCCATCTTCAATGCTCTGACTGAGGGAAGGAGGTTGTTGCTCAAAATCTCACAATAAATGGCCCCATTCATCCTCTCCTTAATACAGTGCAGTCGTCCTGTCCCCTTCGCAGAAAAGCACACCCAAAGCATGATGTTACCACCCCCATGCTTCACAGTAGGGATGGTGTTCTTGGGATGCAACTCATCCTTCTTTTTCCTCCAAACACGACGAGTGAAGTTTAGACCAAAAAGTTCTACTTTGGTCTCATCTGACCACATGACTTTCTCCCATGCCTCTTCTGGATCATCCAGATGGTCACTGGCAAACTTCAGACGGGCCTGGACATGTGATGACTTGAGCAGGGGAACCTTCCGTGCAATGCATGATTTGAAACCATGACGGCATAGTGTTCTACCGACAGTGACCTTTGAAACTGTGGTCCCAGCTCTCTTCATGTCATTGACCAGCTCCTTCCTTGTAGTTCTGGGCTGATTCCTCACCTTTCTTATCAGTGATACCCCACGAGGTGAGATCTTGCATGAAGCCCCAGTCCGAGGGAGACTGACAGTCGTCTTTAGCCTCTTCCATTTTCTAACAATTGCTCCAACAGTTGATCTATTTTTACCAAGCTGCTTGGTAATTGCCCCGTAGCCCTTTCCAGCCTTGTGGAGGTCCACAATTTTGTCTCTGGTGTCTTTTGACAGCTCTTTGGTCTTGCCCATGGTAGTAGTTGGCGTCTGACTGACTGTGGGGTGGACAGGTGTGTTTAAAGAGCTCAGACAGGTGCTACTAAGTTAGATTAATGAGTGGAGTAGAGGTGGACTTTTTAAAGGCACAGTAACAGGTCTTTGAGAGCCAGAATTCTTGCTGTTTCCTAGGTGTTCAAATACTTATGTTCAGCAGTGCAAGACAAATAAATTCTTTAAAAATCATACAATGTGATTTCCTGAAATTTTTTTATTTTAATTCTGTCTCTCAGAGTGGGAATTCACCTACAATGTGAATTTCAGACCCTTCCATGATTTCTAAGTGGGAGAACTTGCAAAATCGCAATGTTCCTCATTGTAGGTAGTTAGCATGTCATCCCAGGCCTCCCTCTCCAACACAAGGATATCTTCATGTTGGTATATATTTAAAACTCTTTATGTAATAGGCATAGCTGTATACCTTTGCATTGTTACTTTGGTGCAGTAGCTTTGTTGTCCTAGGTAGCACAATAATATCACCCGAATGTGTTTGCAACGCAGCTGGAGCCTCCGCACATTTCTGTGCATGGGGAAGGTGGAGAAATGTGTACACCACTGGTGGCATTTCATCCATCTTGAACCCAGAATGAATAAGCAATTGGCAATGAATAAAGTCTAGTTTTTAGATTTTAGATCAAGTAAAAACTATGCCAGGCATTTTATAAGGAATGGTATGGAGTAATATGAGCTGCAGATAGTTACTTGAGGTTAAACTAGAAAGGTGAGCTATCATTTTCTGAACATTTATGAGCTGTAACTGCTATATTATTGTAATATGCTGATTCTTCTGTCATTCCTCAGACACTTTTTACCTGCGTGAAATACATCATCTTGATGTCTCATTTAAGTAGCATACTGAAAATGCAAATACTTCCTGCTAGCCAAGTGTTAACTGACTGTTCCAATGTGTTCTGATTACACACAGTGTAACTGCAGAACTTGACAAGGATAAAACAACTAAAAGCCAGATGTAGTCACTCATAAGTGATTCGTTCTTGGCGTACAGACCTAAAACGTACCTTCAAAGAGCACGGCTCTATCATGAATTAATGATGTTGTAGGCTCTGTGAGCCTTTTTTATAGTGTACCTAAAAGTGAATCCAGTCCCCTCTTGAACCCCTGATAATTAAACGTATGTCATTACTCTTGCTTTTCTGTCCCTGTAACTGAGAAACAATTTTCCCTTACGTTGTTGGATGGGTAACTCCAGAGTTGTTGAGGCCAACAAAAATTCAGGGACAGAAAACCTTCTATGTGTAGTGATGCCTCCTTAGGGAACTGCTGGAAATAATCAAGTTCTTCTACCTGTCTTGTGGCTATCATCCCTGTATCTGAACCCAACAACTCAGTGGCAAAACTCTGACAATAATCAGGCTTCAATCACTTTGATAAAATTATAATTTTACCTTTTATAGTTGAACTCAATGGTTTAGGCCAGGGGTGGGCAAGCTTTGAGAGGTGGAGATCTATCTGAACAATATAAAAGAGATCAAAGATCACCTCGGTTCAGCACTCCCCCCCTTTTTTTTTTAAGAAAGTAGCTGCAAGGTCTAATTAAGTTGAAAGGAAAACTTAATAATTGTAAGGAAAAATATAATGAAAATAACGTCACTGTAAAAAGTATAAACTTATCCTACCTTACAAGTAGACAGTGTCAGTCAGTAGAGCAGTTGACAGTGTAGGAAGGGCAGTGGATGGTGTTAGTATGGCAGTGGATGGTGTCAGTAGGGCAGTGGATGGTGTCACTAGGGCAGTGGATGGTGTCAGTAGGGCAGTGGATGGTGTCACTAGGGCAGTGGATGGTGTCATTAGAGCAGCGGATGGTATCAGTAGAGCAGTGGACATGTCAATAGGGCACAGGTTGGTGTCAGTAGGGAAGTGGATAATGTCAGTCAGTACAGCAGTGAATGGTGTCAGTATGGCAGAGGGTGGTGTCAATAGAGCAGTGCATGGTGTCAGTAGGGCAGAGGTTGGTGTCAGTAGTGTTTTTTTTATAATTGTTTACAATTTTATTTTTTATTATGTTTTACATTTTTTAACAGCCCTGTTGGGGACTTTGGTGAAACAGACCTCTGATTTCTCACTTTTGAGACAGAAAGAAGATTGAGGATATATTCTTTGAATTCCATCACTGCAGTCTCAGCTGTACAAAATGAATGAACAGGAAGAGCTCTGAACAGTCTCCTTGTTCATTCACATACTGGAACATAGTAAACACAGTTTACTATGCTTCAATTATGAATGAACACAGCGAGTAATCAGTATCAAAAAGGAAGGGGCTGGTAAATGACATATTTATTGGCATCTTTCCTTGCTCTCCATCTTGAAATGAGGGGACCAGAGGAGCACACAGAGGGGGCCTGGGCTACAGAAGAAAGGGGAAACTGGTCAGGAGGGGCAGAGGAGATGGCTTTTACTGGATCTGATCTGCTGTATTTTCTCCTGCAGCAGCAGGAGGGAGGTAGAGAAGGAGAAGCTGGCATTCTTCAAAGGTCCATAAGACCTCTACTAAACTCCTCTGCAACCCTCTTCCGGCAAGAGTATCTTTGTTTAGCCCAGTTCGCTTCAGACATGTGCTGTAGCAAGTGGCTTGGTATCCAGAACCATCAGTACATGGCCCATGCTATGCCAGACCCAGACAGCAATTCCTCACACAAGCCTCCTCCCATGAAGAAGCTCTTGGGGGGAGATAGAGTTTTGGAAAAGTGCTCCCAAACATGTATCATCTTCCCAGACCATACCTCTGAGATGGGCTGAGTCAGATAAGAATTCATGACCTAGTGGGTAATACTTCTTACATTGATTACTGGAACCCTTTTCCATAAAAATGGTTAAGCAATCAAACCACCAGGCTTTGGAAAAACCTACAGAACTCAGATAAGGTAAATATCAGCTCAGGCTGGTTGCAGTTTAGAGGTAACACATTCTAAATTTATTAGAGATGTACCTGCATAGGGCAGGTTCTCTGAACATGCATTGTTAAAATGGGTACATTGTTGCAAAATGTTATGACTTGCGGAGAGCTGCAGGTACTGTTATTTTTGTCAGTTCTTACAGAATATTGTTTTAGTAAGTACATAAATGTCCCTCATTGCATTTTTTTTCTTCTCAGTTGTCCCTCTTTTTTTGGCCTGATGTTTATACCACTGTAAGGCTTTGCTCACATCCGTGTGGGTGGTGGTGCTGCAGGGCCCGCACAAATACTGGCAGCTGCAAACACGTGCACAGAGAAATGCGGGAACCACACATGGGTGGCATTAATCCTAATGGCACACTGCCGCCATTAGAAATCGCAACCTAGGATCCCATGTAGGCTGCGATTTAAAAAAATTGTGCAGGGACGTCTTTCCTGCGGGTCCCGGGGCATGGCAGCCCATTCAAATAAATGGGCTCTTATTTACTCTCAAATCGCAGCCCGCACAGCCACATAGGTGTGAACCTAGCCTAAAACATTTACTTTTTCTGTCAAAATATATAGTACACTAGATCTTTCATCCAACATCTATGCTATTATGGTTGTTATTTTGAGAGTCAAATATAAAGGAAAATGCACCTGTTCTTATAGCAAATCACTTTCTTGCATAATAATTCTTCTATTTTTATTGAATCTGGGGGGTGTGGAAGGGTTGTGTCCTTTCTACATAAGAGTTTTCCCTCACCTCTAGAAGTTGGGAGTAAAACTTGCCATAACACCTGTTCCGCTACTAGCTTTCTGTATCCGAGATCTAGCAGCCTCACGGACAACGTGAACTCCTCCTTTATGATCAATAACTGAGATTAAGATGAAGTCTGAAGATTTATTAAACATGCAGGGGGCGATGTACAATAAGGAATGTATATACAATAACTTATAAAATAAACAGTACAGTACAATGTAAGTGCACTAATATATGGGCTATCATGAGGCTAGACTGAGCTGGACAGGATAAATCTAACCGTAGCTGGCTAGCATAACAGAAACTCCACAGGAGAGTCTATGACAGCCCCTAAACGCAGTAGCATGAACAAAAGTAGAAATTAGTATAGTCTCTACCTGTGATACTTTCACAAGGAGAATAGGTGTAGATGTGTGTTTCTTGCAGTTCGAAGAGAAGTAAGATAATGGATGACCTTTCCTAGAAATCTCTGTTTTCTTTGACCCTCCCAAAATGATTTAATAAAGGCATGAACTACACTATTCCACTTGGTCACTAGATTGTGCTGGTCTAGATTGTGCTGGTCTAGATTGCACTGGTCTAGATTGTGCTGGTCTAGATTGTGCTGGTCTAGATTGTGCTGGTCTAGATTGTGCTGGTCTAGATTGTGCTGGTCTAGATTGTGCTGGTCTAGATTGCACTGGTCTAGATTGTGCTGGTCTAGATTGTGCTGGTCTAGATTGTGCTGGTCTAGATTGTGTTGGTCAATTACCTGACTACTGTAGTCTATAAATAAAGATGGCTACCAGGGGTCACATGAATGCAGTGTAGCCAACCAGAGCACTGCTCCCTGAAATGGGAAACCATAGAGAAACCAGGTTTCCGTTGACTTCCTCTCCAGGCTGTGGCACCACTTGTTTGAGCACCACCTACAGTGGAGCAAACAGACTGCACCTGCCCTAACCGGGTCAAGAGAATTCATGTAGAGACCAAGGACTGCAGTAAAATGTGCTAAGAGTTCTGACAAGGTGGAAAAGAATATGTGTACACGGCCGAACTGGCCTGGCAGAGCTTACAGAGAGCTGTGCAGAGGATACCCGTAAACATTATGATATCCAGCAACATCTGACAGAGGAGGTGGCTGGAAAGC
This sequence comes from Staurois parvus, assembly GCF_062004578.1. Classification (NCBI taxonomy): domain Eukaryota; kingdom Metazoa; phylum Chordata; class Amphibia; order Anura; family Ranidae; genus Staurois; species Staurois parvus. The sequence goes on along the minus strand of NW_028318090.1, from coordinate 6,452,901 downwards.
CATCTGGCAAAAAGGCACCTGAATGCGGAAAGGCTCCTGACCGAGATACAGGCAAGCAGTCCAGGCTGTGGCACCACTTGTTTGAGCACCACCTACAGTGGAGCAAACAGACTGCACCTGCCCTAACCGGGTCAAGAGAATTCATGTAGAGACCAAGGACTGCAGTAAAATGTGCTAAGAGTTCTGACAAGGTGGAAAAGAATATGTGTACACGGCCGAACTGGCCTGGCAGAGCTTACAGAGAGCTGTGCAGAGGATACCCGTAAACATTATGATATCCAGCAACATCTGACAGAGGAGGTGGCTGGAAAGCCATCTGGCAAAAAGGCACCTGAATGCGGAAAGGCTCCTGACCGAGATACAGGCAAGCAGTCCCTACTCTGTCCCTCCTCCACGGGAACCTCTGCCTCTACTAGACCCTCTGTCCCTGGCCAGTGGGCTTCTGTCCCTGACCTAGTCACTTTGTAAATGCATAATAATAATGGCAAGCAATGCCAAGCTGCGGTTTGTGAAGCGAGCAAAACCTTCTCTTGTATTAAAAGAGGTATAGACTCCAGAGAGAGAGAGATATCATATTACCCCGGTACAAATCATTAGTAATAACTCATCTGGAATATGCAGTTCAGTTTTGGGCAAGAATTCACAAAAAGAACATTGGGGAACTGGAGAAAGTGTAGAGAAGAGCAATCAAACTGATAAGCGGCATGGAGGAGATCAGCTATGAGGAAAGATTAGAGGAACTGAGTGTATTCTCTCTTGAGAAGAGGAGATTAAGGGGGATATGATCAACATGTATAAATACATCAGTGGTTCATATAGTGAACTCGGTGTAGAGCTATTCACCCTGAGGTCATCACAGAGGACAAGGGGGCACTCTTTATGTCTGGTGGAAAAGAAATGTAATCTTCAAACACGGAAAGGTTTCTTCACAGTGAGAGCTGTGAAAATGTGGAATAGACTCCCTCAAGAGTTGGTTCTGGCCAGCTCAGTGGATTGCTTCATAAAAGGCCTGGATTCTTTCCTAGATACACAGAATATAACTAGATACTAACATTTATAGGTAAAGTTGATCCAGGGAATATCCAATTGCCTCTCGGGGGATCAGGAAGGAATTTTTTTCCCAGCAGGAGCAAAATTGGATCATGCTTTGCTGCGTTTTTTTTTGCCTTCCTCTGGATCAACTGTGGGTATAGGATTATAACTTTTTTTTCTATGGTTGAACTGGATGGACTTTTGCCTTTTTTCAGCCAGACTAACTATGCAAAAAAAATTCCAAATAGAAAGGGATAGTGCTATTTATTAGCACTGCCCACACTAAAGATGGTCGCTGAGGTCATCCAGGGTAGCAACATCCCATTGCTCTCCTGATGATGCCTATGGAGGCCTCAGAGGCACATGAATTCCTCATGTCCTCACCTCTCTCTACAGCACCAACTGTGAAGGAAGCCAAACTACACCCGCCTACGAACTTATATTGGATTGTCAATTGTCTATATTACTATTATAAAGTTGATACTATAAAATGAAAGTGTATGTTGTGAATATAAAAACCCTTTAACTGTAGGAGCATAAAATCAGGTCTTCTGCCCTGCTAGACAGGGCAGTGTTGTGTACCAGAGCTGTGTTAATCTCAGAACTGCATTGACAGATAAAAATGGAAGTTGTTTATTAAACACAGGACTTTAGCCAAATAAGGTCATCCAGTTTCGGTGTAAATCTGCCTTAACTGATCTATTAACATACATGGCTTAAACAGAGGCTAGTAAATCAGAGGTATTAAACAACAAAAGGCCTCTGCATTCAGTAAGAAATAAAGCTAAATTCTATGGGTTGTGATTTTGTGTTGTACAAATCCATTACTTAGGGTAATATACAATAATTGAATATAACATTATAGTCAGCACTAAACCTTATCAGTAACATTCTACCTAATAAAATCCTCAGATACTTATGGTACCTGTGTAGGCACAATATAAGCCTACAATTCAGGGATAAAACTAATCCTCTTCAATGGTTTAATTGTGAGCGTAATAGTACCACAGACAAAAGATTGCAGACTCATAAATAGGAGTCAAATTTCAAAAGTCTACAAGCAGAAAGGATAATAGAATATAGGACAAAATGACTAAAGAGCTTGAGTGACAGGGCCGAGTTAAGACGGATGTCATATATTACTATGGATTGCTTTTGAACTTCTCTTCTACTGTTCGAAACCAAGGTGACTTTATCCAGCACATAATAGCATGCAATGTATCTGCAGACACAGGAAAGCAATTTCCTTCAAGGAGTTATGTGGGAAATTTTCTAACAGGAAACTATCAATTAATAACCAGCTGTGATAGGAGGGGGGTTGTTTTGTCACTGCCTCATTGTGCAATACGGTGTAAAACATCAATGTGTCTAGGATGCATAATGGGGCCCTATTCAATAACGCCATGCAAAGAGCCGTAATAGCGTGCAAAGTGCCATAAACCACAGCAATGGGATTTTCAGAGTAGTGAATTTGTCAGAACTGCATACTGCTCTTAGCACACCACTACTGCTCTTTACATTAGTGAACAATTCCGCTTCAGGCAGACACCTAAATACATATCTGAAATACATATGCACTAACACTTTTACCTCCACCAAGGCCTTGCCCTCACTTTTCTCTACTGCAGTTAAACAGCACAGTTTGGTCACTGACCCACCCCCAGATTATGATTGGACAATGAAGAAGAAACAGTACACTATGAGCTCCAATTGGTTATTTGAAGCAACAGACATCATGGATTCATGAAAGACAGAAGTTGTCAAACAAATCTGACGTCTGCCTTGCAGTAAATGGGTCATGGTTTTGTTTCCCGACCATGGCGCCTCCTGCATGGAGTCTGCATGTTCTCCCTGTGCTTGCATGGGTTTCCTCCGGGTACTCTGGTTTCTTCCCACACTCCAAAGACATGCTGGTAAGTTAATTGGATCCTGTCTAAATTGGCCCTAGTATGTGTATGTATGAATGTGAGTTAGGGAGCTTAGATTGTACTCCCCTTGAGGGTTAGGGACTGATGTGAATGTACAATATATATGTAAAGCGCTGCGTAAATTGACGGCGCTATATAAGTACCTGAAATAAATAAATAAAAATTTCTTTTTATGAGGGGGTGAGCAAAACTTTGGACAGAAAGGTGGCGGTGGACATGGTATACTTGGATTCTGCAAAAGTGTCTGACACAGTTCCCCACACACGGCTAATATGTAAGGTAAGGTCTACAGGCTTGGAAAAATCCGTATGTAAATGGATAGAAAACTGGCTAAAAGATCGTATTCAGAGAGTAGTGGTTAATGATTCATACTCTGAATGGTCTAGGGCAGTGGTGGGCAACCTTTTTTTTCAACTGAGCCAAATCTCGCCAAAACTACGATTGAAATTTATTTTGAGAGCCACATTTTTAAAACTGAAAATACATCCCCCATATAGTAATTCATCCCCCATAGTAATTCATCCCCCATAGTAATTCATCCCCCAAAGTAATTCATCCCCCATATAGTAATTCATCCCCCCTATAGTAATTTATCCCCCATATAGTAATTCATCCCCCAAAGTAATTCATCCCCCATATAGTAATTCATCCCCCCTATAGTAATTTATCCCCCATATAGTAATTCATACCCCCTATAGTAATTCATCCCCCCATAGTAATTAATTCCCCATATTGTGTCAATTCACTTACCTTTGCTCCACGCGTTCCTCTCGCCGTGTTCCCGCGCCGTTCCGGTCTTCAGGGCGGACTGTGAGAGGAGAGGAGTTCGTCAAGCTGCCCCGCCTACATCCTGACAGCCAATGTTTGCCACACTCCGCGGGTCAGATTAAAAGGTCCGCCGGGCCGTATACGGCCCGCGGGCCGTAGTTTGCCCATTGCTGGGCTAGCTGCAGAGTCCTGACTTTTGGGGCGGCCGCCCGAGAGGAGGGAGGGGAGCGGGCGCCCGGCACACAGAAGAGCCGCATTAAAATGTGTAAAGAGCCGCATGTGGCTCGCGAGCCGCGGCTTGCCGACCACTGGTCTAGGGTTGTCAGTGGTGTACCCCAAGGTTCAGTGTTGGGACTCTTACTTTTTAATATATTTATAAACAATATAGGGTCTGGGATTAAAAATCCCATTTCAGTCTTTGCAGATGACACCAAGCTGTGCAGTGGAATAACGTCCTTACAGGATGTCTCCAACTTACAAGCCGACCTCAATGCACTGTAAATTGGGCAACTATGTGGCAAATGAGGTTTAATGTTGATAAATGTAAGGTTATGCACTTGGGGGCTAAGAATATGCATGCATCATACATACTTGGGGGGGGGGTACAATCTAGGGGAATCAATGGTGGAGAAGGATCTGGGGGTTCTGGTAGATCACAAGCTTAATAATGGCATGCAATGCCAAGCTGCAGTTTCTAAAACAAGCAAAATCCTCTCTTGTATTATAAGAGGTATAGACTCCAGAGAGAGAGATATCATTTCCCCCGGTACAAATCATTAGTAAGACCTCATCTGGAATATGCAGTTCAGTTTTGTGCAACAATTCACAATAGTAACAATATTTCATGTAGATGAGTCATCATCAGTCAATCCTTTTCTCCATTTCTTCTTCAGGACATATATAGGAGAACTGCAGTGATTCACTTTAGGCTATGGAGGTATGGCCGATCACACAGAGAACCCCAGGGTTGGGCACCGAGGCATCAAGGCTTAGCAAGAGGAATGACAGGCAGCACTAGACAAACTTATATATTATTCTGCAAAGTAGACTACAATGTTGTCCAGCACTTTGTGAAAACTCTTGGAATAAAGCCTTTCACTGTAGGTTCATTTGAATAGATGACCACTATTTAGGGGACTCCATTAGCCCTTAAAGGGAGCCTCTATACAATAGTGGATACAGATATACAACGTGAATGGCATCATATTGTGCTAGAGTATATCGCTCGGGCTAGTTCAACTGTATGTCCAGCCACAGTACTCTTTAGATCTTATCTCGTTCCAAACATGGGTGTGCTTGGATGACCATCCTTAAACTTAAACTGAACATGAAAATAGCCAGCCCATGAGATCAAAACCCCAGAAGATATTCTCTCTCTCTCTCACCGTTACTACATGTGTCCTTGGTCCCCGACACCAGACAATCCCGAGAGATGGTCCCACTACCACTGCACAGTAGGTGATTGACAGCGTCAGCTGTGCATGTTTATCTATGAGATTGTGTAGAGGGTGGTGTGTCCATTCCCTCCACTCAGGTCTCAGATTACATGCTAATCGCTGCTCTGTGCTGTGCAGTTTTTGACATCAGCTCCCCGCCCCTTGCCCCAGTTCAGAAATGCTGTGTAAAATGTGTCCTTTAGGAGGCTACAAAGAAGAGAATACTGCAGATACACAGGTACAACACATGTAGGAACATTTGTTTAATCTCTGTGTACCACTTGAGATTAGCCACTATATGTAAGAGTTTGATGAGAAAGGATATCAATCTGAGGCTTGCGATACACTCTACAATCTGATTGTACAAACATCTTTAGATATACCATCAACTATGTAGTGCAAGGGCCTATCTGGTTTCATACTAACTGAATTGGCCTTGTATTACACGACCCCTGACTCTGTCCCCAGGCAGTGCTAGTAACGCCAGGCAGCAAGTGAGGACCCAGCCACTAAGTGGGAAACATGAAGTACACCTGTCCCCTTACTACCAAGGCCCCCCGTCACCTGTCACCTTCACTACTTCCACTGCTACTCCTTCTGGTTCTCCAAACACACCTAGTTCTCTTAACCTCAAGGGTAAACTAGATTACACTTGTCACCATTTTCTTCATTCTCTGCAACCCAAAGGGTTATATGTAATTCCTTTTCCAGTTCCTAGTTCTTATGACTAATACTTCTCTCTTTCCTGAAGAATCTTGTACGTTACAATTGAGATAGAAATTTGCATTTACATATGTTGTGTTACACTATTTGATTTATTATTATCTCTCTGGGACCATTACTTGTTTATTATTGCTCTGAGTCTTTAAGCTGCCTCCTTCTGTCTAAGCTGAGCTCTCTCTCTCTCTGTACTTGTGTATACTCCTCCCCCCTGCCTCTCTCTGTAATTATTGCACTGTATCCTGTCTTCCTGAATGCATCTTTTCATGAGGCTTACAACATTAACGTTTTTCTGCATATGATTATTCTCCAATAAACGGAACATTTGAATGGGTTTCCTCATCTGACATCCTCAACATGTGAGTTTATTCATTGAGTTAAACTGTTTGACCTGATGCAAGAGATAAATTCAACACCACGTCGTAAAACTGTATACATCGCTGGAGACAAAGCTTATCATCTTTTAGTTGAGTCAGAACAATATAACTGAATATCAAACTCAAAGGGCTGTACATTTATTTTGGCTGTGCTGTTGCCTTGTGGAGCTGCTAATTAATGGTGTTGTTCATACCTGTTTATTTAAGAAGTCTATAGGGCAAAATCCATAATTGTGGTTGCCCTAAGCAACAGGTTCTGTTGTAGGGGGTGCAGTAACAGAAACAGGTCACATCAGGCTCCTCTCTACACAGCTCCCACATTGGACGGCCTGGACTAAGTCAGTTCTGTTGTATTTATGCCCTACACAATGGAAAATGACAAACATGATGGGGGAAACATGTTTACAAGAACACCTTAATGCCTTTTTGTGCTGAAAAACGGCCCCCTCGGCTTATACTCGAGTCAATGTCTGCAGGGGGGGCGCGAGGCTCCGTCAAGGGGGGCGCGTACAGGGGTGGGCAGAGGGCTGCTGTCTCTTACCTGGCTCCCACGATGATCCATCCAGGAAGCGCTGCTCCTTCCGTCACTCCGGCCACTCCCTCACTCCTGCTGCTCGGCTCCGCCTCCTCACCGGTGATTGGCCACCAGAACTGTAGCTCAGGAAAGGTACACAGGCGGCCAATCACGGGCGAGGAGGCGGAGCCGAGCGGACCTGCGAAAATCGAGTGAGGGAAAAGCCGGTAAGTGTGCAGTGCAGAGGTGCTGCTGCAGCCACATATGCTGGCTGCAACAGCACCATACTGCAACAGGGGTCAGCAAGTGTATTGGTGTCAGTGGGAGGAATAGTGCCGCATCATTGGTGTCACTCATACTAATGATGGGGCATTATTCCTCCCACTGACACCAACGATGGGGCACTATTCCTCCCACTGACACCAATGATGGGGCACTATTCCTCCCACTGATACTAATGATGGGGCATTATTCCTCCCACTGAAACCAACGATGGGGCACTATCCTCCCAGTGATACCAATGATGGGGCACTATTCCTCCCACTGACACCAATGATGTGGCACTATTCCTCCCACTGACACCAATGATGGGGCACTATTCCTCCCACTGATTCCAATGATGGGGCACTATTCCTCCCACTGACACCAATGATGGGGCACTATTCCTCCCACTGACACCAATGATGGGGCACTATTCCTCCCACTGACACCAATGATGGGGCACTATTCCTCCCACTGATACTAATGATGGGGCTTATACTCGAGTCAATAGTTTTTCCCAGTTTTTTGTGGTAAAATTAGGTACCTCGGCTTATATTCGGGTCGGCTTATACTCGAGTATATACGGTAAGTGGCTTTCCTGCAAACAGTGATGATAGACATTAGCAATGAAAACAGAGTTTCTAGCTCCTCTGTTAAAGCATGCAGCAGAATTTCATACATTATATATATACAGTATCTCACAGAAGTGAGTCCACCCCTCACATTTTTGTAAATATTTTTTTATACCTTTTCATGTGACAACACTGAAGAAATGACACTTTGCTACAATGTGATGTAGTGAGTGTACAGCTTGTATAACAGTGTAAATTTGCTGTCCCCTCAAAATAACTCAACACACAGCCATTAATGTCTAAACCGCTGGCGACAAAAGTGAGTACACTCTAAGAGAAAATATCCAAATTGGGCCCAAAGTGTCAATATTTTGTGTGGCCACCATTATTTTCCAGCACTGCCTTAACCCTCTTGGGCATGGAGTTCACCAGAGCTTTACAGGTTGCCACTGGAGTCCTCTTCCACTCCATGACGACATCATGGAGCTGGTGGATGTTAGAGACCTTGCACTCCTCCACCTTCTGTTTGAGGATGCCCCACAGATGCTCAATAGGGTTTAGGTCTGGAGACATGCTTTGCCAGTCCATCAGCTTTACCCTCAGCTTCTTTAGCAAGGCAGTGGTCGTCTCGGAGGTGTGTTTAGGGTCGTTATCATGTTGGATAGCTGCCCTGAGGCCCAGTCTCCGAAGGGAGGGGATCATACTCTGCTTCAGTATGTCACAGTACATGTTGGCATTCATGGTTCCCTCAATGAACTGTAGCTCCCAGTGCCGGCAGCACTCATGCAGCCCCAGACCATGACACTCCCACCACCATGCTTGACTGTAGGCAAGACACACTTGTCTTTGTGCTCCTCACCTGGTTGCCGCCACACACGATTGACACCATCTGAACCAAATAAGTTTATCTTTGTCTCTTCAGACCACAGGACATGGTTCCAGTAATCCATGTCCTTAGTTTGCAGGCTTTCTTGTGCATCATCTTTAGAAGAGGCTTCCTTCCGGGATGACAGCCATGCAAACCAATTTGAAGCAGTGTGTGGTGTATGGTCTGAGCACTGACAGGTTGACCCCCCACCCCTTCAACCTCTGTAGCAATGCTGGCAGCACTCATATTTCTATTTCCCAAAGACAACCTCTGGATATAACGTTGAGCACATGCACTCAACTTCTTTGATCGACCATGGCGAGGCCTGTTCTGAGTGGAACCTGTCTTGTGAAACCAATGTATGGTCTTGGCTTCAGCTCATTTTCAGGGTCTTGACAATCTTCTTATAGCCTAGGCCATCTTTATGTAGAGCAACAATTCTTTTTTTCAGACCCTCAGAGAGTTCTTTGCCTTAACACACCTGCTTCCCATTCACACCTGAGACCTTGTAACACTAACGAGTCACATGACACTGGGGAGGGAAAATGGCTAATTGGGCCCAATTTGCACATTTTCACTTAGGGGTGTACTCAATTTTGTTGCCAGCGGTTTAGACATTAATGGCTGTGTGTTGAGTTATTTTGAGGGGACAGCAAATTTACACTGTTATACAAGCTGTACACTCACTACTTTACATTGTAGCAAAGTGTCATTTCTTCAGTGTTGTCACATGAAAAGATATAATAAAATATTTACAAAAATGTGAGGGGTGCACTCACTTCTGGGAGATACTGTATATCTTTCAAAGAGACAGGGCCACTCAACAAACATCTGCTACGTGCCTTTGTCTGTGGCCTAAGAAAAAGGGAGTTCAACTCCCGAAACACGTCAGTTTTCCCACCAGGCACCAACATCACAAGACTCCAGTCGTGTGACATTGACCCATTTGACTTCATGTTCGTTTTTTACATTTGTTTTGAGAATATCCATTTGTTACATTTTTAATAAATGAATTTGTAACCACAGTAATGCATAAGGAGAGTGTGTCTTTTTGTGTTTTTCTTTTGCTAGTATCAAGACTCCCCCATCTTTAGAGGGCTGCACCACACCAAGTGACAGATACCGTTTTCCATATGGAGTAAGAAGATTAGAGCGCTGGTGTTTGTTTCCTTTGGATGTACTTATCCGTGGCCTGCTCCGAGGGAAGTGTCAGAGGTGTTGAAAACTCCACCGCCATTGTCAATGCCTACTATGTCTACTACAGTAGAAGTTGGGTGGAGTAGGTCATGGAGATTCTCTATGTGAAAACCCCATCAACTTACTGCAGACAACACATCAGCACTACAATTGGGCATTGAGGGGACCAGGCACCAGATGCACAGGCAGCTGGCTGGGATGACCAGTTCCCTCAAGAGGAAACAGAGTTCAAAAAGGCCATGAAAACCACAAATAAGGAGGGATTGTGACTATGCCAGTAACTTATATGAAAATGCATGTGCCCAGAGTTCAGATTCAAATGGAAAAGGAAGAAAAGACTACATATTTATCACCTGTGGATAATATGCTGTGAAATATAATAATATATAAAGAATATGGATCTGAAGAAATTTTAGAAAACTGAGCACCAATATTCTTCCAAAAAGGTTGGACACATTCGCAAGTCCCCCAAATATGGTATTAAGGACTTTCAGGGTCATAATTTTTCCAACAAAAAGGAGGAAAGCTAGGAATGATATAAAGAGAAAAGACTCGAACACCTTGCCAGATGTTTATTATTGCCACAAGCTTTTTTGGGAACCTAAATAAAAAGAGGAATGCTTGATGTTTGGGCAACTTCCAATTGCCTCCAAATGAGAGAATGACAGAATGAAGAAATCCAATGTGTAGTTTGTATAATAATAATAATTTAAAAAACAATAAAATTTTTAGGAGATAGGGAAGTAAAGAAATACACTGTATTGCCTAAGTCTAGTTCCAGAACTCTTTTAGATGGGTGCTACATTTCCTGGTTATATGATCTAAGGGTTTAACAGTACACTTTGGTGAAAAAAATGTATTCTATTAAGTAAAGTTAGGCGTTAACAAAAACTAATGCAGCTGTCTCATCTAAGGACTGGTTAGCTGTAATATCAAGCATTTTTTATTCCTGACATTAAATGCACTTTTTTTTGTAATGACAAGATTCAGTATATAAATTATTTTTTTTTCATTTAGAAGCTTTTCTTTTATATTTTTCTCCACATTAACATATGGACCAAGCTTTTCGGCAAATATGACAGTTGCAAGCATTGGGATAAACCATATAACACTGCCAAGGGTGATTATTACAATGGTGCTTTTATTCATATGGCTTAAAACTTTTTCAAAAAGAATCATTAATGTGACTGTCATTTACTGAAAGTCTATTAAAACTGTATGTCTTTATAGGACTACTCAGTCCACAGGATGACAATGCGACCACATGATTTCACTGAAGAATGAACTGTATTGTCACCCTATTACAGGAAATAAAAAATAAGAAATCTACGGGAAGTATCAACAGATAATAAAACTATGTTATGGGGAAGACTCATTAACCACTTGCCTACCGGGGAATTTTACCCACTTCCTGCCCAGGCCAATTTTCAGCTTTCAGCGCTGTCACACTTTGAATGATAACTGCGTGGTCATGCAACACTGTACCCATATGACATTTTTATAATTTTGTTCACACAAATAGAGATTTTTTTTGGTGGTATTTATTCGCCACTGGGTGTTTTATTCTTTGTGATATAAACAAAAAAATAGCAAAAAATTTGAAAAAAAAAAGTTTTTCTTTGTTTCTATAAGCTTTTGCAAACAGGTAATTTTTCTCCTTCACTGATGTGCATTGATGAGGCTGCACTATATAGGCAGCACTGATGGGCACTGATAGGCTGCACTGATGGACACTGATGAGGTAACACGGATAGGCAGCACTGATGGGCGCTGATAAGAGGCACTGATAAGCGGCATTTATAGGCTGCACTGATGAGCTGGCACTGATGATGCTGCACTGATAGGTGGCACTGATAGAAGGCACTGATGGAAAGCACTGATGGGCAGCACTGATGGGCACTGATGGGTGGCACTGACTAACGGCACTGCTGGATACTGCTGGGTGGCACTGCTGGGTTGCACTGCTGGGCACAGGTGGGTGGCACTGCAGGGCTCTGCTGGGTGGCACTGCAGGGCACAGGTTGGTGGCACTGATGGGTGGCACTGATGGGCACAGGTGGGCAGCTCGGATGGGCACAGGTGGGTGGCACAGGTGGGCAGCACTGCTGGGCACTGATCATCAGGGCACAAGTACTGTGACTTTTTTCATGTGCTGTAGATCCAGGGCTAGCGTGATTCACGGCATGCCTCCTCTCTCCCCACTGATGTCTGACCATACTGTTAATAAAGAGACAAATAATTGAGCTGGTCTTGGCACCACGCATCTTGGTGATGGTCTTGGACCATCACCATCACAGCACATGTATGAATGTCTCAGCAGAGTGAGTCTGCGCTCCAAAATAGGAATGCAGGTGGAAGAGATTACCACAGCAGTGGGGACAGAAGCATGTGAGCTTGGCCAGGGGAAGGTGCATCCCAATGAAACACATAAGAACAGAGTGGACTGTTGGCAGCAATAGGAATGCCCACAAATTGGGCTTCTGACAGGGAGGAGCTGCAGGGCTGTAATGAAAAAGAAAAACAAAGAATTTTTTACCCAATTATGCAACATTTCAAAATTCAAGTATTTCTACATGAATCTATGGGCCAAAATGTAATTCTTCATTGAGACTTCTTTTTTGAATTCAGTTTTGTTCTGTCTTTGGAAGAGTGCAGATATTCAAGAAGAGGCAAACATTTCTGAACTGACAATTTGACTTTTTTCTAGCATAGAGAACTGTCTAATATCTGGCCCCAGACAGTAATCTTAGTTAAATATTTACATAGTTAATCGGGTTGAAAAAAGACACCAAAAGTCCATCCAGTTCAGCCAACAGAGGAAAAAGGATCTTAAGTATTGCTTTTGTATTTTGGGGCAGCTTAGGCTAAAGCAAGAGCAAATTTTTCAAGGAGCTAAGTATTCTGTTCTTTCTGATATTCTCACCTACAGCTAGTTACAGAAGTCTGTGACAACCAGTTACAGTTGTGAACTCTGAATATTTATCAACTCAATCCACCAATTTTAAGCAGTGATGATCTAAATGTACCTGCACTGAGTTCAGGGTGAGTTTGGCAATCATTGCTAAAGCTCAGGTACTGCATCTGAACCCCTTTGAAGTCAATGGGAACAGTAATGGTAATTGTCTAGGCTAAAAGACAAGAGATTGTAAAAGAAATAGCATGGGGGACTGGGCACTGCCCTGGGGGACATGTACCAAATCAAAAACAATTTTTAAAAATTTGGTTTGGTGAGAGCAGCTAGTCTAGTAATTCTTTAACGGCAAAATTAAAAACTAAACATTCCTTTACATGACATGCCTGAGTGATGCCCTTGACCTGCCTGTGAAGTTGTGCATCTGTATGATGTATACAACCTACATCAGCAAAACTGACATTTACAAAGAAAAACATGTGTTTAAATTACTGGCAAAATGTCAGCTTCCAGCTGCTTACTCCTGTTTGTAAACAGAGCAGTTGGGGATTCCCTTCATCCAAACCTGACCCTTGTTTGGGGATTCCCTTCGTCAAAACCTGATCCTCATCCCGTCGTGTTAGATGCTAATGGGGGATCTACATCACTGGATGATGTGATTGATGATGAATGTACATCGTAGGACTTTGTATTATATTAAAGGACTTGTCAATCACTTGTCAAACACTGTGTATGAGTGTTTTTTTTACACTTTACAACTTTTTTTGTGAATAAGTAGGGGTACTATGGACCTCTTATTCATTCACATGGGTGGGTGTTATCTTGGGGCTCCTTTATTATTGTAGAAGGCTGTTAGATTCTGATAAGACCCTCTACCACAGATTCCCAAACCATTAGGTTAGGGTTGTTGGGAAGCTGCCCTTAACATAGGAATGTGGTGCTTTGCCAGGGGGGTCCCTCCAGGCAAAGTCCCCTTCATGTTGAGGGCAAATGGCCTGGTATGGTTCAGGAAGGCAGGAACCTTACACTCATTCCTTTATTTCCTGGCATACCAGGGTGGACTTTTCATCGGGATCTCAAACTCTTTTTTCTGGATTTTAGCATGGGTTGCGCCTTTAAAATTCACACTCGAAAGGCCCAGAATTAATTTGTAAATGAATTGGGCTGGGGACAGTACTTGTTGATAAGAACCATTGATAAGAAGAAAGAAGCTGTCATATACACTCACCGGCCACTTTATTAGGTACAGCTGTTCAGTTGCTTGGTAACACAAATTGCTAATCAGCCAATAACATGGCAGCAACTCAATACATTTAGGCATGTAGTTGTGGTCAAACCAAGCATCAGAATAGGGAATAAAGGGGATTTAAGTGACTTTGAATGTGGCATGGTTGCTTTTCAGCCAGAATTGAGAATTTTTGTCCACCTGGAAACACCTGAAACGAGCAACATGAGCATTGTCAAGCGTTTTTTTTAGTGTTTTTTTCACACATTTTCAGCTCAAATAGCAGCTCTCCACCCCTTTTTTAGCTTTCTACATAATACATAAAAAACACCTAGCTGATATATACCTGAAAAAACACCTGACAAAAGCTGCAGAAATTTGCAATTACTGTTAAAAAACACGCAAAACACTTGAAAAAAAATGCTTGAAAATGTGACGCTTAGGTGTGAATGTAGCCATGCCAGGGGCGGACTGACCATTTGGAAACTCGGGCACTGCCCGAGGGCCCGGGGTTAGTAGGGGGCCCCATGAGATGCCCCTGGTACCTTTTTCATAATCTTTTTTGAGTTTGGGCAAGGACACAGAGGCCCCATGATCCCTTATTGCCCGGGGGCCCCATGAGTTGTCAGTCCGCCCCTGAGCCATACTCTACCCGATCAACTGTACTGTACCACTTCATTTGCACTGCCAGAAAGTCTGGTCCCAAGGTTACAATGTCAGGTTCAACAGGTTTTTGTACTTATCAGACATAAAACAAAGAGTTTTGCTTTTTGGTATGTTTAACAGACCAGATTTTGGATTAGCATGACAGTCAGGCAACTAGCATTCTTATAAAGAGCTCACCAGTGACAGTCTGTGCTATTGCCTTAGCCTTAGCCCAAGTTTCCTGCATCCAAAGCAGCATTTTCTATTGAATTCTTCCCCAATCATCCTGAGTGTCTTTTTAATGTTTTACATTCCCTCTATCATGCACAGTATGAACTTCAAGAATGGTGAGGCGACTTTTACACTAATTAAATTCACTTTTAAGTAAGTTGTCCCTTTGACTTGTGGCACTGCATAGCTGTTACAATAGCAATATACATGGGTTGATACATCGTTGATAGGTGTATGTAGTGTTGTATAACAAAAAGCAATAGTTAGTAATAAAAAGAAGAAAAAGGGGGTAAAACAGGGTTTTATGGAAAGGTGACAGGATAAGGAGGGGAAAGTTCTGGTGGGTATTCCAGGGTTGTGAGGTTAGACCGAGCTCAGGAAAAGTGATGGCTTAACACGTGTCTAAAGGAACATTTTGACTCAGTCAAAATTGGCCAGTAAATACAGCACTTGGAGATGCATGGCTCTCAACCTTTTTTAAACTTAGGCATAGAATCCAATAACTTGGCCAAGAGGTTTTCATTGGAAAATGTCCAATGGAGTCTGGCCTTAACTTCTGCCAGATTGAAAGCTGCGCTTTGGTAATAGTTTGTTTTGTGGCTGTCACAACATGTCATTAGGGAAAACTGGTATTCCCTACGACCTTCTAGTTTCACACTAAGGAGTGCCTCAGCATGGTTCATAACCCTTGAAAAGGGTTCTCTACTACACTACTCAAGTCATATGATTAATTTAATTTCCTTTGTTGCATGATATTTTAACACTCTAAGGCATGACCCAAGGCAAATAAATAGAATATTGACCTTTAATTATGCCTATACATACTAGACTGGTTAGAAATAATTTTAGTATTTTTTTCTTTAACTCTAGGTTCACACTTTTGCGGATTTCAGTGCGATGTCCAGTTTGCAGAAATGCAATACAGCCCATTTAACGTGTTTTCCTATGGATTTAGTTCACATCTGTGCATTTTGACTTGGTGCATTTTTTGGAAAGGGTCAGGGATTTTTTTCCCTCAGCAGATTGCATTTTACGTATATTAGACTTCAATGGACCCGCACCAAAAATGCAAGTGTTGTGTTTTTGCTGTGTTATGCATTTGTGTTTTTTGCTAATAGAAATGTATGACAGTTCTGTTCATGTAGTGCGACTGTGATGTGACTTTACACTCTCTGGCACTCACGTAGTATCAAAGTAGTGCAGGAACCTTTATGTGACCAAAGTTGCATGTTAGGGTTAGGCTTAAGGTTAAGGACTGGGGGTAGGGTTGAGGGCTAGGTTAGGGTTAAGAGCTAGGGTTAGAGTCAATGTTAGGATTAGGGTTAGAGATAGACTTAGGGTCAGCGGTAACTGTTAGGGTTGAAACTCTAACCCTAACAGTTACCGCTAACTCTAACCCTAACTTTAACCCTAACCTTAGCTCAGCCTTTTTCAACCAGGGTGCCTTGAGGTTTCTTCAGGGGTGCCTTGGCAAAACGCCTAAAAATTGCCCAAAACTTGTACATAAGCCAGCGGGTGGAACAAGCCTGGCTTTTAGTTACACAAAGCCACAGGTTTTCATTGTGCACCATTAGGATCTTTTGCCACCGGTGTCCTGGCAACTAGTCATCATCAGTTGATAAGGAGAATCTTGGATGCCTGCACACCACTTTTGTTTGACCCTCCCCCACCCCTCTCTATCTGTGCTGGAGGTCACATCTCAGTGATAGAGAAAAACTGAGGGAGAAGAGAAACTTTGGAATACTAGTCTATACCAGTGTGCAAAAGTGTACTTGCTTTGGAAAACCAAATCACCTCTAATGTTGGGTGTCCTATGTATGTGAATGTTGCTGCATTATATAAAACTATTAGAATAGTTTTATACATTTTAAAATGGGGTGCGCTTTTAAAATTATGGACAGTCTAGAGGCACCCTATTTCAGAATAGGGTGCCTCGGGACGGTCCATAATTTCAAAGGGTGCCTAAGGACGGTCCATAATTTCAAATGGTGCCTTGGGACAGTCCATAATTTCAAAGGGTGCCTCGGGACAGTCCATAATTTCAAAGGGTGCCTCGGGACAGTCCATAATTTCAAAAGGTGCCTTGACTGAAAAAAGGTTGAGAAACACTGCCTTAGCGCTTAACCTGCACCTTAGCCTTCAACCCTAACCCTAGTCATTTACTCTAACATGCAACTTTGGTCACATAAAGGTTCCTGCACTACTTTGATATGACTTAGATACTATTGGAGTGCCAGAGTGTGTAAAGTCGCATCAAAGTTGCACTAAATGAACAGAACTGTCATACTTTTCTGTTAGCAAAAAAAAATAAAATGCAAAACCGCGTGTTCAAACACCGCAAAATGTGCCAAAAAACACATCAACCGTAATCTGCATAGATGTGAACCTAGCCTTAGATCCCCCTAGTGATGGCTTTTAAATGCAAATCCAGTCATTTTAAAAAGCCTGAGGATTGTGTGGATTGTTAGAAGCCTATTACCTTGTAGGCCCTGGTCTAGTTTACGTTCAGTCCTGTCTGTGTGCATTGAACTGAGAATGTTCAGTGTCCACACAGGCACCTTGACAGTAACAGGGTCTGGCACACTGCCTCCTTAGTACTACACATTATTAAGATGATAAACCTTTATTATTTCACTACTGGTGCTTTGATGTTCTGCTCTGTGTTACCGAACTGTCCCAAGGCAGAAAACTAAACATAAAATGTAATAAAAATTATACTTAGAGCAGGCAAATTTCCATGTATATAAAAGGGACCTGCTTGTGCCAGGGATTTTTAATAGTATCATCCATTTTGTTAACATTTTTCTAATTTATCTTGTGTTACTAACCCTCGGAGTACTATGCCTATTGTAAATATTTAAGCTGGACTGTTGACATTGAGATAATACTGACAAATTGAGTTAGGATTTCGAAGGAGGATTCCTAAACATGCCCAGTGCAGAGCTGCATTAAGGCAAGCACCAAAACCTGGGTTATACCAAATTATGTTTAGTCTACAAATTCAACATTGGGCTTCAAATGAATGTTAACCTTAACTTATTATGGATAGATACCATACCTTTTTTAAAATCGATATCACATGGTGATTATTTTTCTATTTTAGTTTTAGTATTTTAGATTATTGTTCTGTTACAATTGTCTGTTTGCAAAGATGGTTTATAATAAACTTGGATTTTCCCCTAAGAGACTGTGCTGTTCACTAGTTATTGCAACACAGTGTGACTGTTTGACATGTGTTTAATGCTCTGGCTGGTTATGGTGTCATGTGTTGTAGCGAGGATCAGAATCACAGTAAATGTGAAAGTTTTCCTGGAAATGCTACAGAGCTTTGTCTTTCCGATGAGATCAATGGTGAGATAAAGAGATGAGCTAATTCATAGAAATATACTCTGATGTTGGTTCTGCAAAATCAGTTGCAGTATCCATGGACTGTTGGAACAGTTGTGCTTATGCTGTGACAGTTTTAGTAGTACACATATTGACCTCAGACTTTTTAAGGTATACAACTCTCCAAGGCAAGGCATACTGTAGCTGTAAAAGAAGAGTGCAAATACTTATTAATTGGATCCTGTCTAAATTGGCCCTAGTATGTGTATGTATAGATGTAAGTTAGGGACCTTAGATTGTACACCCCTTGAGGGTTAGGGACTGATATGAATGTACAATATATACAGTTGTGTTCAAAATAATAGCAGTGTGTTGAAAAAAGTGAATAAAGCTCAAAATCCTTCTAATAGCTTTTATTTCCATACACACAAATGCATTGGGAACACTACACATTCTATTCCAAATCAAAACATGAAGAAAAATATATCAAATTTGTGTTGTTCCTCGAAAAAAATGGAAGAAAAGTGAATATTAGACTGTTTAAAAAAACAGCAGTGTTTGTATTCTTCTTTACAAACTCAAACATTCACTATATAAACTGAAAAATGTTTGAAGATTTTGCTTTCCTTTGAATCACTTAATGAATATTTGGTTGTAGTCGCACTGTTTCTGAGAACTGCTGTACATCTGTGTTGCATGGAGTCAACCAACTTCTGGCACCTGTGAACAAGTATTCCAGCCCAGGATGATTGAACTACATTCCACAGTTCTTCTCTATTTCTTGGTTTTGCCTCAGAAACTGCATTTTTGATGTCACCCCACAAGTTTTCTATTGGATTAAGATCCGGGGATTGGGATGGCCACTTCATAACGTCAATCTTGTTGGTCTGGAACCAAGATGTTGCACGTTTACTGGTGTGTTTGGGGTCGTTGTCTTGTTGGAACGCCCATTTCAAGGGCATTTCCTCTTCAGCATAAGGCAGCATGACCTCTTCAAGTATTCTGATGTATTCAAACTGATCCATGATCCCTGGTATGCGATAAATAGGCCCAAAACCATAGTATGAGAAACATCCCCATTTCATGATGCTTGCGCAACCATGCTTCACTGTCTTCACAGTGTACTGTGGCTTGAATTCAGTGTTTGGGGGTCGTCTGACAAACTGTCTCCGGCCACTAGACCCAAAAAGAACAATCTTACTTTCATCAGTCCACAAAATGTTGCGCCATTTCTCTTTAGGCCAGTCAATGTGCTCTTTGATAAATTGTAACCTCTTCAGCACATGTCTTTTTTTCAACATTGGGACTTTGCGGGGGCTTCTTGCAGATAGCTTGGCTTCACATAGGCGTCTTCTAATTGTAACAGTACTCACAGGTAACCTTAGACCTTCTTTGATCTTCCTGGAGCTGATTGTTGGCTGAGTCCTTGCCATTTTGGCTATTCTTCTATCCATTCGAATGGTAGTTTTTCGCTTTCTTCCACGTCTTTCAGGTTTTGGTTGCCATTTTAAAGCATTTGCGTTCATTTTAGCTGAGCAGCCTATCAGTTTCTGCACTTCTTTATATGTTTTCCCCTCTCCAATCAACTTTTTAATCAAGGTACGCTGTTCTTCTGAACAATGTCTGGAACGACCCATTTTCCTCAGAATTTCAGAGAGAAGTGCACTGTAACCAGCATGTACAACATTTGCTGCCTTCCTTCCTTAAATAAGGGCAAATAATTGCCCTGTTTTTCAAAGAATGAATGACCTCACTAATAGAACTCCACACTGCTATTATTTTGAACATGCCCCTTTCAATTAGTGATTCAATTACACAGAATCAGCAGCATGCATGTCATGACTGTTGGGTCTGTTGGATTTCTATTACTCTACTACACCTGCTAGTAAATTATTTGCCATGTAGAAATACCATTTCTACCAAAAACAGTGATTGATCAAGTTAGTGATGTCTGACTGCTATTATTTTGAACACAACTGTATGTAAAGCGCTGTGTAAACTGATGGCGCTATATAAGTACCTGTAATAATAATAAATAAATAAATACCTTTTCTGCGGCCAGTGCTGCTGAAGACAGCAGAGATGTAGGTGTCAGCAGGAGGAACTAACAAGCATGATGGGAGTCATTGAGCACTGAACATAATAAAACATAAAATCAAACTCAAGGACTGTTTACTGACTGTAAGTGCAAGTCTGTGGAAAATGCATGTTGCCTGGCTGTGCAGGACGATAGGGGGACCCAACTCTTCATCAGCACCTATGGAGGTAGTGCTACAAAACGTATCAATAGATGTAATGGGGTACTGTGGGAAAAAGTAAGTAGCCATTCTTGACATCAAACATTGGTATTGTCCTCTTTGCAACATGTTTGCACAAACTACTTGTTTCAAGCAAGATACAAGCAAGTTTGTTTGTAAGCGCAGACTCTGGATCGCAATATAGCGCTACCCCCGCAGGAGCTGCTTGTTTGTTGCCCTGGTTTCCCCTTTCTTTGCTCCGCAGCCAGGCACAGCGTATTTCCGCAGCGAAGTACACTTCAGCTTGTTGTCTTCAATGACCAGTCTAGGGGATGTTTTGTTTATGGCGTTTATTGTAGAACTGGGGATAGGGATGGGGAATTAGGATACTCCAAATCAGAACTATTCACACTGAGGACACCTAGCTAAACTCTTAGCTGAACACTGTAGAAGTCTTGGCTGTCAGTACACACAGACTTTCTTGTAACATATACAGTAGCAGCAAGTAGTTTTAGGAGTGAGCAAAGTCCCTATAGCAGTAGTAGTAGATACAGGGCTGAGCTCCTCAGGTATAAGCCAATTACAATAGACTGCGACAGCCCAAAGGTAACGTAGCTCAGCAAAGTCCTTTACAGTAGCATCACTTGAACAAGCATTTCAGAACACTAGCCAGTGTTCCCTTTTTCCAGACCCACACTGACTATCAAGCACCAGGGGAAGTAGCAAACACACAGAGTCCCCAAACTCCTTAATGTCAGAACTCACAAGGTTCACGGACAGAATGGTTGCCTCTTTCCAATTGTCCAAGCGAAACCCTCCAGTGATGCCAAACAGAGCTTTGGTAGAGAGCTCCCCTCAGTCAACAAGGGTCACTCTCTATAACTTCAGGCCATCAGGTCGACCTACCTGAGGCCACATGGCAGCAGTTGCCAGGTGAGGCAGCCTGCCTCCAGCCTGGCTGGTGAAATCCACTCCTGGGAAAGACCCTGAACCCATGTGATTTCAGAATATAAATACCACTATACCACTATGCAATGGGTTAACCCTCCCCTGCAATTAGCTAGGGATGTATCCATATTCATGATGTTCATTTGCCTATCCCCTACACATATCCTGGAAGGCTGTCATAGCTTCCTGAAGGCAGGAAGAACTCAGACAAACTCCAATAGCACCAGAGCAACATGAGCAGGCCTAACCAATCAATCATGGCACTCTGTTAAGCAGAATCTACCTGACAGCCACTCTGGTAATCAGAGAAACACAGCTATGCTCAACCTAATTATAGACATCCTAGCGACTAACTAGGAGGGTGCTACTTAACCGCTTGCCCACCACGCTATAGTAGAAATACTGCTACCGGAGGGCAGGGCTGCGCAAAATCACATATATATAGCTTCAGCTGTTGATCACCAGGTCCTGGCCGGTGATTCCCCACCAGCGCCCATCGATCATCGAGTATCACTGACGGGGGAGTGGTCTGTATGTAAACAATATAGATATCCCCCCTGTCAGCTCCTGCACACTGCTTTCTATGGTGCTGCATAGCAGAGCAATACAAAGCAATGTGCTTACACAGTAAAACAGCACACAGCACACAGTTAACCCTTTAATCACCCCAGATGTTAACCCCTTCCTGCCCAGTGTCATTAGTACAGTGTCAGTGCTATTTATTCGCACTGATCACTGTATTGGTGTCACTGGGTATGTCAGTGGCAGTTAGTCAGGCCCCCCCCCCCAGTGTCAGAATGCCCGCCGCAGTCTCACAGTCCAGCTGATCACCGCCATTACTAGTATAAAAATTCTAGTATATATAGGTATACCACCATTTTTAGACATTTTAAATTTCACATAAACCAATTAATTTACATATATTGGGATTTTTTTTAGCAAAGACATGTAGCAGAATATATATTTGGCCTAAATTTATGACAAAATTTGATTTTTTAAATTTTTTTACTGGATATGTTTTATAGCATGAAGTAAAAAATATTTTTCTTTTTCTCAAAATTGTCAGTCTTTTTTATAGCGTAAAAAATAAAAACCGCAGAGGCAATCAAATACCATCAAAAGAAGGCTCAATTTGTGGGAAAAAAGGACATAAATGTCATTTGGGTGCAGCATTGCATGACTGCCAACTGTCAGTTAAAGTAATGCAGCGCTGTATCACAAAAAATGGCCTGGTAAGGAAAGGGGTAATTCCTCAGGAGGGCAAGTGGTGAAAGAATCAATTAGCAGAACTGAAGAGCAATAACAATTTGGAGAGGAGTTTGACCTCACCCATCAGGTATTGGCTGGGGTTCATATAGAGGAGGGTGGAGACATGGTGGAGACTGGGTTGGAGATAGGTAGGTGGGTTATAGTTAGAAGCAATAGTGTTAAGGAGACTATTCCTAAGTAGATAACTCTCAATAAATATGCCACATTTGCATGATATGCCAGTTACCAGTTCAGGAGTATCATTGCTGAAGCAGAATACCTCCTCTAGCATTCAGGGGAATGACTGCTCCAATAAGAATGGGCACAGGTGTTTAGGCAAAGAGAGGCAGATACTAGTGGTAGTGGACTTGATTATTAGAAGGGAAGACTGTGATCTCCAAACAGTTTGCTGTTTGCAAACATGTAGCAGAGCGGGTTGACAGCAGGCCCGGATTTAGGGGAGTGCTGGGGTGGGCTTTGCACCTCCAGATTTTACGTGTGCCCCCCCCCGATCTCTGAGAGTGGATACAGTTGATCCATGAGACTTGACGGGGACAATTGATGTATTGGGGGCACTCTGTTGAGACAACCGATGTAAGCGGGCCCTCTAATGTGAACATTTTATATAAGGGGCACTCTTATGAGGACGCCTGATGTAAGGGAGGACTTTTATAGGAATCATGATGTAAGGGGGAACTCTGAGCACTCCTGATGTAAGAAGGAACTCTGATAGGGACACAGGTACTGTTTAATCATTCTAATACATACTAGTGTTCTCTCTGCACTACTTGACAGATATAATTTCCAGGTTGTGACTCCATGGTACAGAAGCATAGCGAGTGAACAGGGAATACTGGTGCCATGCATCTCTGTCACACTATTTTTATTATGCCCCTTGCCTTTTTTTACTGCACCCCCCGTTCAGATAGGATAGATCCTGCCCTGGTTGACAGATTGCTGTGTGGGGCTGGGGAAGACCCAGTTGTCATGGTACACGTTGGTACAAATGTCAAAATTAGAGATAGATGGAGTGTCCTGAAAAAAAAAAAATCTCAGAGCCTGTCAGGAAGATCGAGTGCCTGGCCGTGTCTGATGTTCTGTGCATTTGCATATTACAAGCCGTGGCTCAGTATAGGGGCTTAGGGCAATGTGATTCCTGTATCTGCAAGTTCTGGTGCTCCATACATGTGGCAGCCTCCTGCACAAGTTCTAGTTTGAACATCCACAACATCCATCAGTATCTTGACTGCTGTTGGCCTGCTTACTGTGTCAGGACTTACCGCAGGCATCCATTCCACTCCTCATCTTGCTACTCCCTGTCATCAACCCATGGTGTATTGGACAGAAGGTGTAAGGACAGCCTGCTCATCAGCTTCACCGCTATCATGTACATGACAGAGACTTAGGTATTAAGTTAACGAAAAAGACCTCCAAGAGCACCACACCAGAGAGGCAGTAGGAGGTTAGAGAGTTGAACAAGTGGCTGAGGAACTGGGGTAAAAAGGACTGGTTTGGGTTCTGGGAAAGCTGGGCTAACTTTTTGGCCAGTTACAGAAGGGGGGGGGGTGCAGCTCTGTTGGGGGAAAAAATGGTTAGAAGGCTGGAGGAGCTTTAGAAACTAGAATCTGGGGGTGGGGGGGTTGGGGTTTGTTAGGAATCAGAAAAGTATATGCAGTATGGACAGAAAGGAACTATGGGGGTAATGGGCTAAAGAGGTGGATGGAACATTGGGGGGGCTCAAACTTAACAGTGAAATTGCACCAACTAGGTCCAACACAAAAGCAATAGTACACTCAAGTTTTAGATCAAAAAGAGTAATAGAAAAACATTAAATGCTGGTCCAAAATTAAAATGTGTGTTTAGGAATGCATGTAGCCTGGCAAGCAAAACAGATTAACTAGAACTTTTATTAGTGCTCAAGGAGCACTTTGACTTTGTAGGAATTAGACATGTACAAATTGAAAAAAATTGTTTTGGTTCATTAAGTTTTGATTCATCATTTGACTAATTTAGTTTTTTTCATTTGATTAGTTAAATACGTTTAATTCGTTTTTTGGAATTAGTTTTATTTATTCGAATTCAATTGAATTCAAAATTTCTCACGGATTTGAAAATAATTTTAACAGATTTGAAAATAATTCTGATGGAAAACAATTCTAACAGATTCAAAAGTAATTCCAACGGATTCAAAAACAATTCTAATGGATTTGAAAATAATTCTAACAGATTCGATAATAATTTTAACGTTACAATCCATAATTCACAATCTATATGTGTTTTTGATGGTATATGGGCTATATGAAGTGTTGCCATATTGGAAATTTCTATTTCAGCAAAATGTTCATAGTGCCTTTGTTGATCACTACTCACGTCACAATAGTGCAGCTCACAATTTTTTGTAAAGTATTTTAGTCTTTTCTTATCTATTCTTTTCTATTATTTGATATTCTATTCTGATGTATTCCGTTTTCAAATTCATGCTATTCAAAATTCGTATTTTGGAAGGCAGTTATATTTTTTTTATTTTATTCTATTCTATTCTTCAGTTCTCTATTCTAATTTTTTCTAATCTATTCTTTGAATTTGTTATTCTAATCTATTCTATTCTAATTGATTATTTTCTATTTCTTTATTTTCTGTTCTATTTTGCTCTGTTTTACTCCATTATTTCAAGTCTATTCATTGATTTTCTATTCTAATCTTTTGTATTCTTTTCTATTCTATTCTTTGATTTTCCATTGTAATCTTTTGTATTATTTTATATTTTATTCTTTGATTTTCCGATGTAATCTTTTTTATTCTATTCTAATAGATTCTGTTCTTTTTATTCCTTTATTTTCTATTCTATTTTGTTCTGTTTTACTCTATTATTTTCTACTGTATTCTGTTCTATTCTTTTATTTTCTATTCTGTTCATTTTTTTTTCTATTTTTCTCTATTCTGTTCTATTCTTTTCTATTTCTTTATCTTCTGTTCTATTTTATTCAGTTCTTGTTTTCAAATTTGAATTTGTTTTTGAATGTAGAATTTCAGCTGAATGTTGTTTCGTTATTTTAGATTTGTTTAAATTCATTACTATTGTAATTCATAATTTGGATATATCCAAATCTCCAAATAACGGAAAATTAGTCTGAATTTCAATTCGGAACGAAACAAACTGCAGATGTCTAGTAGGAATATCAGAAACCTGGTTGGACAGCTCACACAACTGGACTGTTAATATTGAGGGGTACATTCTATTACAGAGAGACAATACTGGTAGATAAGGTGGAAGGGTATGCATGTCTGTGAAAAGCAACTGTGATAGTGCAGAGTCATTATGACTGGCGCTCCATAAAAGTGAAGCAAATAATAAATTACTTGTGGTAGTATGTAAAAGGTGTACTAACATAAAGGATGAGTCTCAGCTTCTTGAACAGATTGAATTAGCTGGGAAGCAGGGCAATGGAAGCAGTACTAAACCCAAGAGCAAACATTTATTATATTGCAGAGAATCAATTCTTAGATGTGATAGCTGCTTTAATTTTCTTTATAGGTACTCTTTCTTCTACTTTCATCTGGTGATCTGACCAGTAAGTTGGTTGTTTTTCAAAAGAATGAGCTCCTTCAGTTGTATCAGTTACAGGGATAAGAGAAACCGTTTAACACTGATAGAGGTGCTTGCAATGATCAGATTTTATTTGTTTATGGAAAAACTTTGTTTCTAAAGGGAAAAAAAACTGTTTTTTATAACTGCTTGTAAAGTGTTAGCTGGAGTTTGGCTTCAATTTGTTAGTGTATCCAAATCTGCTAGTACAGCTAACACCCTTCCCCCAAACAGACAATTCTGCTGTCCAAAGGTACCCCCTGTGCTCATTCATCCAGAATTGATGCATACAAGAGGTGTGTTACTGGTCAGATCACCATTTTAAAACAAAGGGAAAAAAGACCCAAAAAAGAAAAAGAATGTAGCCACCACATCTAAGGATTGGTAAACTGTAATATATTACATTGATGATTTTGAGGTTAATACCACTTTAATTATCCTGATATTGATTGGACAAATGGAACTACATGCTCAACAAAGGCTTTTCATTTTCTAAACTTATTGCGAGGCAATGATGTGGAGGTTCTAACAAGGAGAATGTTATGTTGGATCGATTATTTCAAACAACACAGAGTTCATTACAGAAGTGCAAGTTATAGACAACTTGGGTAATAGTGATCATGGTGTAATCACATTTACCATAAGTTACAAGAAAGAGAGGCATGTAGGTATGACAAGAACTCTAAATTAAGTTAGCTTCGATAAGCTGCAATCCTTACTACACAAAACTCAGTGGGACCAAATATTTGCAACAAATAAAACACAAGGCAAGTGGCAGTGTTTTAAAATGAATTAAACAAGTGCATTAGTCATTTTGTTACATTAAGTAACACAAAAGAGCAAAACAAAAACATATGTGGCTACATTCTAGTGTGAAAAAGCAAAAAATATTTGAAAAACAATGAGATCTATGGTGACCAACCCAAAAGCACTATAGTCCCATACACTGCGCACACACAATGCATGTAGCTCTGATGACAGTATGTAATATATATACAGTTGCAAGAAAAAGTATGTGAACCCCTTGGGATTACGTGGAATTTTGCATGAATTGGGCATAAAATGTGCTCTGAACGTCATCTAAGTCACAACAATAGAAGAACACAGTCTGCTGAACATAATACTACACAAACATTAGATGTTGCCATGGTTTAATTGCACATAACATGTAAACATTCACAGTGCAGGGAGGAAAAAGTATGTGAACCTTTGGACTTAATAACTGGTTGACCCTCCTTTGGCAGCAATAACCTCAACCAAACGTTTCCTGTAGTTGCAGATCAGACCTGCACAACGATCTGGAGTCATTTTGGACCACTCTTCTTCACAAAACTGTTTCAGTGTAACAATATTCTTGGGATGTCTGGTGTGAATCGCTCTCCTAAGGTCATGCCACAGCATTTCAATCGGGTTGAGGTCAGGACTCTGACTGGGCCACTCCAGAAGGTGTATTCTGTGCTGTTGCAGCCATTGTTTTGTTGAATTACTTGTATGCTTTGGGTCATTGTCGTGTTGCATCACCCATACTCTGCGGAGCTTCAGTTGGCGGACAGATGGTCTTATGTTTTCCTGCAAAATGTCTTGATAAACTCTGGAATTCATTTTCCCATCAATGACAACAATCCGTCCAGGCCCTGAGGCAGCAAAGCAGCCCCAAACCATGATGCTCCCTTCGCCATGTTTTACAGTGGGGATGAGGTTTTGATGTTGGTGTGCTGGGCCTTTTTTTCTCCACATAATGTTGTGTGTTCTTCCCAAACAACTCAATCTTGGTTTCATCTGTCCACAGTATATTTTGCCAGTAGTGCTGTGGAACATCCAGGTGCTCTTTTGCAAACTTCAAACGTGCTGCAATCTTCTTTTTGGACAGCAATGGCTTTCTCCGTGGTGTCCTCCCATGTACTCCATTCTTGTTTAATGTTTTCCTTATTGTAGATGTGTCAACAAAAATGTTAGCATGTGCCAGAGATTTCTGTAGGTCTTTAGCTGACACTCTGGGATTCTTCTTTACCTCATGCAGCATTCTGCGCTGTGCTCTTGCAGTCATTTTTACAGGACGACCACGCCTAGGGAGAGTAGCAACAGTGCTAAACTTTCTCCATTTGTAGACAGTCTGTCTTACCGTGGACACATGAACATCAAGGCTTTTGGAGATACTTTTGTAACCCTTTCCAGCTTCATGCAAGTCAACAATTCTTGATCGTAGGTCTTCTGAGAGCTCTTTTCTGCGAGGCATGGTTCACATCAGACAGTGCTTCTTGAAACCAGGAAACCCAAAACAGGTGTGTGTTTTTTAAGGGCAGGACAGCTGTCAGCAACACATCCAATATCATCCCACTGATTGGAGTCAAGGTTGGCTCACTCCTGGCTCCAATTAGCTCTGTGAGAAGTCATTAAGCTAGGGCCTCACATACTTTTTCCTCCCTGCACTGTGAATGTTTACATGTTATGTGCAATTAAACCATGGCAACATCTAATGTTTGTGTAGTATTATGTTCAGCAGACTGTGTTCTTCTATTGTTGTGACTTAGATGATGTTTAGAGCACATTTTATGCCCAATTCATGCAAAATTCCACATAATCCCAAGGGGTTCACATACTTTTTCTTGCAACTGTATATATATATATATATATATATATATATATGTAGCACCCCTCTAGATAGCTAGGGGGAGCTAACTAGTTTTCTTTTAGAAAGGCTGAATCAGAGGGTCAGTTTTTGGTTATGGCTGGGAGGCTTTGCAGATCAGTTCCTTGTTACCTCCCCCCTGCTCTAAAAACCTGGAGAAGATTCTAGAAGCAGTGGTCGGGGGTGAGGAGGGGCTGATTAGCCTCACTGAAGGGAGGACCACCTGTTGAACCAGGGAAGGAGCCAGTCCAGCAGGAGGCCTGAAGGCAGCTACCAACTCAACCAGCTCAGAGGCAATCCTCCAGATGGGTAAAGAAGAGGATTTATTTGGGGTCTGGGGTGGTACACTGGGAGAGACTGGAGAGCTCTCCTAGAAGAGACTTTGCTATATATAGACTTGTATATAGTTGCCAGCAAGTTGTCCTCAGTTTACTGTCTCTTGGGCATCCCATACACCCCTTAACCCATCCAAGTTTAATACCCCAAATAAAAAGAAAAACAAGCTTAAGGACTGTCTACTGTCTCTGGAAAACAAGTCTGTGGAAAATGTATGTTGCCTGGCTGTGCAAAACTATAGGGGGACCCAAATCTTCAGCAACTCCTAACAGGCTAGTGCTACATACAGTATAAATATACTATATTGCCAAAAGTATTAGGATAACTGCCTTTACACACACATGAATTTTAATGGTATCCCAGTCTTGGTCCGTAGGGTTCAATATTGAGCCGGCCTACCCTTTGCAGCTATAACAGCTTCAACTCTTCTGGGAAGGCTGTCCACAAGGTTTAGGAGTGTCTATGGGAATGTTTGACCATTCTTCTAGAAGCGCATTTGTGAAGTTAGGCAATGATGTCAGATGAGAAGGCCTGGTTCGCAGTCTCTGCTTTAATTCATCCCAAAGGTGTTCTAACGGGTTCAGGTCAGGACTCTGTACAGGCCAGTCAAGTTCCCCCACCCCAAACTTGCTCATCCATGTCTATATGGACCTTGCTTTGTGCACTGTTGCACAGTCAAGTTGGAACAGGAAGGGGCCATCCCCAAACTGTCTCCGCAAAGTTGGGAGCATGACATTGTCCAGAATGTCTTGGTATGCTGACGCCTTAAGAGTTTCCTTCTCTGAAACTAAGGGGCCAAGCCCAACCCCTGAAAAACAACCCCACACCATAATCCCCCCTCCACCAAACTTTATACTTGACATAATGCAGTCAGTCAAGTACTGCTCTCCTGGCAAACGCCAAATGCAGACACGTCCATTGGATTACCTGACAGAGAAGCATGATTCATCACTCCAGAGAACACGTCTCCACTGCTCTAGAGTCCAGTGGTAGCATACTTTACACCAGTGCATCTGCTGCTTTTCATTGCATTGGTTATATAAGGCTTGGATGCAGCTGCTCAGCCAAGGAAACCCATTCCATGAAGCTCTCTATGCACTGTTGTGCTAATCTGAAGGCCACACAAAGTTTGGAGGTCTTTAGCTATTGACTCTGCAGACAGTTGGTGACTTCTGAGCACTGTGCACTTCAGCATGCACTGACCCCACTCTGTCATTTTATGTGGCCTACCACTTCATGGCTGAATTGTTGTTGTTCCCAGTTGCTTCCACTTTGTTATAATACCACTAACTGTTGACCGTGGAATATTTAGTAGCAAGGAAATTTCACGGATGGACTTAATGCACAGGTGGCAACCTATCACAGTACCACGCTTGAATTCTCCTGAGAGCGACCCATTCTTTCACAAATGTTTGTAGAAGCAGTCTGCATGTCTAGGGGCTTGATTTTATACACCTGTGGCCATGGAGGTGATTGGAACACCTGGATACAATGATTTAAAGGGGAATCCCAATACTTTTGGCAACATAATATATATATATATATATATATATTTATTTTTTCATACTGTCACCAGAGCATTGTGTGGTCTGTGAATGGGACCTTAGTGCTTTTGGGTTAGTTGCAATAGATCGCATACGGTTTCTTGTAGAGTTATTCAATTTAGTCCATGGGCTCTTCTAATCAATAATTTTCAGGTAAACAAGTGTTTTTTTTACTATTCCTCTCTCTGTTATTCCTTCCTTCAGTATAAACCTGGTAAAATGAGTGTTTGCAAACTTCCTGAAAGCTACAAGAACAAATACACCAAGTAGTACCATCCTGCATGATCCTACATTCTCTTGGCAGTTGAGCTATGCCAACATTTTCAACCACATGTTTATGGCTACCTTAACTTTACATAAATAATGGGAATGCGCTAGCAAGCAACTAACAAAGAGAAAGCAATGTACATGATAGAATAGTATAGGATTTTGATATAGATCTCAAAAAGATGTGGCTGTTCTATGAGCTACCCACTGCTATGTTCAGACTGATGCCTTGTTTAGATATGGCAATGTACATCCACTTCCTGCCCCTTAGGTTTCTCCTTCAAGTCATCAGTCATCTCATTGCCATAATTGTGAATGTTGCTGGTTTGACTTTGATTTCGGCAACATCTGTTCATAGAAAGCTCATGTTGGGTACTTCTAGCAGGTGGTGAATAACAGGTTTTGATCCCGCGCTCTTGGATCGAGGCACTTTGTGCAGCTTTGATGAATCATTGTACTGTAGTGGCTTATCTGAAGATCAGACGGCTGTGATTAGCCCCTTTTTACATCTGTTTTTCTACTGCAGATGCACTTTGTGTACGCTGCACATTTTATATTGGGCACATTGCCAGCTGCAGAGTAAACTGAAAGGAAATGGAGAACATTTCTTAGAACTTATGATTTGTCAAATGAATATTTCTTTTTTTCGGATCATGTTCTGTAAGACATAAATTGGTATACAACTGTTTGCTATATAATGTTATACTCACACCAGTCCCCTTTTAGGTTTGGATAGAGTAGTACAAGAGATAACATTTCTGTCATGTTTTTATTGCAGTCTGTGTAACGGGACCGGACCCAGACCGCACTTGGGTATTTCCGTTGCTTCCCTGTCCAAACACAAATCCCCGGACACCACCGCTGATCATGCAGGAAATAGCACCAGACTCTCTTAAGACAGGAAGTACACTGCTTTATTTTAACACAAACACAAGATATATACGCAGGGCGGGGAAATACAACCAGGAACAGGAAACACATCAGCAGGCCGACCCATCAGGGGGAAGGGCTGCTGGTAACACCCCCCACCAAACCAAGACACACAATGGGATGCAGCACATGGCAGTAAACAATGACCAACCCTCACACCAATACAAAAACATTACATCCCAAAATAGTTTGCTAGAACAATGGGATGCAGCCACATGGCAGAGAACAATGAACAATGAAACAACCACATGGCAGTGAACAATGGACAACCCCCCACCCCACCTATACATGTGTACACAATATCCGGACAGAGCACCCTGCACCCCTTACAGGCACAGAGTGCCTTTACACATAAGAGGGATTTGGGGAGATGATAGAGGGGTCCCCCCACCCCCAAAGGTCACTCCCGTCAGTCTGTGACCCCCATTAAGGAGACTTAGTCTCACTTTCTCTCCCTGTGCCACCTGTACAAGAAGCAAGGATTGAAATGGTTACTGTGAAAAGAAAGCACAGAAAACAATAAAGCATTATGATAAGTTCCCTTCTCCACTCTGCTAAAAATGAGTTTTTGTCTGTGTCCTCTTTATAAAAAGTTTACATCACTTCCTTTCCTGAGAAGTGAGGAGAAATTTCCCCTAAGGAGACATGACAATGAAAACTTGACAGGGGCTCTAAGCCTTCCAAAATAAAAATAAATAATTTTGACTGGAGATGAACTTCAAGTGGTTGTAAACATCAGGCATAAAATATGAACAAAGCAAATCCCTCTATAGTATGTGCTTGTTTCAGTTCAGAGCACTAAGTGTTATTTTTGTCTGCTGTCTCCTTCCTCTGGTATCAGCATGTATCACTTCTGATGAGTTTTTCTGACACAAAAAGAAAAATGGTGACATGGGAGGGATCTCCAGCAGATTGACAGCCTCATCTCTCTTCCTGTGTACTGTATGAAGAAGTGTGCATCGCTTCATTCCAATAAGCTCCCAGGGGCTCTTGTGTAACTTCATCCCTCTGCCCCCTGCTTTTCAGAGCTGGGAAATCTGTGTAAATTCTGCACTTTGAATGGATGTAGGGGACATTCGGCTGTAGATAAACAGGTACAACGTATGTAGGAGGATTTGTTTCAGCTCTCTGTGTCACCTGACGCCAGTTACTTCAGTGGGTATTTGTCAGGATTTACAACCACAGTAAAGAGAAATACAAGGTGTGACATACAGTCATGGCCAAAAATATTGGCATTCCTGCATTTCTGTCAGATAATGCACCACTTCACCCAGAAAAGTGTTGCAATTACAAATGTTTAGGCATTGTCATGTTTATTTTTTCTGTCTGAAGGAAAAAGCCAAATCTGACACATTCCACGCAAAACTCCAAACAATTGACTGGAAAAAAATATTGACACCTCAAAATTGTACGAAATAATTGCATTCCAAGTTTGTGATGCTCCTGTAATTTTCAACTAAACTCACCTGTAGCAATTAACAAGTTCTAACAATATAGAAATCACACCGGCTATGAGTTAAAATGGTGAAAAATTGACTCAACCTTTCTGTTGTGTGTCTCTGTGTGCCACATGGAGCATATAGAAGAGAAAGAGCAGCAAATCATTTTCTGAGGATTTGAGAACAAAATTTGTGGAAAAGCATGGACAATCTCATGGTTACAAGTCCATCTCCAAAGATCCTAATGTTCCTGTGTCCACTGTGCGCAGCATTGTCAAGATGTTTATAGCCTATGGCACTGTAGCTAATCTCTCTGGACATGGAGAAAAGAGGAAAAATGATCAAACATTGCAATGAAGTATTGTTCGAATAAAGAATCTTGATCAACTTCCAGGCCAAGTCAAGCTGACCTCCAGGTACAGGGTACAACTGTGTCAGCTTGCACTATACGTCCCCATCTGAATGAAAAGGGACGCTATGGTAGGAGATCCAGGAGGACCCCGCTGCTGACACAGAAACATAAAAAAGCCAGATTGGAGTTTGACAAAACGTACCCGAGGAAGCCAAAATCCTTTTGGCAGAATGTGCTGAGGACAGATGAAAACAATTACAGGTTATTGGTAAAGCTCATCATTCTACTGTTTTCAGAAAAAGAAATGAGGCCTTTAAAGAAAATTCAGTCCCTACAGTCAAACATGCTGGAGGTTCACTGATGTTTTGGGGTTGCATTGCTGCTTCAGGCACTGGATGTCTTGATCATATGCATGTCATTATGAAATCTGAAGACTATCAAAAAATTCTTGGGTGCAATGTAGGGCCCAGTGTCAGAAAGTTGGGTCTCCGTCAGAGGTCATGGGTCTTACAGCAGGACAATGACCCAAAGCACACATCAAAAAGCACCCAGAAATGGTTTAAGACAAAGTGCTGGAGAGTACTGAACTGGCCAGCAAGGAGTCCAGATCTCAATCCCACAGAGAACCTGTGGAGAGATCTTAAAACAGCAGTTGGGGAAAAGGAACCCTTCCAATCTGAGAGACGTGGAGCAGTTGGCTAAAGAAAAGTGCTCCAAAATTCCAGCAGAGAGGTGGAAGAAACTCATTGATGGTTAAAGGAAGTTATTAATTTCAGTTATTTTTTCCAAGAGATGTGCTACAAAATATTAAATTGAGGGTGCTAATAATTTTCTCCAGTCCATTTCTAGCGGTTTCTGTGGAATGTGTCATATTTAACTTTTTTTTCTCCATTTTTTTGTGTCAAACCAATACAAACAAAAGAAATAAACATGAGGATGACTAAACATTTGCAATTGCAACAATTTTCTGGGCGAAGTGGTGCATTATCTGACAGAAATGCAGGGGTGCCAATATTTGTGGCCATGACTGTACCTTCTAGAAATCTGAGTTTTTAGCTTTCAAACTTTTTTAGCCAATGATGGAAAAAAAGCATTTGGCAAGTGCTTATCTGCATGCCTGTCCAAAGTCAGTGCATCAAAACTATTGAAGTCAAAGCAACTTAGGAACAAGGCCTCCAATATCAAGCTATTAAGTTGATTTACTAAAACTGGAGAGTGCAAAATTGGATGCAGCTGTGCACAGAAACCAATCAGCATCCGGATTTTTTTTCAAAGCTTAATTGAACAAGCTGAAGTTAAATCTGCTTGGCTACCATGCACAGCTGCACCATGCTTTGCACTCACCAGTTTTAGTAAATCAACCCCCTTGTATTTATTTAAAGACAGGTGTCTTGCAAGAAGAAAATGTAAAGCTCCCATTGGCGTGGTACTCCTTCATGGTATAAAATAGAAGAATCGTTGTTTTGATGTTGCTTGCAGCACTTCAAATAGTTTGGTCACGTTAGTAACTCTGTGGTCCTCTTGCCAGAACGGGTTGACGTGAGAAATCCACATGTGAAAGAATCTCATAACTCTTCAAGAGGGGCCTTGCTTCTTCTGTCAGCAGAAAACTGCCATGAAGTCTAGCATATTTAGCAGTCAGGCTCTATAGCAAATGTAACAGCAAAAGACACAATAATATTTAGTCATCCTGTATATATGTGTCATGTATAACCTCAAAAAAATGACCCTTTGGTACACTTCAGGGATTTTTTTTAACGTTGCCAAAAGTATTTCTTTCTTCTGTCAATTTGTGTTTCATGGGGTACTGAATGTAAATTTTACAAACTTGCTCTAAAGCAGAGGTCCTCAACCTGTGAGTCACAATAAAACACATGTGGTGCTGAACCACAGTGATGGCCTTATTTAGTAAGGGTTCACAAACCATGATAGAAGCTTTAAATGACTGCTAATACTTTTCATCTGCGTGGACATTTGGCCCATGGCAGGTCACTCTGCCATTTGTGCCTCTTGTGGCTAACAGGTTTTGCCATACAGTAATGAAACCCATTTTGCTATACAGTAATGAAACCCAATATCCATTCCATCATGGCCAATAATAGATGAACTGTCAA
Organism: Staurois parvus; assembly: GCF_062004578.1. Classification (NCBI taxonomy): domain Eukaryota; kingdom Metazoa; phylum Chordata; class Amphibia; order Anura; family Ranidae; genus Staurois; species Staurois parvus. Next base: position 6,417,259 of record NW_028318090.1, on the reverse strand, counting down.
TGAATATTCTTGCTTATACCTTGAGATTTATGTAGGAAATATACATCAGATGTCAAGAATTCCCACCCTCCCTAACATCACTGTGCACCCCCTTTGGGGGTAGAGCTGGGAAGCAGAAAGTGCAGGGTCAGAAGGAGGACCAGAGGAGTGGAGTCAGTTACCAGAGTCTGCTGAATGCTGAGACCAGGGGAGGCAGAGATGCGGGGGTATTGCAGCTGCAGGATCTGGAAGGGTTCTGTCCTCCTCTTTGCTGCCGACTGCTGAGACAAGGTGGGGATTGAGACAAGGGGGTACCGTAGCTGCAGGAGAGGTGCAGGGGCCACATGAAATGGAGGGCTGGATTTGGCCAGCGGGCCTTGTGTTTGACACCTGTGATTTAAAGTATATGTAAACTAAATCACTAAAAAAGACATGGTAATGTAATTTCTAAAATAGTTTTCAATATTTTTTAACCTGGCAGTATTCCTGAGTGTAGCTCGGGGTTAACTTTCAGTACCAAAAACGGTAACCCTGAGCTACACTCGGGAATACCCTACAGCGTTTCTCCGGGATCCCTGTTTCACTTACCTTGTCCTGCGCTCCCGCGAAGTCCCCCCTGCAGCGTCCCCGGTCATCTCCTCCGGCCAATGCCGGCATCCGTCTTCCAGGTTCTGTCCCTGCGAGTGTCAGGACGTACGAGGGCCGGAACCGGCGGGAAATTTAAAAATGTGAAAAAGTGACATTCACTAAATACACTAAAGTCACATAGTAAAACATTACTGTATCAAACCATTTCACATACATTTTGTCCCGAGTGCTTTGTCCTGTGCCCTGCCTGCATTTTTACTGTTCTTTCTGCCTGGAAACTGAGAAATGTCCATGGCGTCCAAAAAGCGTCCCTTTATGTCAAAAGTGGTTTTAGACTGGCTAGAGAACAGCGATAGTAAATCAGAACCACTTGCAGAATTGAGTGATAATGATTAGTGGGGAAATTTGTCATCAGACACTGAAAACGATTTTGCGACTAAGCTCGGTGATGTGCGAACTTGGCGCTATATTTCAAATATCAGTGTTTTTGGTTTGGTTACATTATTGAATTAAATGTATTATTATATTATTATTTTTTTATGATTATTTATTATATTATAATTTATGATTTCGTGTTTCAAATTTTATCATACCCGGGATGTTTACTAAACTCTTGCTCGGACAGATTTCAGTGAGTTATTCCTAAAAATTACAGGCCTACAATAAAAAAACAACATATTTCCATGCAAAAAAATGTATCGCTTTGAGCACAGAAATATTGACATAATCATACTGCTAGGGAGGTTAATCTGCAACTTGTAAATAATACCTGATGATTGTGCCATGATTCTTTATTCATATATTTTTTGGTATGGGGTGATAATGTTCTGCCACTGTCCCCAAACTGTGCTTCTGCGTTGTCACCCTGGCTTCCATTTCAATGCACATTATGTAGGCATGGTCTACTGTCATCACTACCGGGCAAACAGAAGTTGAATCTCCACAACTGGGACGCAGCCAGCAAAATGTTGGTTTTAGATAAATGGAGAAAGGAATTTATCAAAACTGGAGCAGCCAGAATTCTTGAAGAACTTTGCATGGCAACCAATCAGCTTCTACCTTTCATTTTCAAAGCATAACTGAACAGGCTGGAGAAATAAGCTGACTGGTTCCCATGCACAGCTGCTCCACAGAATGTCTGCTCCAGTTTTGATAAATTACCTCTTTAAGTTCTTAAATCAGAGTGTACACAATGTTTTACTGCTTTTACAATCCCTGTTATGTGGGGAACAGTAAACCTTTTGACATTACACATCTGTATTTTTTTAGTTCAGGACCATCTGAGAAGCCCATCCTGAACACAGGACTTTTCCTCTGTTTATGATCATATTGGAGTTCAAAACCCCTAGACCACTTAGTGCCTCCCCCCCGTTTAGTTTTGTTGGAACTCCTCATGTTCCCAAACAGGGATCCCGAATCCCAGCTTACTCGGGGTCACACTAATGGGCACAAGCATCGTAACCCACACCTTCACCCTTAAGGAACATAGGCAGCCATCAGCTTGGCAGAACCAAACTAATCTACACATCCTCACAGAGACCACAACCACATACAGTAGATGTCAACTTCATTCTTTCTTTTTCAGGATCTATTATTATTTCAAAGAAAAAGAATATCCAAACCAGCAGGTTATGACTTTAGTTGCTTTTTTAAAGCATAAAATAAAGTTTGTACAAAATGTCCAATGCCCGTTCTTTCACAGATGCCTTTTTTGAAGATAAGCAGAACAAAACTCAGTCGGGGGAACCTTTGTATCCACACATTACTGGAAATTTAAAAGGATACCATCCTCCACCAGTAACCCCTACTGCCCCAAGGAATTGTACTTCTACTCCCATGGCGGCTCTATAGTACAATTTTCTCCATGAAAATGTCCAGTCTCAACCCTTTTCCTGAATACTGTGCACCCAAAATCTCTCCCAGAATGCAAGTGTACAATCCAAATGTACATTTTTCTGCTTTAAAAATGGCTGTGTGTATAAGTGGGGTCTGCTGAAACTGAACAGAATTAGTAAGGGAGAATGTCACCAGCACACCGAGGATCATCAATATGTGTCCAAAAGGTTTAATAAACGATCACATAGTTACAGCAAGGCAATGTTTCAGAGTCTCGCAGGACCCCTTCATCAGGCATGTGACGTCAAATGTCTAATGAAGGGGTCCTGCGAGACTCCGAAACGTTGCCTTGCTGTAACTATGTGATCATTCATTAAAACTTTTGGACCCATATTGATAATCCTCGGTGTGCCGTTGACATTCTCCCTTGCAAAATCTCTCCCAGAGACCTTAAAACACTAGGAAGTACCAAGTGAGATGGACAGCCAATGCTGCAGCACCAATACATGCCCTATTGAAAAAGAACCAGTTAAAGAAGAACAAGCCAAATTTTTTATTTTCCCATGCAGTGAGGCTGTCCCTGTTGCTCCTGGCCCCCCTCCCACAGACTAGCACAGACTAGCACTTTTTTGAATGGACTGTTCCTGAAGTCATTACACCCATAGTCCGGCTCTGGACATGAAGACAGCAGGAACAGTTCATGGCTGGACGTGGGGGAGCACTGTTTTCTAGAGGATCGAATAATCGGGTAAGTATTGCTTTTCCTTGCACCCCTGGACAAAACAAGCAGTTAACCCATGCAGTGTGGACTAAAGTTGTAGATCTGTCTACTACCTGAACTCCTACTAAAACACACACAGGGGTTGATTTACTAAAGACAAACAGGTGTTCACTTTGCAAGGAAAGTTGAATTTTGCGAGGGAAATTTCCACAAAGCTTAGTTAATGTGTGAAATTTCACTTTGCAAAGAATACCTGATCACATGCATAGAAAATAAAAAAGCAGCATTTTCAGGATCCAAGAGATGCTTATCACAATGAGGTCAGCTCCCATTCTAGGTACCATAATGTGTAATATTAAATATTAATATTTTGTGAGTAGTTTTGTATTATTTTTCTGGATGTATTCTAAATTGTCCATTTTCCACCTTCTGATAGCAGAACTCAAGCTTCCTAAACACATTCTTCGCTCAACTTTAGTTCATGAAATATGATACTGTTTTAGCTTCCAAAAGCAGAGACTGCTTATTTGATCAGTGTCAATGTCAATCACTCCTGTTCTTCACCTTCTGTCTGATTTCAGAACCCAGGACATTTTCACTGTTAGTTGATTTGAACTTTTTTCTGTCTGTAAGGAGAGAATTTAGGATAAAGTAGGATTGTAGATAATTACATGTAGCATAGTTTAGAAGTTACATTGAGTACTGAATTTACCACTTATGTCCCAATTATAGAATATTTCCACCAGTATGTAGCACTACCCCCTTGTGGGCCTCTGGGTATTTTGGGTTCCCTGTCTGTCCTGAGTCTGCTTTGAAACCACAGCCCCTACTTACACCACCATGAACCTTTGACCAGGAGGACTGCCTGGCCTTGAACCATAACATAAACACACATAGTTTAAAGTGAGCAGATTTTCTGCTTATACTATAAGCAGAATATAACGAGTGTAAGCACAACAAGAGTGACAGTAGATGTGCATAAAAAGAAAAAATTAAACACTCTAAAAGGTTTAACAAAGTAATAAAACACAGTATCACTTTATGCAACCCCAAATGTCCTGCAGGATCAGAATTTAAACATCAATTCCAGCCTCTGGACATCTATCCCCAAGTGAGCTGGAGTGAACTATCAAGCTGTCAGGCTAACTCACTTTTGGGTTCTCAGTTGCTCGTAACTGGGTTTAACTCTAAAGATGAATAATTTTGTTGTGAGTAATAGTGTCCCCTTTAAGTAAGTGTTTACATAAAGGTGTCAAATCTTCTGGTGCTTGATGGGGCCCTAGTTGGTGCACATTAAGGTTCAGATCCTTCCTTGTGGGATGTTGAATTCGAGTAGTCTCTTTAACACAACGGATAAAGGCAAAAAAAGGCTAAGATTGTAGAAAGGAGCAAAAGCAGACTTCAGGAGAGGTTGACCCTTCTTAAGAAGGGGAACTACTCTGGTGAAACAGGTTACTTTGGGGTTGAAAGAGATTTGAAATGAGATGCTAATGCTAATCCTTTCTGCAGAGTACATATGCTGTGGCCAAAGACCTGCAATTCCAGGATGTTAATGCAGCAGTAAAGCAGTAGGCCGCAATACATTTAGACAGCCTGGGCCTCGGTGTGATAAGAGGTGGCGTAAAGTGTACTGAACTAAAAAAAAAATTTAACTTAACATTTTCACTTGCAACTTGTGATGATCTAGGTATAGAACCCTCTCACCCGATCTGTAGCCTTTGCAATTTAACAGGTAATCTCTCTGTTTGGGGGGGGGGCATGTTCCTCTGATAAAGAGCGATGCTGATGACAGCACTATGGTCCACCTGCCCACAGGGTTGTCTTTCCCACTTGTCAGCGATAGTGGAGGTCTGCAATCCTCCTTTACTCCCCTCAGTGGCTCGATCCAGCGTGGATCTCCAGAGTCCCGCACATTCTTCTCCACATACCCCGTCCTTCTCTTTCACCATCCACTTCCTTCCTGTACAGTTCCTGGGCCTCTCAGTGTATATGTCCCCCCCCCCTTTGCCAGCACATCTGGGAGATGTAGTCTGTTCACTCCTTGTCTGAGCGCAGAAGTCTTGTTACTAGCATACAAGTTCAACAAGGCTTTTCTTCTATAGATTCTGCATAACTGAACAGCACACCACTTCCACCTTGTGTTCACTTAACATCCTGCAGCCAGTATTAATGCAGGGTATTACAAGTATATACTCTGTCACTTTTGTAAATATATTTATTCAGTAAAGCAGAGATTATATGAAGGTTAGTAACCCATAGGAAACATTTTCATTTTAGATGGTTGCTTACATTGCTGAGGGGAGAAAAGCTAGTCTGATTGGGGATTTAAATTAATTTATTTCAGACTGTGAGCTACTGAGTGAGATAAAAGATGTCGTATTTGGCATAACAAAACATTAAAAACAGGACAGAGAACCATAGGCAGAGACTGAAAGTGAAAAGCCGCTCTGCCTTGAAGCTGAGTCCTTTCCTGAGTGAAGAAGCAGATTCACAGTCGGAGTCCAGACAGGGGTTGAGACAGGAAGAGGAGGGTGAGGACTGAAGTCACAGACCAAGAACAGATAAACAGTCATCAGGGACAAGGCTTTAGCAAAGACTGTAAACAGAGTCAAGCTTAGGCAAGAAACAGAAAGGAGCTTAAATAAAGGGTAGAATGCCCTAATTCAGCCACCTCCGTCCTCCTGGGCCTTCAGCCAGCTGTAGACCCCCTAACCTCCCATGCTGTCTCCAGGTTCCCATAGTACTACTCAGCCTCCCATAGTGGCCCACTATACCCCTCATCCCTCCACAGTGCTCCCTGAGAACCCCAGGCCTCCACAGTTTACTGGGCCCTGGTTTCAATAACAATGAGAACCACTGCCTTAACTGGCTGTGAAGGAGACCAGTGAGAAGATTGGGATTGCCAGGGATTACAAGAGAAATGCCAAACAAAAAAACAAACAAACAAACATACAAACATCTTGGCTGTCCTCCTGGTGCAGAGTCAAGGCAAAGCACCAGATATTAGGTTCAACTCAGTGTGGGCTTGAATTGAAGCTGCCATTGGAATGCCAGGGATGAACGTTTGACTCAAAGTAAGCCTAGATTTATCATTAGGCACAGCGTGCTCTTGCAAAGAGATGGGTTTTCCATGTATTTTTAATTGCTCACACATTTTTGATCCATTATCAGTAGCAATCATCATCTTATTATATAGGTTATTTACATATTGTGGTCGATTCACTAAAGGCAAATTAGCTGTTTAGTGTGCAAGGAAATTTTCCCCAATGCTTAGTGAATGTGGTGAAATTTCACTTTGCAAGGACTACTCAGTTAAATGCAGGAAAAATGTAAAATAAGCACATGATTGAACGATGGAAGTCAATGAAAATTCACCACATTTACTAAGCTATGAGCAGCCAATTTGGTTTTAGTAAATCAACCCCATTATCTCAATTCTTTGGACCAGAAACAAGACAACAAGAACAAGAAGATATCATTTTTTATAGACATGAAATCTAACAAAGGAGTTTTACTTAGGGTGCCAAAACCCATGTACCCATGGGCTCCAATGATGAAAATCTAGCCCTGGTTTTAGGGTAAGTAAACCCTAACAAAAACTTCTCTTCTTGGTTTACTAAATATACCATTGAAAGTGTTTGGTTATATTTGTTTTATAAGAGCATTTTCTATTCATTTCATTGGGGAGGTGAATGTTTGGTGCATTTTTTAAACATGCACAAACATGCAGGACTTTTAAAAGTGTACTGCACCTGCAACGCATTGGTGTGAAGAGTTCCATAGGATTTAAAAGGAGTACATTTTTCATGCATTGTTGTTCTATTTTTCAGACACCAAAAGAGCATCACAAACTGGTCAGTGTGAAAGGACCCTTAACCTGTAAAGTATCAACAAAAACTAAACTAACTTCACTTCTGCTCACTTTATTCCAGCAAAAAGTAAGAAAATCTTGTGCTGCCCAACTACAGGCATTAAAAAGCAAACAATCCATTTTTTCATGGAGCCAGTTGGCCATAGTAGTAATATATGTAGACTGAGTAGTCCGTTCCCAAAGGCTATAAACACCATTCCCAAAGAAGCAACAGACGGCAACAAGCATCTTTATGAAATATGGGTTTGGCAGTTACACTTGGCACATGGTTTTCAGTTTGCTAGCGTTTGGCATGGAACTGGTAAATTCAGTCCTAGCGAGGTGCATACAGCATTTTAGAGGGTACAATTGAAAGGTTAGAGTTGGGTTGCAGTTTAAGGGGTTATGTATTAATTACATTTAAGTGATAAGGTTAAATGCTAATTTTCATGCTTTAAAGTATAGCTAAAGCCTAAACATTTTTAGTTTTGCATAGAGTGGAGAGAGATTAGAACGGGGTTGTCAGGTTTCTTCTTTTTTAGTTCTTTATTTCATTTTCTCAGATTTATAACAAAAGAGAAGCAGATATGCCAGTTACATATACAAATAACAAATTATAATAACACATAACAGGTTCCTGGACAACATACTTCAAAGCAGAACATGCATCAATCCCAGATCAGGTAACTCAATATCAACCCTCATGCATGACAAAGTGAGGAAATTTGCAGCTGCATATTTAGGAGTTAGGGATATGACACAGAGCAACGTGGTCATATTGGGGGGAATAATCCGTCCTAATAAGGGTACCAGATTGCTGTCTGTGCCCCCATTAGGGGAATTCACCCTTTATATTTGTACTGTTTACCATTACCACTGAAGGTGAAAGCAAAAGAAAATGCACAATTTTGGGTTGTCACCAGAACAGTAATTGAGGGAAAATCTTCAAATAGGGACACTAATACAGCTGACCCTGGTGACAACTATGGATTTTCTCACTTTGGAGGGATTTTCTCTCAGTTCCTGTTTTAGCTAAGGGACAGAAAGTGAATGTAAATCTCCCCAATAGAGTACAGATGGCAAAAAAACTTACATGGGTTATAACCTTTCTTTACTCTATTAAAAAGAAATAAAATTGCCTTTAGTTCTGCTTTAAAGCTAAAGGCTGCCATACACAGCTCAATTTTTGGCTGATTCATACTGAATTGGCTGAAACTTGAGCTGTGGGTTGAAAATTGCCCATTGAACAGTACCTGCATTCATTCAGATTGCAGACTTGCTTTGGGTATTCTGACAGCCACTGAAGATGGCTGTCAGAATACAATAGCTGCCAGGGAAGATTCGCCAATCCATGTTGTTTGGGATGAATAGAGGAATCTGTTTGATTTAATTTCATTTTGTACATTCCACATTAATAATTATGTTACCAAAATTATTGTGTGCTGTAAATTGCCTCTAACACTGTTCTTCTTGATGGAGGCAGCCATTGTGCTGAGGTCCAGAGCCCCTGAGCAGCAGTAACTCTTTAGGCTGTCAGCAGATCGGCTTGTACAGTTTCAGCACAGTGCCAAAAAATAGAGAGCAACTGAGCATGCGCAGAGCAGCGGGATACAGTGTATTACTGGATTTTAAACTGTATAGGTACTTATTTTTAATGTTTTACATAGTTATACCTGAAAAAGGAGTCAGCCTGAAGTGATCTAACAGGACTTAATTTTCTGACAAAAGTTCCACTTTAACAAAAAAATATAAATGGCCAAGTTATGGGTTGGGTGCTTGTGATTAAATCTTGGTGTGTATTTATACTGTATGTAACATTTTATATATTAGGGCGTTAAGAGCTGTTTTTTAATTGTGGGTGTTTGATTAGGTTTTAGGGCTCAGATGAGGGGAGAGGTATAATGTTTAAGGTCAGTCCAAGAGTTAGGTTAACCACTTGATCTCCGGAAGGTTTTACCTCCTTCATGGCCAAGTAATTTTTTTGCTATTCATCACTGTGCTAATTTAAATGGCAATTGCTTGGTCATGCAACACTGTACCCAAATTAAATTTATATAATTTGTTTCACACAAATACAGCTTTCTTTGGCTGGTATTTGATCACTACTGTTTTTGTTATTTTTTTTTTATTATATAAATGAAAAAAGACAGAAAATTAAAAAAAAAAAGATATTTTCTGCTTTCTGTTATAAAACATATCCCATAAAAATTTAAATAATCTAATTTCTTCATCAATGTAGGCCAAATGTATTCTGCTACATCTTTGATTTAAAAAAATCCCAATAAGTGTATATTAATTAGTTTTTGTGAAAGTTCTAGTGTCTTCATATGGTGGTATATATACTGGAATTTACACAGCTATGTCGTTATACTGATTATGGTGGTGATCAGCTACTTATAGTGGGACTGTGAGAGTGTGGCAGGTACTATGTATACTGTCACTGTTCTAATGACACTGGCTGGGAAGAAGTTAACATCAAGAGGCAATCAAGGGGTTGACTGTGTGCCTAACAAGTATGATGTGTGTAATATGTGCTGATTTTACTAAGAGATTTGGCAGTTTTCCCCTGCATTGCAGGGAGCAGAAATAGCCAGAGTGCTGATCTGTGTACACAGCTATGTGTGTTTGTAAACATGGGACTCTGTGCTGTCATAGGCTAGAGCTGATCAACAGGTCTCAGCCTTAAATCTTTGGGCAGGACCTGCTGACAAAATTAGCCAATGAGAGAGTGGGTCAGCAGGGGTCGCATGCATGCCCACCGCAAACCCAGATGGGGCTGGATGAGGTACATGTACATGATCTAGCCTGGCTGTGCCACCCACCCATCTGCAGTAAATGTAGTATGGGGGGCTGGCAAGCAGTTAATTTTAGGGGTCAGGGCATGGTGCTGGTTTTTCACATTGCTTTCTCACTGAGACTCTCGCCAGGTTCTTGACGCTGAAAGCTAAAGTATCAGAAAATAAATCAGTATTTGACCTATATGTAACTTAGCCCGCAATGCTTCAGCATTCTTACATTATATATTCTTACATCATATATATATATATGGTAATTTTTCAATTGGCACTTATTTAGCAAACCCTCAAAAACCACAAGATACAAGAATATAGTGTAAGTAAATAAAACCTCTTTACAAATGCTTTCTGACAGTTTTTAAACATTTATTCCTTTATTATGTAGTTAGTTCGGAGACAATCGATCAGGGGGAAGAAAGACTCAATATCCTAATGCATGTGTTAATGTGCTTTGCAATGGGCAGTTTGTAATTCGAAATAGCCAGTCAACAACAGCAATGAACCCTAGCCAATAACTTAATGCTGCAAAAACAAGGAAGGGGGGCACATCTTGAAATAATCAGAAACAATCAGAAATATGGCATGAATTATATACCCTAACTAAAACATACAGGACGCACAACCCAATGTCTAATTATCCGAATGTAAATAGATATTAGCACGGTTGCTTAGTGAGAGAGAAAAAGTGGCAAAATTTAAAGTAAACCTTTACAGGTCCAGAAAAGGTTAAACTAATCTTATGCTGGGGTAGTCATCTGGGGCCTTGCTATTATGCGCAATGACTACATAGTGCCTGTACTCCACCAGGGGGCCCTTGAATCTTTACAGACAGCTTCCACTTTTTCTCTAGATGCCACCTCCCATATAACAGTGAGGTTGACTTATCCCACATTGTGGGAATACGATGGGAGAGTACATTTGTTTAACGAAGTTTATACTTTATGCAATGTTGCAACTTTCGTATTAAACGTCTGTTTATCTAGGACCATCAGCAACATTTTGAATTTACAGAATGCATAAAGTTAGTTTAAAGCAAAGTTGTATGGTCTTTGTCTATAGGATTCCAGCAGAAGTTTCTGCCGATCAGATATGTTAGGGTTACAAGACAAGAATAAAAGAGTGTTTGCAGATCCCAGGAAACATCTGCATTATAATTCTGCCACCAGATTAGTAAATGTAAAATCCCTACCTGACCGCACATTGAATTTTTGTTAAGTGCATGAGTGCTTAGTAGAGATGAGCTTGGTTTCAGCCCTAGGTTTGGTCTGAACCCATGATTGACTGGATCCAGAAGTCAGTTGTCAGTGCTGGGCCAATGAGCTCTGGACGGAACATTCTCTGCTCTGCAGCTGTATGTACACAAAGTGGCAGATATGCTTGAGATCTCATGGCCACATTGAGTCAATCATGTCATGCGCATCCCTGCCTCTTTGTGTACACACAACTGTGGGGGCAGGAAAAGTCTTGGTTGCAGCTCATTGGCTCAGGAATGACAGTTGCCTTCTGGGTTTGCTCAAACCCAAGTTCATACCAAACCCAAGCTCATCATTAACGGCTTCCCGTCCGCCCCATAGCAGATATACTACTACAGGGCGGCACGGGGGCGCAAAATCACGTATATATACGTGCTTTTGCATTTCTGGGTAGTTGGCCATCTGGGCCGCGGCTGTCAATCACCGGGTCTCAGCTGGTGATTACTCACCGGCACCCTGTGATTGCCAAGGATCTCCAATGGGGGGGGGGGAGAACGGTTAGTAAACAAAACAGTTCTCCTCCCTGACAGCTCCTGCAAGCCATGAAAAGCAGTGTACTTACAGTGAAGCACACAGACCCATAGTAAAATACATACAGCACACAGTTAACCCTTTGATCGCCCCACATGTGAACCCCTTCCTGCCCAGTGCCATTAGTACAGTGTCAGTGCTTTTTATTAGCGTTCATCACTGTATTGGTGTCTCTGGAGATGTCAATGACACCAGGTCAGTTCCCCCCAGTGTCAGAATGCCCGCCACAGTCCCGCAGGCTCTCTATAAGTCGTGATCGCTGCCATTACTAGGAAAAAAAAAATCCCAGTATGTATACCGCCATTTGTAAATGCTATAACTTTCACATAAACCAATTAATTTACACGTATTGGGATTTTTTTTAGCAAAGACATGTAGCAGAATACATTTTGGCCTAAATTTATGACGAAATTTAATTTTTAAATTTTTTTTACTGGACATGTTTAATTGCAAAAAGTCAAAAATATATTTTTCTTTCTCAAAATTCTCGGTAATTTTTTTTATAGAGCAAAAAATAAAAAATGCAGAGGTGATCAAATACCACCAAAAGAAAGCTCTATTCGTGGGAAAAAGAGGATGTAAATTTCATTTGGGTGCAGCGTTGCATGACCGCACAATTGTCAGTTAATGTAATGCAGTGCCGTAATGCAAAAAATGGTCTAGTCAGGAAGGGGGGCAAATCCTCTGGAGGGCAAGTGGTTAACCTTTAACACTTATAGATATTTATTGCCTCTCACATAGATCCAGGACTTTTTTTGAACAGGAACATGGGGAAATGCTGTTCCGGTGCCTCCAGCACCTCCATCACTGAATGAATGTAATGGCAAGGGGTGCTTGGGTGTGCTGGAGGATCTATTGATGCTGGCAGCTAGGGCATCTATTGTTGCTATGGGTGGGTCTTATGTTGCTGAGGGGTCAGTTGTTACTTGGAGGGACCTACTGTTGAGGGAGGGGTCTATTGTTACTGATGTAGGGTCTATTGATGCTGGCAGAGGGGAGATCAGTTGTCTCTGCCAGTGTTCTATTGCTGGGGGGGTAATTTTGTTGCAGGTGGTCCATCGTTGCTGGAGAGATTTATTGTTACTGGGTGGGTCTATTGTTGATGGTGGGAGGTCTATTGTTGCAGGCTGCTCTATTTTACTGCTTTTCTTGTTATATTTAACAAATTCCATAGAAATTACTTAGCACCACAAAATTATACTTGGTTCTGTATTCTCTAAAAGTGCTGTACTGGGGGGTGGGTAGAGGGTGGAACCAAGTGTAGCACTCCCTCCTTAGGGGTTGCTGATGAATTGGGTCCCCCTTTAGTTCTGCACAGCCAGTCAATCTGCATTCCCCACACAAACTTGTGGTCCGAGTCAGAAATATGTCCTTGAGCTGTTGTTTTATATTTTATTGAGGGGACTTAACTGGGATAGGGTAAGGGGGTATAGGATGCCCAAGGGAACCAATAACTGAGGACAAACTTCCTGGAACTATTCACAAGCTTCTTCTTCTTCTGCAACACAGTCTCTATTGGAGTGCTAGCCAGCATCTCCTTGTTGTACCACCCCAGACCCTAGATTAACTCCTTTTTACCCAGCAATCTGGAGACTTTTCCTGAGCAGGGGATCTGGCTCCAGTCCCTTTAAATGAGGTGAATAGTCACTAGCAGGGGGCTAATCTGGTTTCCCACCAGAGTGCTCCTTCCCCTACCCACCCAGGGGGTGCAGGTGTACTCACTCAGAATCTCTCCTGCTCCTACTCTGCCATAAAGGTGGTCCTCACTCAGGATGCCAGTGAGTTCTGAATGTTCCGTTTTTTGCAGCTCCAGGCTCGCAGGCAGGCCCCATCCCAGTAGGCTTCCTGGCAGCCTTCCTCCTCCAGTCTCTCATCGTCCTTTCTCCTACTTCCACCCCACTCGTCACATTCCTGCTACTGAGCAGCCTCCTACACTTTTAAGGGTGTCCCAGCCAATTGCCAAGCCTTCTGTTGGGGATTGGCTGAGGTCCTTCAAGAGTGCAGCTAGACACTCCTCAGATCCACCCCCTGCCACCAAGGCCCTCCTCCGAAAGCCTCAGAGCAGGGGGCCATTCCAGAGGGGCTGGCCTACAGAGTCTCTCAGCCCTGACCACAATCTGACCCCTCTGGCTATTGCACCTGAGCTGCTAACCTGCTTCTGTCTAACCATTAGGATCCAGCTGTCCCTAGCTAAACTAGGGACCAGGACTGCCTAGGGGCCTCCACAGAATTTAATCCAGCACTGGTTACAGTGTTTCAGTTTGAACTTTGGAAGAGAGGAGACTTAGGCAATAATTCCTCCTGCCTGCAGCAGACTGATGATCATCTTGGCAATGCCACTGAGTACAGCTCATGGGTGTTTTTTGGATAATATAAGGCAAAGCATTTCCAAAGAATTTTGCACTGCTGATGGAATTATTCATGCAGACTTGTACATTTATTGAAACTTCTCTAGTTTGACCGGTTTTGATTTAATACAAGCACTCTTTATCCTTCTACAGGATTTCCTCTTAAAACAATGTTAAAATAGAAAACATGCAGATCAACAGATCAGTATGTGCTTAGATACCTTCGTGGTTCACACAAACCAACTGTCTTGTAGTAGTTTATTTCACGGGACCTTTATAAAGTAAATAAATAAAAAAAATACAGAAAATCTTAACACTCATAGTAAATAAAAATTGATTCTATCTTTATATCTGTTGATCACGTAATCTGAACATGAATATGTATGCATATTACAAACATTTTAATCTCAGTTTTCGGGCTTAAAGTTTATTTTTCATCAAACAGATTACAATCAGGCTGAGGATCACAACACAGCACCAGAACATAATATTTACAGTGTTTTCAGCATTGCATTTGTTTTCCTTGTCTGGCCACCTGTGTACACTTTGAGGTTGTTTTATTAAAGGGAAATAAGCTGTTCACATTGCAAGAGAATTTTCCCTTAGCCTAGTGCATGTGATGAAAATTTGCTTTGCAAAGAATATCCAATCACATGCAAGAAAAAAAAAGAATAATTTTGCTTGTTCATGATTGGGATGATGGAAGTCAGGATAGCTTCACCTATTCCCCTGCAAAGTTCAATTTCCCTTGCAAAGTGAACTACCTCTTTGTCTATAATAGTAGATCAACCCCTCTCAGTAAACTGAGTGGCAGAACTAATGGAGGAAGTATAGAGGTCAGTCACAAGATTGAGTAATAACTAGCCATATTCTATTACGCTTCATGCAGGGGCAGACTGACCATTTGGAAACTCGGGCACTGCCCGAGGGCCCGGGGTCAGTAGGGGGCCCCATGAGATGCCCCTGGTACATTTTTCATAGGCTTTTTTTAGTTTGGGAAAGGACACAGGGGCCCCATGATCCCCTATTGCCCGGGGGCTCCATGAGTTGTCAGTCCACCCCTGGCTTCATGTATAGGAAAGAAGGACTGAGGGAGTGGTATGGATAAGGGAAAACAGCATCCTGGCACCATTAATAATGCATTCTGGTTTTAAAATAGAACTATGGGCACTTTTTTCATTTTGGATAGAGCAAGGGATGGTTATAACCCCTGTCAGATATTTTTTTACCATTTGTGTCCCATTGGGGACATTTCCCTTCACTTCCTGTCCCATAGTCATACAGGAAGTGAGAGGATATCCCTGCAAATTAAGGGAGTTCCTTGGGCCCCCCAGGTCACCAGAGCTAGTGCCCCCATTGGAAGATTTCCCCTCTGTTACTTTTCTGGCAACAACCCAAAATCTTCTTTTACTTTCACTTTCAACAATAATAGTAACCAGGACAAATAGAGTGAGTGAATCTCCTTAACGACTTGCCCTCCAGAGGATTTACCCCACTTCCTGACCAGGCCATTTTTCACGATACGGCCCTGTGTTACTTTAACTGACAATTGCGCAGTCATGCAACGCTGTACATAAATGAGATTTAAGTAATTTCCCCACATATAGAGCTTTCTTTTGGTGGTATTTGATAATCTCTGTGTTTTTTAAATTTTTTGTGCTGTAAATGGAAAAAGACCGTCAATTTTGAAAAAAAAAAAAACCCAATATTTTTTGCTTTTTGCTATAAAACATATCAAACAAAAAGTTAAAAAAATATAATTTTTTTCATAAATTTATGCCAAAATGTATTCTGCTACATGTCTTTGCTAAAAAAAATCCCAATACATGTAAATTAATTGGTTTACGTGAAAGTTATTGTGTTTACAAAGGGTGGTATATATACTGGAATTTTTATTTATTTCTTTATACTAGTAATGGCGGCCATCAGCAATTTATAGAGGGACTGCTGGCATTCTGACACTGGATGGGAACTGATTAACGGCCACTGACATCCCCAGTGACACCAATACAGTGGTCAGTGCTAATAAAAAGCTCTGACACTGTACTAAGGACACTGGTCAGGAAGGAGTTAACATCTGGGGCGTTCAAAGGGTAACTGTGTGTTGTGTTTTACTAGGGGAACATGCTGCTTTCTCTCTCTCTCTGCCTCTCCCTCAAGGATCAACTTGAGGACTCCTTAACTTCAGGATGCACTTATATAAAAAAAAAAAGAATGTCCCCCAGGATCTCTGTGCAGACGGTGACTAGTACCCCTTCTGGAGGTTATACGCTACACACAGTCACTACTCTTCAGCACTGGGGTCGTGTACGCACATAGTCACAGGATCATCGTTGCCTCCTGCCGATAACCAGCAGGCTCTTTCTAGTGAAGGTTTGTCATACCAACTTCCTCCTGGCTCTCTCCAGTAAGCTTCTCCAAACCCAATTAGGTCCCTGTACTCAGTTTGTGATTAGGTAATCCTAGGTGGATCCTCTGTATCTTCCTGATGATTTCCTCTAAAATCCTGCATCAGTGGCAGAGCCCCTGCACAGGGGTCTCCTCCAGCAGGATTGTGCCCAGGAACTCTGCACCCAGCTTTTCAGGCTTCAAACTATTTATGGACTCTCTCACCACATACTGGGCACCCAGGGATTGGCTTAAGTCCCATAATTATTCAGGCTGCATGCCCTGTTCTTCCTCCCACTATGATTCTAGAATCCTCTAGAAGACAGGGGAAGTACTGTAACAGAGCAGCAGCCTGTGAAACATCGAGTAGCCCCAAATAATCAACCCTTGCTCCTCTGGTTACAGGGGAGCCAAACTAACTCTACTCTACACTAGGAGGGTGCTACAAATGTTTGATTTTGATTAAATATGAAATAAATAGTGATGGATTCCACTTACTTTGTCAGTTTCCAGTTATTTTATAGAAATTGTGGGTTCTTAATTTTTCGTGGAAGGGTGTCAACAAATTTGTCTTCATTTGTACATTGTGATGAAAGGGCTCAGCAATCTTGAGGAGCCCCATGCTGCCTGCACTCTGTTCTCCCAACTTCAAGATAGCCAGGAAGAAGTTTCTGCTGGTCCCATCTAGTTGCCTAATTACAGTATGCAATTTTCAGCTGGTTGAGATAAGAAAGTAGTAAGGTGGCGCAGACAAAGGGGGAGGGTTTTCTGCTATACACCCCATCAATTGCTACATTAGCTCTGCCTCTTCAGTCTGCTAGAATGGAAATGACTGGTGAGGATTGAGGCATGGCACTTGGTAACATGTGGCACAACTGGAAGCTTGACTGTGGTTTTACGTAATTTGGCTTTCATAACATGACACTGGTAAAATACATTTTTCTGAACGTGCAATGTTTGAAAGAAGACACAAGCTCCCCAACACCCCTTTGGCCCATCAGAGCCCCTCCTCCTCTAAAATATCAGCATAAATTCCAACCATGACCTGACATTGTGCTAAGGACTCTCTTCCTTACCCTACATGGCAGCGCTTGGATCTGGTGAAGAGCTGTACAAGCATTGGGGAGGGGGGTGAAAAAGTATAAATTTGCATGTCTCCCTATACCTGAGAGTACCAGGTGGTAGGGGAGCATGCAGAAGGTGATTTGCTAACACTATCCAACAAACATGTTACTTCACTTTAAATAAGCATGATAATGGTTTAAAGAAGAAGTCTTGTATTCATTTTATTTTCAAAGTTCTGCCCCCCGCCCCGGAGACCAAGTACATGTACTACTTTGTCACATGTTCCTTCATGCTTTGTAAGACTAGCTACAAGGTCGGACAGGGGGTCTCACTCTCCCCCTCTACACATCCCTCTTTCAGCATTTCTCTTGGTACCTCTTGGGCAAGTGTTTGGACCCAAGTCAAGCACCAATTGTCAAGCAGCCATCTACTTGCTAGCTATGGTATTGGACGGCTATTTGGACTTCATTGCTAGCCTTACAAAGCATGTAGGAACATAACACTTCAGAGACTTTCTCTCTTGGGGAACAGAACACTGTAAACATTTGAGAGTTCTTTAAAGTAATGATTTCCTTTAATTTTAGATGTACAATTTAGCTTTATGTTAATATTTAATTTAATTGTAGATATAATATTTAATTGTAGATGACAAAAAATGTCATCCCCAACCAAACCCAATCACTAAAACCTCACATAACATTTAGAGTGATGATATTAATTCAAAGCTCATTTTTGATAGTATTAAATCTGCACTTTTTAATAAAATAGTACCTGGTAATGCTGCAGTGATTGTCCTTGTTTAGGCATTACTTCTTTTAGGATAACAACACTATGTCCTGTCTCCTAATTGTGCTCCTGGGTTGTCATCCGGTAACATGGGCTTCTGATAGAGACAAAAAGTGGTTCGTTTAACACACATTATGCAAGCATAAAAAAAACTAAAAATTCTTCCTGCGCCAAGTGAAACACCCTACTACAGGATCTATCCTGCTGCTGTGCAATGTGGTAAACACAAAATGTGATAAATATAAATAAACAGCGCAAACATAGACCTCTATATCAAATCAATATACAAAGTGCAAACATATATAGAAAATTATATTAATAGTGAAGTCCATCATGATTAATAAACAACAAAAGTTCAGAAATCTCAAAAATATTTTGTGCAAAAAGAAATTTTCAAATTCTTCTTCTAATATAAAGAAGTTTTTTCTTTATATTAGAAGAAGAATTTGAAAATTTCTTTTTGCACTGTCTACATGTATTCCAATGCCAATTGGAATACATGTAGACAGCAAATGGCTGCAATGAGAGCGAGCATTTTATTTTAAGCGGTTGTAAAGGAATTTTTTTTTTAAAACAACAAACAGGAGTTGCACAGAGCGGCCCTGAACCTCCTCTTCTCGGGACCCCTCCAGTGCTCCTGGCTCCTCTTCTCTGGTTAGTACTCCCAATAGGAAGCGCCGATTTTCATGGTGACACTTGTGTGTGTTCGCTCCCAAGCTTCGCGATCTGCATCTATTGACAGACAGCGGGACTCAGCCCCACCCCTGCTCCCTCAACACTGGCTTTGATTGACAGCAGTGAGTGATAATGCCTCAACAAAGCCTGTGAGATCCGGAAGCAGTGCAGTGACAAAGCCATCCAGCGCCCAGGGCAAAGACACCAAACAGAGCCCCCCTCCCCTCCTTCATTATGTGCACGTTTAGGGGATGCTACCCTAATCAGTTTTCCATCAAAATGCCTTGTATCTGAATGAGCTCACTTGCACCCCCATCCATACAGTAAACTGCTGCATCCTGGGCAACCGCCCCTCCTGTCCAGGGGAGAAAAAGCTGCAGACCTGCACAGTGCTGGATTGCATAAGGGCTCAGGTAAGTATAAGGGTGGTGAGGTGTCAATACCGACTCCTAAGCTTTTTTTACCTTAATGCAAGGAGCCACTTAATGCTTCAGAACCATTTTAAAAGGAATTGGCAGTTGTTTATGATATGCAGTGTTTTAACAAAGTAAATATCATTCTGTTAAGATTTACATCTGCTTTCTATACAGTATCTCATGATCTTAAAATATTGTGTTGTGGCTTCAAAGCCAAATGATGTGCCACTCTTGTGCCAAATGGATTTTCTGTAACACAGAATAAATAAGTAACCAGAGTGATACTTTTATTATGGCCATATAGGCGCTGATTCAAACTGCTTTCGGGGAATCAAACACTTGGAATCCCTGACATAAGAATATATTTCAACACCTTGATGCTCATTCAAAATGTGAATAACTGTTTTTAGTGGGGTTGGCCTTAAAAAAAACCCCAAAAGAACTAAGAACTAAGAAATAAAACTTTATATTCCCAAAATAACTAATCCATCACAGAAAGCCAAAAATGCATTAAGCCTCTTCGAATAAAAGGGATACAAGGATTTGTCTAAATAAATCATGTAGCAGGGCAAACATGTATTGTACATTTAATATGTATTCTGTTTAAAAGTGATATCATTTCATATAAAATACTATGTATAAACAAGATAATACGTTTGGAAATATAGAAACGGGACATCAAAATAAATGCTGTTATGTATCTTTTTTACATTTATACAAATTGAAAGCACTTCAAACAATCTGTGTACAGAATGATCTTTGTACAGGGACATGCATTAAGCTGTCAAAGGCCTAGGAAAAGGCATCCACGCAAGAATGTCTCATAACTTCTAGAAGTGTTTGGACTAGGACTCCTTCCCTCAGGGTCCACATTTTGTTGTTCCCTTCTTACCTTTGACTGACTAGCCTTAGGGTTACACTAGCAAGACCATACGTTGTAGTCACACAAACCTACCATGGATAGGATGGATAGGTAATTTGTGCCTGAGGCATATGAATTCAGAGTGGTTGTTACACACAGTAGGGATGGTTGGGCAATTTCACTGTAAAACAGCTTGAAAAAACCCTTCCCTGTTGCTTTGTGACATAGCTTTGTTTATAAACAAAGCCATGCCAAAAAAAAGGTCAAAAACCCCTATCTCATTGCTTTGTGACTTTGTGACCCCATGGCTGCGTAACATAGCCTAATTTATAAACAGAGCCTTGTCATTGGCATGACTTTATTTATAAACAAACCACATGATCACCTGACATGGGTTAGAGTTAGCATTATCACAAAAAAACAATTGCACCTTTAGTACAGTTGTCCTTTAATAAATCCCCTCCACTCCCTGAGTGCAGCCTGCTTGGTAAAATACATACCTTATTCAGATTTTCAGGTTCTAGATTTTACATAAATTTCAGTGAAGTGAAAACTCCATGTTTTGCTCATCATTGTTATTTATGCATACAATACACTATTTCACCAACAAGAAGCCAGGCGAGATTTAATTTTCAGGCAGATTGCCAGGCTGAGACATTTCTTTATACACAGGAAGGTGTTAATGACAGTCAGAGGTGGCTCTATAGGTGACTGTGTACTGGTCCTGCCCTAGACCATGTTCTTCTGTATGTTGGCTATACAGAATTATAGCCTTGACTGGGACCTTTGAACACATTAGGCATAATTTATCAAAGCATACAAGCTGAAATCTGATTGGTGGCTGTAGGAAGTACTGGCACTTGGCCCTCTAATCCTGAATGCGATTTGTTGCTATGGAGCAATTTCATGAGCTATTAAAATGCGAATTTAGGGAAAAGCAAATTCAGTTTGTTACTGTCAGAACCTGGTTCACCTGCTGTTAGAACTGTGTTTCCCAGAGTGGGGGGGTTGTAGTTCCGGTGCTCACCAGCAGGTGTCTCCCAGCAGCCAGCAGATTTCAGTAATCAGGCTTCACCTGATGCTGTCTGGTGGAAAGGTATTTAGTCCCTCCTGTACTATTTCATTTTGCTTCAGTGTTTTGCTTTTCTGCCAGATGTTTATCCTGAGCCTAGATCCTGATCTTGCCCCTGCCCTGCATCCTGTACCCTGCTGCCTCTTTCCTACTCCCTTTGTACCTAATCCCAGTCCTGGTTCCTCCT
Source organism: Staurois parvus (assembly GCF_062004578.1). Classification (NCBI taxonomy): domain Eukaryota; kingdom Metazoa; phylum Chordata; class Amphibia; order Anura; family Ranidae; genus Staurois; species Staurois parvus. The sequence continues at coordinate 6,395,907 of NW_028318090.1, read as the reverse complement.
TCCCATCTGTTCCCTGCATCTCCAGTTTACCCTGTTTATCCATGTTCCACATTTGGAAGTAACTAGTTTGTTAGTTAGGTTGCTAGTCAGGCAATTTGGTTATATGGTTAAGGTTCACTTGAATCTTCACGTTTGCTGTGTCTCCTGTTTGCCGTTGTTTGAATGTCCTTTGTTTTACTATTAATAAATTTGACTTACTATATACAGTATAGTTTGGTCTCAGTTTCCTAGTGTAGCTATGCAGATTTGGCCATACCTGCTGCTGATTTATGACAGTTACCTTCTAACACTGTCGAAGAAGCATTGCAAAAAGACAAAAGTCAAAAAATGTCTCAGTTTATCACAATTTCACAATTATAATTTTAAGAATACCTACTGCAGTCAGGTTTAGCATTGTTTTTGCTATATTTCAAGATGACTCTCCTCACATTAAAATGACTTTGGATGTACCATATACCTGGTACCGCATTGCACTGTGGTTCTAAAAGTATCAGGTAATGAAGAATTTTCACACAGCTTAGCTTAAGACAATGGAGATTGGTGGTGGTAGGGTTTTAAAGTGGTTCCAAAGTCTCTGTTTTGTTTTTGTTTTTTTACCTTAATGCATTCTCTGCATTGGCTATTCCCCCCAAACACTTTCCTGAGTCATTGAGTCATCAATTGATCTAGCTTTGTACCCTGCTGCAGGTTTTTTCTCTTTTCACAGGCTTCACTGAGAACAGTGGGAGCCATTGCCATCTGCTGCTTTCAGTCAAATCCTGTAAAGTGGGGGGGGGGGGGAAGGTTGGGTCCGAGCTGTGTGTCTATGGCAGCACACTGCCTGGCTTAGTAGCTTGCCGACATGAGTGCCCCCATGGCACAGGGCTTCCTATGGGGGAAGTCAGAGAGGAGGAGGAACAGAGAGCACTGGTGGACCTGAGAAGGGAGGTAAAGGGCCATTCTTTAGGATATCCTTACACAGAACAGGTAAGTATAAACCTCCTTTCTATTTTATAAAAACAAAATTGAGACTTTAGTATCACTTTAAAGTCGTGATTCAATTTGTGGTTTAGGCTTTGACTTAAAAAAGAGAGTAGTGACCTTCATTTTCACAGATTTATTTTCAGGTCCATCACAGGTGTTTGGCTTGTGGGGCAATTTGGAAAGGTATAGAAGCATGTCATGCTAACAAAATAAAGGTGCCATTTTATATTTTAATGATCTATTTCCAAAAATCATTCACAAATTATAACATGTTGGTGCAGGACTATAAAGAGACAAAAAGGTGTGATCCTTCAATTATGTTTGTTATAAGCTAAGGCATGAGTGAAACTCTCAAATTCCTATGCTGTGACACTCATTAGTAAATCTTTGTTCTGTAACAAGAAAACTGGTTGTAATTTTTTCAGTTAGCACAAATGAAGGTAGTAGCAAGGTCCAAAGATTGACTTTTGTACATTTTTTTTTAATTAAACTGGTGAATGGGGCACTTTGTGTTTTGTTGTGTCTTTTCTTTAGGCTTCACCTTGACTTTAACTAAAGCTGGTCATAGACAGTTTGAATCTTGGCCAGTTCAGTAGGGACTGGCTGAGATTCAAACCATGTATGTGCAGGCTGATTGTACACAATTGATTGATCAATCAACTTGTGTACAATCAGCATGTCAAATTTTTCAAGTGATTATTGCCAGCGGCTATAGCCACAAGCAATTATCACTGTGTGTTCTCCTGATCGGGACTGCTCCCCACAAGAACTCCATGGGAGGGATTTTCCCCATCAACACTGACTATATTGATGGGGGCATCAAGAAATTTTCTTTCCTGCAACCCATGGTTGCAGGAAAGAAAATTTCTCCATCTATAGTGTAATTAAGTGGTGCAAATTACTTTTTTTTACAGTTCACTGGGGTTATACTGATAAACCCCTACCCTCAGGATTCCATCTCCGTGCTGTGCTTGAGATGGTATCATCTTGGGGGAAGAGGCATACTTATTTTCTTGTTTTGCTCCTATTGTAAATATTGAAAGAGCAAGTAAGCAATAGTGAAACCAGGATGGGCAGTTGGCAGATTGACTAAATTTCATATCGTATTTAATCTGGGTTGGGATTGAGTTTAGCCAGTTTAATAATGTTATATATTTTGCTTTGTGCAGTTCGCGTAGCAATATATAAGTTAGTGTGCTCTATCTTCAGTTCAAAGAACATATAATTTTGTTATCTTTGTATACTGTTGTATATATTGAATAAGGCAAACAAGAGTAAACAAAGCAGTAAATTATATCAACCAACCAAAATTAAATATTTAGTTATCTGATTTCAGCACAATATAATGTGATTGGCTGTTATAATTTAAGTTTCTGTTCTTTGGCTTTCAGCTCTTTGCCGTGCTGTATTGATTACATTGTTTTTTTGTATTTAAAAGCTTTACTTAGTATGCCTCTCTTAGTGGGTGTATGATCATGACATGAACATGACATGACATTTTGTTGGTTTAATGGAAAGCACTATTTTTGAATTCTATTTTGTTTCCTTTCTGTGATTAAATATTTCATATCAAATTATTCAACCAGCAAGGGCAGCTGTGGGCTCCTTTTAACCCATCTATAACTGATTTGTTTACAGACCTCAGTAACTCAGGTAGAACATAGAACTATGTGATTTTCTATATTGGAGGATTCATTTGGAAAAAGGAAAACCAAACAGCTTTTCTCATGCTTTCTCTGTTGTTTCTCAGTGACAACATTAACTTGACGTTGGTGCTTAGGGACATCCCCCCAAAAATGCTGACTTTGCATTGGTGTTCAGTGTAGGGCTGCCATCTCAACCCTTAAAACCGAACACATATTAATTACATAGGTTCTGTAGCTGATTAAGGTGGTAATTAAACTCACTTCGTGACTTATTTGCATTAAATCAGCCCCAGTGTAATTAATGTGTTCGGTTTTAAAGGCAGGAGGTGGCAACCCTAGCTCAATGACAACACTTACTTTGCTTTGCTTAACCCCTTCATGCCTAAGGATTAAACAAATCTTAATACCTAAGTAAAATTTTGCAACTTTGACGTGTTAGTAAAACCATACATATCATCACAGCTACTTTGTACATCCAGGTGAATTATACCTTGTTATGCTCAGGACAAATTGGGCTTTCATTTAGTAGTAAATGGTTATGGATATCTCCTGATTTTTTTATTGTAAAAGGAAAACTGTCCCAAAATAGTAAAAAAAAATTTTTAAATATGTAGCTGTGTGTTTTTTTTACTACCATAAACTACCACCGAAAAACAACGCAAAATAAATTCTCCAGCTCCTGACGATCACAGCAATACCATATATGTGTATGTTATTTGTTGTTTGTATTCGTAGTGCAGCCCAGAAACAATAGTGTGCATTTTGGGGGTTTTTTGTCCTACCTAAAACACACTAACACTAACTGACACTGATACTAATTTAAGAAAAAAAAAATCCAGGCCTTTGACCTTGACCTTGACCCAAACACTAACCGTGGCCCAGACCTAGATTAAACCTTGATCTAGGTATTTTTTCTTTATGTTTTATTTTTTAATATTTATTTATTTTTATGTTTTTTACACAGTTTTTTTTTCTCTCTACAAGGAGAGAGAGAGATACAATGTATCTCTCTCCTCCAATCAGAGAGAAAGAAAACACAGAGGTAGGCTTCACAGTGAATGATCACTATGATAGCCAATCAGAGACTAAAACAGCGATCAGATGACCCAGAATCAGCAATTCTGGGTCTCGATCGTTAGAATGGGACCTGAGGCTCTCAGTGACACCCCATTCATAGTTCTGTGAGGCCACATATTTGTGTGACTTTGGCACCAAGGAGTTAAACACAAACTGAGTTAAATGTAAAGAAAACATATTATTACCATATTATTACCATGTCTGTAGTGTTTACTGTAAATTGCCTTTAGCATTGCTCCTGTTTCTTCTTAGTAGAGGCCACCATTTTGTTGAAGCCCAGAGCAGTCATTTCTTTATTGCAAACTCTCCCCCTCTCCTTGGTCTCAAAAACGATATGTCACTTTCTTCAATAAAAAAAAATTACATTTCCAGCTTTGATTGTAAGTCTTGGATCAGTGAGAGAAGAAGGCTGACAGAAGCTTTACAGTGCTGAAGTTCAGAGACTGCCCATTAGAGTGAAAAGAGAGAATATCAGGGAGATAAGATAAGACACTATCCTTGTAAATTTAACTCTTTCTTTGCCTCCCTGTCAGTTTGTCCTGTTATCTCTCCTGCTTTTCGTTTATCCCTTCCTAATTTGTGTTCCCTCAGCACAGTCTGTGCCATTCTTACTGCTTTCTTCTCCCTTCAGCAACAGTAAATGTCAAAGCTGTCAGCCTCTGATTTTAGGCACAGTGCCTAGAATACAGAGCAACTGAGTATGTACAGATTAGGGTGAGACAGTCCAATACGGGAATATTTTAAACAGTATAGACACATATTTGTAACGTTTACATAGCTAGCTATATCTGCAAAAGGGGCCAGCCTGAAGTGATCTATCACTTAATTTTCTGACAAAGGTTCCACTTTAAGAGGTTTTCAAATACACCTTTACATAGGCAAAATTACCCAATAGACACTAGTCACTCCTTTTGTCTGTGGTGCTGGTTCATTGAAAATTGTTTCTCTCACCCCATGCTTAGTGTGGCATCATCAGGAGCTGGAACTCAAAAAAAAAAACTGTCGGGCTGATACTAATTTGCCTGCTGGTACCCGGTAAGAAGCACAAGGTGAACCCTAAAGCCGTGAGGACAAAAATCCCAGGGTTCCATGGGAACCTGGTGGAGAAACAATGACTTAAATACTTATGGTGAAAATATAGAAAAAATAATAGAAAAATGTTCCCTAAAAACCATCATGGTTTCTCTCTGAAGGGAATTCACACTAACAAACTGTTCTACTACATGTTTGATATTTCAAGCTGTCATATTTTCTAGTTTGATGTTCTAGTTCTTTCATACATTTACATAGGTAGACACACAGAACTGAGTAATGGTTACAGAGAAGGAAAGTTTCCAATGTGCAGATCCATGCAGTTGCTTTCTCATTCATCAAACTTATTTTTGCTCAGTATACAATATGTCAGTCTCCACTTTATGCTGGTGATGGATTTGCTTTTATGTCCTGTGCTTTTCAGGTTTCTGTTGTTTGTGTCATTTTATTCCTAAAAAAAATCTTTTATTCAGGCTATGATTCACATAGAATCTATGTCATAAATAATGTCTGCCAAATCTCACATGTAGCTGGGCACAGTACAAGGCAGCAGACTGCGGCGAGGTCCAAGAATGGAGTCAACTGAAATGTGGTCTGTTGCTAAAGCTGTAAACAGTTCCTACCAGTAGATAATAAATTGTTATTTTAAAGAGTTTGTTCTCTACGGGCTCTATTCATTCTCCTAAGTGCTTGTATTATAAGTCTTGTTTATGTCAAGGATTGGGGGAACAATGGTCAAGGCATGTCTGATCATACGTTTCAGTTGATGAGTCTAATGGTGGTCATACTTGGGTGAGCTGTCCAAGAAGAATAATAATAAACTAAATGCTGATTGAAAATGGTTTAAAAACTGCCTTGTGAAAGGACTTTTTCTTTTTTATATGGAGAAAAAAGAATGAGCACTAAAAACGTATACTGATTTATATACAGCAAGCTTTTAGCAGTACCTCAAATAATAACATGGACGAGACTATCTTCATATGAAAGCTATTAGTTGTTGTTCACATCAATCTGGACTTGTTCTATAATATTAAAGATGTATCAAAGCTGAACCAAGCCACTTCTTCAGAACTGAAGAACCAGACCTGGATAAGTGAAAACCTCTACAGACATCCGCATGTGAAAGTTTTATTTCGAATCTCCAGCTGGATGGAGATCCTAGGCTGGAAAAGTGCAATAATGATCTTATTCTACAGGTATGCAGAAATCTAATTTTGTCATTAGCAGATTTTCCAAGAAAAGAACAAGTGATGCAAAAATGGAAGAGTAACCTTTAACTTGCGTATAAACAGTCCAGTCAACAATATGATTGGGATTAAAAGTCTCAGTGTTTAGGCAAAAACAAGTGAGACTGCCAAATTCAAACATTTTTATTTCTTTAAAAAAACAGAAATTTCACTTATTGAGAAAGACTTACAAAGATGACTGAACTAGCACTACCCATATTTAAAAAAAAATAAAATGATAGTATTTCTTTCACCTAAAGCAGCCTGATTTTCTTTTCCATCCACCCTTCTTTTCTTTTTCTTCCTTCCTTTTCTTGTTTCCTTCCTGTGAATCTAGTCAGTAATTGAACGGAAGGAAAGAGGAGTGATTAGAAGTGAAAAGCTCATCAAATATTTTAAAAAGAGGGCCAATAATGGCAGCCTTTAAAATGTGCTCACGACAGAGTTACTTTAACACTATTCTCCATTGCAACATACTAAATATACAAATAAAATGCATATCAGCAAACTGTTTTACCTCCCAAAAAATTTGCATTTCTGTCCACCTTTTCCTGTTTAGCGTTACCAATGCAGGAGCTGCTAGTAATTTGGACCTATTTCCCCCACTCACAGCATACACAGCTAGGCACACAGCATTTTTGGTATCTTTTTCTCTGGCTCATAGATTAGATTAGGGGTTTCTTTTTGGGTATTTATTGGAACAGTAACTTGGATAGGGATAGGGAGCATGGGATACCTGTAGAACCTGTACAACCTGAGGACCACTAAGCTTCTGGCTGCTCTTGTACAAAAATGTATTGCACACCCTCTGGTTGCACTGTACTCTTTTGGTTATCTTGTAGAACCCCTGGCTGTCTTGTGCAACTCCTCAGGAGGCAGCCTCATTGAAAGCAATGGGAGGCTGCTACCTCTTGCAATGAATCACGGCCACCAGCATGTTTTCTCTCATGCAGCAATGACATGTGAGTGTTTGACCCTGAACATAGGAAGTCTACATCTAGGATGGATCCCTTGCATACAATTGCTGCATGAGCCACATGAGCTGGCAGCCTCCTATTGCTTTCAAGCAGGCTGCCTCTTGCAGCTGATTCGAGGAACCCCCATTGAGGTTCATGAATCTAATCACGGTGTGGGTGCATTCACAGTTGTGAATTCACCCTTATACATAAGAAATACAGAAGTGTTATCTTCATCCCCAGCCTGCTGACTGGACAGTGAAAAAGCAGCAGCACTCTTGTAGGCAGATGCAGTCTATTTTCTCCACTGCAGGTGGCACTCAACCACAGCAGCACTGCAGAGGAAGAAGTCAAGAGGAACCTAGCTCCTTTATGGTTTCCTTGGTCACAGGGGCAGCTATCCAATTAAATCTTGGGTCAGAGAGAGTCTACTTAAAATCCCAGCTTCAGGGCTTGGTGCACATTTTATGTAGAGGCTAGAGTGGGGACAGGTCTCCCTTCTGTCAGGAACAGTGCTTAGCCTCAGAGAAAGGTTCCAAAGGAGTATGGAAATTGCAGAGGCACACCATCCTTCCTGGAAGCCTCCCCACTTGGGTAAAAACTGTCCAGGCCACATTCTGCCCTTTGAGACAGATGTTGTCAGCATACCTGGGACCTTCTGCTCTGATACTACATTGTTACATCCTGTGAGTGCTCCCGGTCGGGTTGCCTTCCCACTGGGCTTGTTGTATTGCAAAACTGTATTTGAAAATATTCTTGTTACTTGCACTTGGACTTTGAGCGCTTTCTGCCTCCACACCACACTGCACCCACCCACACACTAATGAAGTCATCACTTTGCTCACTCTGCTATCTCCCCCTATCATCATGTTCTCTGATAGTACATTTGCATGCAGTACACCCAATTGACTGCCATTGCTGCCCCTCCATTATTTCCCCCATTTCTCATACATGGCTGCTTACTAGTCTGGAGGAAAAGAAATTTAATTTCCAAATACGGAAAGGTTTCTTTACAGTAAGAGCTGTGAAAATGTGGAATAGACTCCCTCCAGAGTTAGTTCTGGCCAGCTCAGTGGATTGCTTTAAAAAAGGCTTGGATTCCTTTTTGGATACACAGAATGTAACTGGATAATAACATTTATAGGTAAATTTGATCCAGGGAATATCCGATTGCCTCTCGGGGGATCAGGAAGGAATTTTTTCCCCTGCAAGAGCAAATTGGATCATGCTTTGCTGGTTCTTTTGCCTTCTTGTGCATCAACTGTGGGAATAGGATTATAACTTTTTATTTAATTTAATTTTTTTTGGTTGAACTGGATGGATTTTTGTCTTTTTTCAGCCAGACTAACTATGCAACTATGTAACTTAGACAGGAATACGTTGGCATGGGCTGTACTAGTTTGGTTTAGCATGTTTTTTTATATTCCTTCTCAGGCCATGAGTTTATTGCTATTCTGCAGCCAGGAGCCAATTTTTTAACAGAAATTGCAGCCAGTAACAGGTAAAAAAGTAGCATAAGGATAACATTGGAAAGGAAAAAAAACACGATATATTGCATTTTCCAAATGGCTTCAGTTCAGAGTTAACATTAAAACTTTTATCTTGCTGCAGTTAATTTCATAGAGAAATCTGAGGTATTCTTGCTGAATTATATTTACAGCTAGTAGTAGCTGCTACTCTACAAATTAGATCATTGTTTTATTTCAAGCTTCAGAGAACTTCACAGATCATATGTATGGTCTTCGATGTAGGTGTCTCATAGGGCCTTGGAATATGATTGGAAATGAATAACAGATGCCTAATCATGCCAGTGAAATGCAGTTAGTAGAGTTTGGAAGCTCATGTCTTGTAGATTCCTATGAGAAGCCTTTGATACACTACAGTGGCTTCTATAAACATTCATGTTCTTGTATTTAAATTGGCATCATTTTTGTACCCCATAGAATGCCAGCAGTGGTGAAATAAAAAAACACACACAATGAAAACAGTTTGTTTTATGTTTATGCCTATTAAAATAAAGCTTGGTATAATTCGTATATTCTGTTTTAATTTATTGCTGTAAAGGCAGTCTGACACCCCCCCCAGAAAAGGTCTCTTACAAATGTGGCAGTTCACTTACTGGATAAAGTAGCAATGTTTGATTAGTCTACATTAAAGTGATTTTTGCCATTTCCTAATAGTATCTATGTATATAGGTTGTTGTAGGCTATTTATTGCACCCCCTCCTATGTCACAACTCTCTGTATGTCCCTAGATGGCAGCTGTGAAAACTCTGTGTAAAAATTAGCTTTTTTTTTACAATGTCTAGATTTTAGATTGCACGCTCTTATGAACAGGGCCCTCTTAACCCTCTTGTCTTGAATTGTACTGTAACGTTACTACCGATTTTGTAAAGCACTGTTATTCTGTATAAATCTGTATATTATGTATAATAATAATAATAAGCATCACTCCTTTTTTGATTGGCTGGAAGTACTTTCTTCTAGTACACCCAATAGAAATAAATAATTCCAGCCAACTAGGAATTGAGGCATGATATCATTGTATCCAAGCAGACTTCTAAAAGGTGAAACTATTTTTTACACAGAGTTTTCATTGCTGCTTCTACAGCTTATACTGTATATTAATTAACTAATCTTCAAAAATAGTTTTACTACTACTAATAGCATTATCTATAATTTGTCCTTATTTTAACTCCCCAATAGGCCCTGCATGCCAGAAACAGGCAGATAGTGGGAATTACAGCGTTCTAAGCTGTTAGGAACCACTTCAATAGAAGTGGTTCCTAACCTCAGTCCTCGAGTACCCCCAACTGGGTATGTTTTATTACTTATTACAAGTACTTATATATTTAAAAGAAAAAAGGGGTGCTGTTGTGCTTAGGAAAAAAATTAATTAACATATACGTGAAAAAATTAACTTTATATAAGATACCTATATAGCAGCAGTCCTAAATGTGAATCTCTAAACACAAAATCTTATATATTTCAAAATTGGACCGCGGTAAGGTCACAAATTGACAAAATAAACTGTGAGATCTTTAAAGTGATAACACTGAGCAAAATACAAATAAAATATTAATATTCAGTCCCAACATGTGAATAATTGGTGCAATGGTGCTGTATCTTTAACGGTGATACTCCATACTAAAATGACAAGTGCTTCACTGTGTTCACACTGGTAGTAACTGGTAGTTCATTGCTGGTAGTAACCAATAACTTTCCACTAGATCTTCATCAATGTTAGGCAACTCCTCTCCTCCACAGGCAGTATTTCATATTTTCAGCATTAATCAAAACAAAACCAGATATCCCATAGTGTAAAACTGTATAAAACTTTAATATGGGGTAAAACAATAGAAATGCCACTCACAAAAATTCACTTATATATTGCCAATAGAGATGAGCGAAGTATTCAAAAATTCGATTCGGCTGATTCGGCGAATTCGAGGAATAAATTCGATTCGATGCGAATATATTTGCTGCGAATTTAACTTATAAAAAGGGTTTCTAGGCTTCAGAGAGCCTTTATATTAGTGCAGAACACTGTACCTTTAATTTAAATGCCCTTGGAGTCTGCTGGGGAAGAGAAATAATACTGTCAGTCAGTATGACATGCAGATGAGTGCCGTCGATCTTAGAATCACCGCACACTTCACTCATTTGGGCAGTCACGGGGCCAAAACCAGAGTGTGGAGCCACAGTGTGGCGGTGGAGGCAGCAGCAATGGGAGGCCATACAGCACCCTATGACAAAAATGGAACCCACCAGCAGTGTGAGGAGACCTGAAAGTGGCACATGGCAGAGTGTGGCGATGGAGACAGCAGCAATGGGAGGCCGTACAGGGACCCATGAGACACTCTGGACCTGGCAGCAGCATGAGGAGGCGGTACAGGGGCCCATGGCAGATTACGGGCCTGGCAGCAGCAATGGGAGGCCCGTAATCTGCCAGCACCCTATGACAAAATGGAACCCACCAGCAGTGTGAGGAGACCTGAAAGTGGCACATGCCAGAGTGTGGCGATGGAGACAGCAGCAATGGGAGTCCGTACAGGGACCCATGACACACTTTGGACCTGGCAGCAGCATGAGGAGGCGGTACAGGGGCCCATGGCAGATTACGGGCCTGGCAGCAGCAATGGGAGGCCCGTAATCTGCCAGCACCCTATGACAAAATGGAACCCACCAACAGTGTAAGGAGACCTGAAAGTGGCACATGGCAGAGTCTGGCGATGGAGACAGCAGCAATGGGAGGCCGTACAGGGACCCATGACACACTCTGGACCTGGCAGCAGCAAGAGGAGGCGGTACAGGGGCCCATGGCAGAGTGGCGAAGCGTAAGCAGCTTAAATTGAAGGCCATACAGAGGCCTATGTTAAAAATAATAACATGTTTGGGGCATGATTCATGGCGGATTTAGTCAGTTGTGTCAGGAACTGGTGGTTTGAAATCCAGACTAATCCACGCCTGATTCATTTTCACAAACGTGAGTCTCTCCACACTTTGGGTGGACAGTCGTGTCCTCCGCGGAGTTACAATACCTCCTGCCGCACTAAACACGCGCTCCGATGCAACGCTACTGGCCGGGCATGACAGCCTTTCAAGGGCAAATTCAGCTAGTTGGGGCCAAAGGTCAAGTTTCGTTGCCCAGTAGTCAAGGGGATTGTCTACCTCGGTTGGCAGGGTGCTGTCCAAGTAGGCCCGAGCCTGTTGTTTGAGGTCCTGCTCCAGGTCCACCTGATGCTGCTGCTGCTGCGGCTGGTTAGTAGTTTCCTCACTGCGCTGGTGAAGAAAGCTACTCATCATCGACTGCAGACTGAGGCAGCTGCTGCGGGTGGAGCTGCCACTGCTCCTACCACCCCACCCCTCCCCTGCTGCCATGGCAGCGGAACGCGAGTGCACAGGGCCCACAGTGTCTGAGGATGGACGTTGGCGCAGAAAGGCAGAGACCAACTGACTACATAGGTGGTTTTTATAGTACGTTATTTTGGCCTCCCTCTCAGCAGGTGTGAAAAAGGCCACCATTTTTGAACGGTAGCGAGGGTCCAACAAGGTGGACAGCCAAAAGTCATCCCTCTGTCTGATGGTTATTATTCGGCTGTCGCTACGCAAGCAACCGAGCATGCTATGGGCCATTTGTGCCAAGGAATGCGAGGGACTCCCTGCCTCCATCTCCACAGCATACTGCCACGGTGCGTCTGGGTCCTCTGTCTCCTCCTCCTCCTCTACCAGATGCTCCTGCTCCTCCACTCCTGTCCGCTGAGTGGAAAAACCACCCATTTCACTCAATAATTCCTGAGCACCAATGTCCTCCTCTACCTCCTCCTCTTCTTCCTGTCCTGCCCCCACAGGGGTCATGTGGTGTTGAGATCTGTGCGCCATGTCTACCGCACCCTGACCAGCCATTGTTAACAGCATTTGTTCCAGGACGTGCAACAGAGGAATGACGTCGTTCATCCCATAGTCCTGCCGACTCACGAATAGCGTGGCCTCCTCAAAGGGCCTGAGCAAGCGGCAGGTGTCACGCATGAGCTGCCAATGGCTGACATCTAAGTTACACAGGGGAGTACCTTTATCCGCTTGTAACATCAGGAAATCCGTGATGGCCTTTCGCTGTTCGTAAAGGCGGTTAACATATGTAGGGTTGAATTCCACCTTGTTGCAACGTCACAGCATGAGGAGTTGGTACGAGGGCCCATGGCAGATTACGGGCCTGGCAGCAGCAATGGGAGGCCCGTAATCTGCCAGCACCCTATGACAAAATGGAACACACCAGCAGTGTGAGGAGACCTGAAAGTGGCACATGGCAGAGTGTGGCGATGGAGACAGCAGCAATGGGAGGCCGTACAGGGACCCATGAGAGACTCTGGACCTGGCAGCAGCATGAGGAGGCGGTACAGGGGCCCATGGCAGATTACAGGCCTGGCAGCAGCAATGGGAGGCCCATAATCTGCCAGCACCCTATGACAAAATGGAACACACCAGCAGTGTGAGGAGACCTGAAAGTGGCACATGGCAGAGTGTGGCGATGGAGACAGCAGCAATGGGAGGCCGTACAGGGACCCATGAGAGACTCTGGACCTGGCAGCAGCATGAGGAGGCGGTACGGGGGCCCATGGCAGATTACGGGTCTGGCAGCAGCAATGGGAGGCCCGTAATCTGCCAGCACCCTATGACAAAATGGAACACACCAGCAGTGTGAGGAGACCTGAAAGTGGCACATGGCAGAGTGTGGCGATGGAGACAGCAGCAATGGGAGGCCGTACAGGGACCCATGAGAGACTCTGGACCTGGCAGCAGCATGAGGAGGCGGTACAGGGGCCCATGGCAGATTACGGGCCTGGCAGCAGCAATGGGAGGCCCATAATCTGCCAGCACCCTATGACAAAATGGAACACACCAGCAGTGTGAGGAGACCTGAAAGTGGCACATGGCAGAGTGTGGCGATGGAGACAGCAGCAATGGGAGGCCGTACAGGGACCCATTAGACACTCTGGACCTGGCAGCAGCATGAGGAGGCGGTACAGGGGCCCATGGCAGATTACAGGCCTGGCAGCAGCAATGGGAGGCCCGTAATCTGCCAGCATCCTATGACAAAATGGAACACACCAGCAGTGTGAGGAGACCTGAAAGTGGCACATGGCAGAGTGTGGCGATGGAGACAGCAGCAATGGGAGGCCGTACAGGGACCCATGAGAGACTCTGGACCTGGCAGCAGCATGAGGAGGCGGTACAGGGGCCCATGGCAGATTACAGGCCTGGCAGCAGCAATGGGAGGCCCGTAATCTGCCAGCACCCTATGACAAAATGGAACACACCAGCAGTGTGAGGAGACCTGAAAGTGGCACATGGCAGAGTGTGGCGATGGAGACAGCAGCAATGGGAGGCCGTACAGGGACCCATGAGACACTCTGGACCTGGCAGCAGCATGAGGGGGCAGGCAGAACCGCCGTATCTTTATCACGGTTTTCCCAGGCCACCAAATGGCGACGCTGCATATGCTGACGCAACGCTGTAGTCCCAACATGGGCCCCCTGGCCACGCTTGACTTTCTGGCCACATAGTCGACATACGGCTACGTTTTTCTTCCTCGGGCGGCTTGACAAAAAATTGCCACACCGCCGAGTAGGAAACTTTGCCCCCGCTACTCCTCACTGGCTGACTGCTAATTCCTCCGTGCACACCGGCACCACTACTGGCCGTGGTGGTAGGCTGCAGTGGAGCTGGTGCTCTACTCCGTGGCCGTTTGCCTCCACTGACACTGCTGCGACCCTGCTGCCTCCTGGGCAACCCACCGACTGTTTTGCTCGCTGCCAAGCTGGCACCCTCTTCTCCTGATGATGCGGAAGCAATAGCCTGATGATGACGAGGCTGCCAAGTGCGATCAGCCTCATCATCATCAATTAGGGTCTCCGCCTCACTACTAGCCCCCTCGGCTGCATGTGGGTCAGGAGACAGACCTGTCTCTAGACCGGCTACCGAGCCACTCTCCTCGCCAGTACTTCTTCGCCTGGCTGCTGAAAAGGCGGATGTCTCCCCCCGTTCCTGACCGCCCTCTGTTAGCTCTTCCTCACTGTACAGTGGGGCTGAGCCCACAGCATGCGATACTTCGCTTGGTGAGGGAACACCAAAGGACAGGGGCAGGTAGAGGACACGTGATTTCAGTGGGCTTGCTCCCGAGCCATGCGAACTAACGGTTGTGTCTGACGTACCCACCGACCGTTGGCTGTAGGTGTCAGAGGTGACCTGGGAAGAGGAAGACGACCGAGCCAACCAATCGATGACGGCAGGGTTGTCGGTGGAGACACGACCGCTGGATGACACCGGGAGCACTGGCCTCTGGCTGCGACTAGTGCTGCCTTGACCCCTTCCTCTGCTGCCACGTCTGCTCGCTCCTAAAACATTGCCTCCTCTGCCACTCCTCTGCATGTTGTCTGACATACTCTTTAATTCAACGATTCTGTGTCCCTGAGTAACAATTCTGTGTCCCTCAGTAACAATTCTGTGTCTGTCCTTGAGTAACAATTCTGTGTCCCTGAGTAACAATTCTGTGTCCCGAGTAACAATTCTGTGTCCCTCAGTAACAATTCTGTGTCCCTGAGTAACAATTCTGTGTCCCTGAGTAACAATTCTGTGTCCCTCAGTAACAATTCTGTGTCCCTCAGTAACAATTCTGTGTCCCTCATTAACAATTCTGTGTCTGTCCCTGAGTAACAATTCTGTGTCCCTCAGTAACAATTCTGTGTCTGTGCCTGAGTAACAATTCTGTGTCCCTGAGTAACAATTCTGCGTCCCTCAGTAACAATTCTGTGTCCCTCAGTAACAATTCTGTGTCCCTCAGTAACAATTCTGTGTCTGTCCCTGAGTAACAATTCTGTGTCCCTGAGTAACAATTCTGTGTCCCTCAGTAACAATTCTGTGTCCCTGAGTAACAATTCTGTGTCCCTCAGTAACAATTCTGTGTCCCTCAGTAACAATTCTGTGTCTGTCCCTGAGTAACAATTCTGTGTCCCTCAGTAACAATTCTGTGTCTGTCCCTGAGTAACAATTCTGTGTCCCTGAGTAACAATTCTGTGTCCCTCAGTAACAATTCTGTGTCCCTCAGTAACAATTCTGTGTCTGTCCCTGAGTAACAATTCTGTTTCCCCGAGTAACAATTCTGTGTCCCCGAGTAACAATTCTGTGTCCCTGAGTAACAATTCTGTGTCCCTCAGTAACAATTCTGTGTCCCTCAGTAACAATTCTGTGTCCCTCAGTAACAATTCTGTGTCTGTCCCTGAGTAACAATTCTGTGTCCCTCAGTAACAATTCTGTGTCCCTCAGTAACAATTCTGTGTCCCTCAGTAACAATTCTGTGTCTGTCCCTGAGTAAAAATTCTGTGTCCCTGAGTAACAATTCTGTGTCCCTGAGTAACAATTCTGTGTCCCTCAGTAACAATTCTGTGTCCCTCAGTAACAATTCTGTGTCCCTCAGTAACAATGCTGTGTCTGTCCCTGAGTAACAATTCTGTGTCCCTGAGTAACAATTCTGTGTCCCTCAGTAACAATTCTGTGTCCCTCAGTAACAATTCTGTGTCTGTCCCTGAGTAACAATTCTGTGTCCCTCAGTAACAATTCTGTGTCCCTCAGTAACAATTCTGTGTCCCTCAGTAACAATTCTGTGTCCCTCAGTAACAATTCTGTGTCTGTCCCTGAGTAACAATTCTGTGTCCCTCAGTAACAATTCTGTGTCCCTCAGTAACAATTCTGTGTCTGTCCCTGAGTAACAATTCTGTTTCCCCGACTAACAATTCTGTGTCCCCGAGTAACAATTCTGTGTCCCCGAGTAACAATTCTGTGTCCCTGAGTAACAATTCTGTGTCCCTCAGTAACAATTCTGTGTCCCTCAGTAACAATTCTGTGTCTGTCCCTGAGTAACAATTCTGTGTCCCTCAGTAACAATTCTGTGTCTGTCCCTGAGTAACAATTCTGTGTCCCTGAGTAACAATTCTGTGTCCCTCAGTAACAATTCTGTGTCCCTCAGTAACAATTCTGTGTCTGTCCCTGAGTAACAATTCTGTTTCCCCGAGTAACAATTCTGTGTCCCCGAGTAACAATTCTGTGTCCCTCAGTAACAATTCTGTGTCCCTCAGTAACAATTCTGTGTCCCTCAGTAACAATTCTGTGTCTGTCCCTGAGTAACAATTCTGTGTCCCTCAGTAACAATTCTGTGTCCCTCAGTAACAATTCTGTGTCCCTCAGTAACAATTCTGTGTCTGTCCCTGAGTAAAAATTCTGTGTCCCTGAGTAACAATTCTGTGTCCCTGAGTAACAATTCTGTGTCCCTCAGTAACAATTCTGTGTCCCTCAGTAACAATTCTGTGTCCCTCAGTAACAATTCTGTGTCCCTCAGTAACAATGCTGTGTCTGTCCCTGAGTAACAATTCTGTGTCCCTGAGTAACAATTCTGTGTCCCTCAGTAACAATTCTGTGTCCCTCAGTAACAATTCTGTGTCTGTCCCTGAGTAACAATTCTGTGTCCCTCAGTAACAATTCTGTGTCCCTCAGTAACAATTCTGTGTCTGTCCCTGAGTAACAATTCTGTGTCCCTCAGTAACAATTCTGTGTCTGTCCCTGAGTAACAATTCTGTGTCCCTCAGTAACAATTCTGTGTCCCTCAGTAACAATTCTGTGTCTGTCCCTGAGTAACAATTCTGTGTCCCTGAGTAACAATTCTGTGTCCCTGAGTAACAATTCTGTATCCCTGAGCAACAATTCTGTGTCCCTCAGTAACAATTCTGTGTCCCTCAGTAACAATTCTGTGTCCCTGAGTAACAATTCTGTGTCCCTGAGTAACGATTCTGTGTCCCTCAGTAACAATTCTGTGTCCCTCAGTAACAATTCTGTGTCTTTCCCTGAGTAACAATTCTGTGTCCCTCAGTAACAATTCTGTGTCCCTCAGTAACAATTCTGTGTCCCTCAGTAACAATTCTGTGTCCCTCAGTAACAATTCTGTGTCTGTCCCTGAGTAACAATTCTGTGTCCCTGAGTAACAATTCTGTGTCCCTGAGTAACAATTCTGTGTCCCTCAGTAACAATTCTGTTTCCCTCAGTAACAATTCTGTGTCCCTCAGTAACAATTCTGTGTCTGTCCCTGAGTAACAATTCTGTGTCTGTACCTGAGTAACAATTCTGTGTCCCTAAGTAACGGTTCTGTGTCCCTAAGTAACGGTTCTGTGTCCCTAAGTAACGATTGTGTGTCCCTAAGTAACGGTTCTGTGTCCCTAAGTAACGGTTCTGTGTCCCTAAGTAACGGTTCTGTGTCCCTAAGTAACGGTTCTGTGTCCCTAAGTAACGATTCTGTGTCCCTAATACAGAGAGGTCTGTCTCTCTTGAATGACCGGAGGCAAATGGAGAATTGTAAGATGGCCGCAATTTATAGCTCCACCATTACACAGTGCTGGCTGGCTGGCTGCTGATTGGCTAATGCGATCACATGTCATGAATGAATGCATTATGGGTCAGCGCGCCTTGTCTGCGCGCCTTCCCAGAGATCCCTGCTCCGTCGCCGCACATGTCGCCGCCATTTTTGGAAAAATTTCGATTCGCGCATCCGAAGTCTGCTAATTTTCGGATTCGGCACGAATCGAAATTTTTCTAATATTCGAAACGAATTCCACTTTGCCGAGTTCGATTCGCTCATCTCTAATTGCCAACATATTACACAGCTCTTTACATATACAATATATTGTACATTCACATCAGTCCCTGCCCTCAAGGAGCTTACAATCTAAGGTCCCTGTCTTATATACTAGAACCAATTAGCCTACCAGCATGTCTTTGGTGTGTGGAAAGAAACTGGAGCACCTGGAGGAAACTCACAGAAGCACAGGGAGAACATGCAAACGCCACGCAGGTATTGACAGGTTAGGATTCAAACCAAAATCTCAGTGCTGCTAGACAGTAGTGCTAACCACTTAGCCACTGTGTTGCCCAGGGAAGTTTCCTTAGAGAAAGGAGCTGTCATAAACACCAAGATATTTACATGGATTTAAATCACTTGTTCAAGGTGAAGGCATTCCTAAAATTATGACTTGTTGAACGAACTTGAGGGTTGGGGTTGAAAATTACTGCTCTAAGGGACTGGAGGTCTAACATGTTTTGACCACTGGGGGACAGGGGAGGGGTGGGCTTAGACAGCTTACAGAAAGGGATGAGCAGAGGAGAGATCATCAGTGTGGTGATGCCAAGCATAAGGCATCCCCTTTCTTGTTTCTATCCATATTTGAGCTGCCTTTGTTGGAAATGTAGTAAGGAGTGCACCTAACATCATAGATATTGCACACTATTTCTTGTAGTAGATATTTATCCAAGATGCTGTCAGAAAAAGCAGGTGTACACCATATGCTATAATCATGGTATGTGTTTTGTAACTGTTAGATATGGGGAAAAACAGATGTTTTGTGTTATGGAGTCAGACTTTGTTTGGTCTACTCTGTCAATGTTTCTGTCATACTGTATGTATGACTGGTATGACAGAAGTTGGTTCAAAGCTGGGCTGGCAGCAAAGTGAAATTATAAAAATGTATTCTGATAGTAATTTACTTGTAAGAGCTTCCAGAACAATTAATGTACGGGGTATTTCAAACAACGATCACTTTGCTCCTTTTGCATGGTTGCAGGGTATTGTTGGTGACACTTTAGACTGAACTCGCCCTCCTTCACCAGAGCTATGGCCAGGGGGCCCTGGTACATTATACTTTAGCTTCATTTTATTCTTGTACAACTTCTGAAGTGGATAATGACTGTCACAGCTTTAGACTTTCAGTTCTGTTTCAGTAGTGTATGATTTTTTTCATGTTTTTATACTTACCTGCCTCTAGTATCCTTAGTAAAAGCATATCCAAACCCATAAAGAAAAAATGTTATATATTGTAGCTTACCAATCCTTGTGGTGGTGTTTTCAGGCTTTTGAGTTCCTTTATTATCACCTGCCAGTAAACCCCCTTCCTATCCTGGGGGCGGTGTTCTGTAGTCCTGTAGATGATACAGAAGATATCTACAGATATCTTAAATCTTATATAAATATCTTCTTATATAAAGATATCTTCTGTAAATAAGAATTTACAGAAGATATCTGGGAAGGCAGATAACATTGCTTGAGATTTCATGTCAGCTCACAGGAAGTTACCAGAACAAAAAATTCCTGTTAGAATAAAAGTGTTTTTCTGCACTTACATAAAAAAAGAAAATGTATGCAGTCACCTCAACTAAGGCCTGCAGTCATCTCAACAAGTACATTGTTGTTCTTGGATACACTTGAAGTCAATTGCCTATTTTCGATTCATAGAAGTTTAACATTGAAAAATGTAAAGTGATGCATTTTGGGAGCTAAAAGTGTAAATGCAATTTACTCGCTAGGGGATGAATGTCAGGGGAAAACGAGGATGGAAAAAATCTTGGGGGTTCCAGTAGATGACAGACTCCACAATAACATGCAATACCAAGCTGCAGCAGATAAAGCTAGCATTAAAAAGAGCGTAAGAGATAGAAAACTATAATTCTACAACTTTACAAGACTCTGGTTCAGCCACATCTTGAATATGCTGTCCAGTTCTGGTCATCAGGAAGGATGTGCAGAAAAGGGCCACAAAGCTAATAAGGGGCCTCAGTTATGAGAAATGGCTACAAATATTAAACGTATTCTTCCTGTAGAACAGGGGCTTAAGCATTGATATGATCGCAATCTACAAATCTTTAAATGGTTACTCCAGAATTGAGAGGAATTATTTAATCTAAGGTCTCCAAAGAAGACACGCTGCCACACAATGAGGTTGGACGAGAAGCAGTATAATCTTAAACTGTATAAGGGGTTCTTTACTGTTAGAGCAGTGAGGATGTGGAACTCCCTTCCTCAGCTGGTGAAGATAACTTTTAGATATGTTTCTTAGCAAATACAATGTACAGAGATATGTAAAATGGAAGTGACATAAACACACACACAGATTGAATGGGATGGAGCAGTGTCTTTATTCAATCTTATCAACTACATGACTATATGTAACAATGAAGTCTATTAATAAGACAAGGGTGTGATTATTTTCCCCTCTTCAGTCACTTGCCAGCACACACTCAGACTGACAACACATTACATAAGACTACTAGAGATCACTGCTATTACAGCCCCTTTACAAATCGATGCACTCACATTTGCACTCTCTATAGCCCCCTCATATATTACTTGTGCCACATTTGGTATTTCTCTCGGAAAGTTCCATTATAAAGGATCAAAGGAAAGAAAAAACATAAAAAGAGAAAAGCGAAGGACAGCATGGGAAGAAGTAAGACAGTGATAAAGAAAGAGACTAAGCCAATTACCTACTGGAACTCAATCTAAGGAATATTTTTCTTCAAGGGCATTGCCAAGGACAAATACAGATTATTGTCTGCAGGGTACCCGAGGACACACAAAACTTTGCAAAGGGTTGCATATTGTAAAACGAAGCAGAAAACATAACAAAATAACAAGCAAAGCAAAAGAGGATTCACAATCTCACATTTTTTCTGGTTTCGGTGAATGTATCCTGGGCTAACAGAAAGTATCTGAAACAGTTGTGTTGTTTTTTTTTTTTCTTTAAACTCTTTATTGGAATAAGACAATACTAAATTCCCATAACATTACCAAAACAGAGCTAAAATAAAATACACAAAGAAGATTTTAGGGTTATGCAACAAGGGGAGCATGGGGGAACAATTTGACACTACCTGGTTATAGCAATTGGATCTCACACCAGGCTTCGGTTGCAGATTTCATAGAGAGTGTAAGAGTATGGCTCCTGGCACCCTCTACAGAGAAAATGGCATAGACCATTATACAATCCCAAATATGCTGTCTCCATCACCACATCGGC
This sequence comes from Staurois parvus, assembly GCF_062004578.1. Taxonomy (NCBI): domain Eukaryota; kingdom Metazoa; phylum Chordata; class Amphibia; order Anura; family Ranidae; genus Staurois; species Staurois parvus. Next base: position 6,374,618 of record NW_028318090.1, on the reverse strand, counting down.
ATTACTAGTCTAGGATCCAGTATCAGCCTATGGGTGAATATCATTTTGTCCTGCTAATTAATATCTATGCAGGTGAGGAAGGGCCAGAAAAACCCTGCTACCTAGGTTATTAGAGGGTACGTAATTTGATTCTAGGAAGTGTCTGGAACTGTGGTGTTCTTTTATTTTTTGGACATGCTTGATTTGGACAATAAAAAAATACAATAAAATGTTCCAAAACAGAAACAAAAACAATACACAAATCAAAAATGAGGATTATGCCACAAAGGAGCATGGGGGAAGAATTTTGACACTACCTGGTTATAGCAATTGTTGGATCTCACACCAGGCTTCAGTTGCAGATTTCATAGAGAGTGTAAGAGTATGGCTCCTGGAACCCTCTACAGAGAAAATGGCATAGACCATTATACAATCCCAAATATGCTGTCTCCATCACCACATCGGCATTACTAGTCTAGCATCCAGTATCAGCCTATGGGTGAATACCATTTTGTCCTGCTAATTAATATCTATGCAGGTGAGGAAGGGCCAGAAAAACCCTTGCTGCCTAAGTTATTAGATGGTACGTAATTTGATTCTAGGAAGTATCTAGAAAACTGTGGTGTTCTTTTTTTTTTTTTTGTACATGCTTGATTTGGACAATAAAAAATACAATAAAATGTACCAAAACAGAAACAAAAAAAATACACAAATCAAAAATGAGGGTTATGACACAAAGGAGCATGGGGGAAGAATTTGGTGCTATCTGGTTATAGTAATCCATTTTGGATTGCTAGATAATATTTATGCAGGTCAGGAAGGGCCAGAAAACCCTGCAACCTAGGTTCTTGGAGGGTAGGTAATTTGATTCAAGGAAATAGAGGAGCCACATATCATTTGATTAATCTTCTTAAAGATTTCTGAACCCTAACCAGGGCATTCTTAAGAAAATACAATAAAACTGGATGAATCTTCAATTAAAGGAGAATTAATTTGCCAATCAAGCATAAAAAGTTGTTGCCATTTTGCTGTCAATTTGTTCTAAGCAGAGTAAAGAAGGATGAACTTGGTTACTGTCACAAATTGATGTTAGTGGACACCTGTGCAATAAAGCCTGTTTGATCAACATCGACAAAGGTGCTAGTGATTTTGGAGAGTCTTGTAACCAGGATTCTAGTTAGGGTTTTTCTAAGTTAAGAAGCGCTATGGGTCGATACGAAGAATTAAACAGGGGATCTTTTCCTGGTTTAGGAAGTAATACTACATGCACCTCATTCATCATATCTGGTAGGGAATGCGATGCTAGACAATTTACATAAAGGAATTTCAATTTAGGTGCCAGAAGTTGGGTTTAATACTACTTTAGGAGAACAATCAAGCAGGTTAATGAAGGTTGTGATGGCACCTACATTAAAGAAAAGTAATATATGATTTTTCCATAGGGGATGAAGCATGTGCATTTGCCTCTTGTATATTCAGCCTTTCATAAATTGTGTTAAGGTAATGTTCAGTTCATGCAGATTTTATAGCAGAACGTCCCTTTGCATGATATCCTTAAAATATTCTACACATCCCTCTCAGCATATACAGTACATTTTCTGGCCAAAAAAAACTTTAACCTGGGACTAGGTGATCAGCTACCTCATTTTCTCGTATCCATTCAGGGGTCAGCCTCCAGTATTTTCCAGTTGTCTGTGAGGGAAGATTAAAAGTGATGAACAAAGGCTTAACATCTAAGAGGTGTCCTGTTAGATACAGGGCATCAGCCAACACGTAAAAAGGGTTAATTCGTCTCTTGCACTCCACATTTGAAAGAAAGGAAAACACAGACGGCACAATGGCTAAGTGGTTAGCTTTACCACCTGACAGTCCTAGGGTCATGGGTGGGTTCAAATCCCAACCACAGCACTACCTGCCTGGAGTTTGCATGTTCTCCTTGTGCCTGCGTGGGCTTCCTCCCACACTCCAAAGACATGCTGGTAGGTAATTGGCCCAAGTATATGTATGAATGTGAGTTATGGACCTTAAATTGCTGATGTGAATGTATGGTATATATGTAAATCATAAATGGACAGCACTATATATAAGTACCTGTAGTAAATAAATAAAACAGCAAAAGAGGGTGCTGTGAGTTTACAAATGGGTGTATTCATTTCACTCCAATATGTAGGGCTGTGGATAAGGGGGCACCACAAGTCCTCCTGTATGGGGCCCAAGCCATCAGGAAGGCCCAGGCAGCTTGGTGAGCTGGGTGAGGACAGGAAGGGTGATTGGTATGGCATGGGGGAGGATGGGGCAATTACCGGAAACTATCCCCTGTATGGCTCTCTCTGCAGCAGCTGAAAACTGGATTCTTCTCCTCTCCCTCCTGCTGGCTTTCAGCTGCTAGAGAGAGACCCATACATGTGATTGTCTTTAGCAATTGCCCCCCTGCCACACCCATCACCCTCACTGTGCACCATACATTTCCCCCTGCTGCCCAGGCCCCCCTGAGTGCCCCTGCAGTGCTGCCGGATTCCCACCGGCAGCTGCTAGCACACAATAGGAGCCTTCAGGATGGAGAGTGGGGGAAGGGCCTGGTAAATATGTTGTATTTACCAGCCTCTTCCTTTCCTGAATGAACACAATGAGTGATCGGAACTGATCACTCACTGTGTTTATTCATAACTGAAGTAAGCATAGTAAATTGCGTTTTTTTTGGGGGGGCTATTGGGTTATCTGTATGGGGCCCGTGGTTTCTAACAGCAGCCCTGACAACATGCAATGAAAAGGGACAGAGAACAAGCATATACCAATTGCTCATTTACTATAAATAGTGGAAAGGTGTACCTAACATAGCTTACATAAGGTACATAGAACAATGAGAGAAAGCTGGCAGTGTAAATAAACCAATGTATAGGTACAACCAGATTGTTAGAACAGTCATAGAAAAAAGCATGAGATGCCACAAAGTGATTACCATAGGTAGACCCCATTCATTTGGGGTTAGAGTGAACCCCTTTCAAAACGAAGACCATTGCCTAGATGAAGGCCTCAAGACTTTTGCAGGCTTTTCCACAGTCCAAATGCCATGGACATGCAGCGATCATTCGAGACCATGGATCATGCTAACTGTGAAAGATAATGTGCTACAGAAGATGGTTGGATGAGATAAGCAGATCAAAACACAGAAGACCACCATATGAGACATTGATGTTCTAGCATAGGTAAGCATTTTTATTCACTTTCATTCAAGGTCAGCTTTAACTCCTAGAGGAATCAGAATGCCAAGCACACACATTTTTTTAAAATTCTTTTTACATAATGTCATCTTTTCTAAGTTTTGTTTTATTTGATCCCTGATACTAATAGTTTCCTCTCTTCTATCTCTTTGTTTCCTACATTTTAATGTACTTTCTTTGGTAAATTTTGGTCAACATAGAATTCTCTTTTTTAAACCTACCTGGGCACTCAGAATACCTTGCCTGGTATTTAATTTTGATTTGCTTTAATTCTAGAAGCATTCTGTTTTCAACATCATTTTAATAAAAAGATAATTTCTTTGATATTAACTCATGTATTTCTGACTATATTTTGCTTGTCTGCTACATTTGGGTTGTTTTTTTCTTCATATTTGAATGAAAAAGTTAAAATTGAATTGTGTTATTTTTTTCCTTTTGGAGTAAAAATATTTTATTGTACCATATAATAATATTAGATAAACATTTTGACATTATTTGGGTTTTCAAACCAATTGCCATTTTAAAAACACTTCTCACTTTTTTATTTGTTATTAAAAAAACTTTTAGTATTAATAAATTCAGGTTGCTTTTTGACCCACTAAGTTAAAAAATATTGCAGGTGAAGAGGTTATACAGACAACAAAAGTATCACCAGTGTAGGTGCCAGCAGAGGGATCTACAGTGTAAAGTCCAACATAGGGATATACAATGTAGGGGCCAACAGAAGGATCTACATGTAGGGACCAGCATATGGATCTACAGTACATGTAGAGGACCATGTATCCAACACACCAGCAAGTGTGTCAGAAGCGAAGAGCCCTTTGCTATACAAGACAGTGAAGATCAGAGGAACGGGCCAAGGGACAGGTGAATATAAATGCCTCTTTTTTGCAGGTAAACGCCATTCAAACAGATAAACACAGAAGAAATACCTACATTGACACTGTTTTAACTGACAGATCTGTATTTCTGCCTATTCAGTAATGAAATTCACACCTTTGCCATATAGTACAGCTCTGTCTGGCAGGGCAGGAAACCTGATTTTTTTTCTACTGCAGTTACATAACACTTGCAGATCTCGTCCCTCCAGACTGCAATTGGACAGTGAAAGGAGAAGCAGCACACTAATAATCCATTTCTCTATCAATCTGCTTTTTCCTCCTATCAGCATGCTTCTTGTTAGCAGTGCAGCCAGGGGCAGACTGACCATTTGGGAACTAGGGCAATGCCTGAGGGCCCAGGGTCAGTAGGGGGCCCCATAAGATGTCCCTGGTACCTTTTATAAGCTTTTTTGGGTGTGGTTTAAGTGTGGGCGAGGACACAGGGGCCCCATGATCCCCTATTGCCCGTGGGCCCCATGATTTGTCAGTCCGCCCCTGAGTGCAGCACAACTAATTGGCTCCTTGTGCTGCTTCCGAATTCCCCTTACTAGACTCTCCTGTACAGGCATTGAAAGAGGCTGATACCAAGTCAAAATCCGGTCATTATAAAACTTGCTTGTAAAAAAATAAATTTAAAGAAGATTTTCAGTCTTAAAAAATGAACAGTCAGCAGCTACATATACTGTATTTTCTGACTTAAAAAAAAAAGGCACTTACCTGTCCAGGGATCCAGCACTGTCCTCACCTTGGCTGGTTCTTTGTTGGTCTTTGGGTCCCCGATGTGGGCATGTTTACTAAGGGAAGTCGGCTGTGACCACTGTGAATGCTCGAGCCGTTCTGCGTTGTATGAATAATCCCACAGCCTCCTGGGACCTATGATTGATGTGTCCCAGAAGGATCTGGGTGGGTGGGGGCATCTGCTTTGATCACCTAGGCAGGGCAGAAGTGAGAGACATTACCTGCTAAAATGTTTAATTACATATTAGAAATTTTAAATTAAATTATATTTTAAAAATTTGGCATCATTAAAAATTCCTTCTATATTATATTTAAAGTTTGGGCATCTTGGTTAATACAGATTTATTTTTTATTTTGCTTTGAAGTGGTGCCCTAGAAGAGCTTTGCCTTATATCTTTTATATCTGTCTTCTGTTCAGTTTTAAGAAAATCTATTATGGACACAATTTCTAATTACATTTTAGACATTTTAAATTAAATTACAATTTAAAAATTTGATTTAATTAAAAATCACTCCTGTAGTATAATAAGTATTAAGTTTCAGTATTCTGGTTGATATAGTTTTATTATAGAGAGGTGTCCTGAATGAGATTTATCTCCTCTTTTACTTTTACTAGCATTGAGTTTTAAGAAAATCTATTGCAAACTCAGCAATTCCTGCATCTTGCATTTAACCTTTTCGCTGCCAGAGCCATTTTTGCACTTTTTGCACACATGATTAAAAAATAACCCTAGCCCTGGATATTATACCCTAGAGAATAAAATAATGGTAGTTCTAATTTTTTATGTCACACGATATTAGAACCATTGTTTATGAAATGCAAAATTTCAGTAAAAAAGTACATTAAAGGTAATTTTAGGGCACAAAAAATGCTGGTAGGTTAATTGTATCATGTCTAAAACTGGCCCCAGTAAGTGTATGTACGAATGTAAGCTAAGGACTTTAAATTGTAAGCTCGAGGGTTAGGGACTGATGTAAATGTGCAATATATATATGTAAAGCGCTGGGTAAATTGATGGCGCTATATAAGTACCTGTAATAAATAAATAATAAATTAATAAATGCATTACCCATTTTTTTTGGTAGAATATAAAAGATGAGGTTACACTAAGTAAATAGATATCCAACATGTTAAACCTTACATTTGCATGTTCCCGTCATATACACGGAACTGATGTTTGAGCATCTGCTTTTTTTAACGTAATTTCAGGTGCTTGTTTTGCGCGTATTCGTGCGTATTCTTGCACATATTTGTGCGCATATGTGCGTATTTGCACATTACACATTTGCACACACATTATATTCTGAGGGAAAATTAATTAGTATTTATGCTCATATGCGCGTATTTAATTACAGACCAAAATGCAGATTTACCTATTTTTTTGGGGGGAAAATGTGATGCTTATTTACGCACCTGTGTGCAAAGGCACATTGTACAAAATGAGCTACATTTTACCTCAGTAAAAAAAAACCGCTGAACTAAACTTTTTCAGTCTGCAGTGTGCAAGAGGACTAAAAGACCCCTGATGCCTCACCTGCCCTCCAATGAAACATGGTGCTTCCAAGTCATTAACAGGAAGGGGAGATCAGTGAATGGCGTTCACTGATCTCCTTCTACTCTACTTGGAGGCACCCGCCATACTGATTCTAGGTGCTCAAATGTGAATCCCTAAAGTGCACAGGACATTTTCATGCTTTGTACCTGTTTAATGGCGCTAGGTTCACTGATCTCCTTCTACTCTACTTGGGGGCACCCGCCATACTGATTCTAGGTGCTCAGATGTGAATCCCTAAAGTGCACAGGACATTTTCATGCTTTGTACCTGTTTAATGGCGCTAGGTGTCCTGGTCTTCTAGCACCCAGGAACTGAAGCCAATCATTGTATTTAACCACTTGCCCTCCTAAGGATTTACCCCCATTTCTGACATGGTCATTTTTTGTCTTACGGCGCTGCGTTACATTAACTGACAATTGCGTGGTCATGCAATGCTGCATCCAAATTAAATTTACATCCTTTTTTCCCACGAATTGAGCTTTCTTTCAGTGGTATTTGATTGCCTGTGTGTTGGCTATTTTAATAAAAAAAAGAAGACTGACAATTTTGAGAAAAAAAACAATATTTTTGAATTTTATATTAAACATGTCCAGTAATAAATTTTTAAAAATCAGATTTCGTCATAAATTTACACCAAAATGTATTTTGTAACATGTCTTTGCTAAAAAAAAGAATCCCAAATACGTATAAATTAATTGGTTTACATGAAATTTATAGTGTTTACAAATGGATGTTTACATTATTTGTTTGTTTTATTTTATGTTTACTAGTAATGGTGGCGATCAGCGACTTATAGTGGGACTGCAGCGGGCATTCTGACACTGGGGGGAACTGACTTGGTGTCACTGTCATCCCCAGTGACACCAATACAGTGATCTGACTGTACTAATGGCACTGGGCAGGAAGGGGTTAACATGAAGGGCGATCAAAAGGGTAACTGTGTGCTGGGAGTGTTTTATTAGGGGTCGGTGTCAGTGTTCTTCACTGTAAGCACAATGCTTTGGATGGCTGTGCTCTGCAAAGCTATTTAAAGCAGTGTGCCCAAGCAGACAGGGAGGAGAACTGTTAGTAAACAAACAGTTCTCCTCTCCATAGGAGATCTTCCGAAATCACCTGGTGCCGGCAAGTAATTACCGATTGACAGCCACGGCCACGAATGGCGGTGCAGGTAGGGCGTCCGCGTCCCCTACCCGGAAATGCAAAATCACATACAGGTGAAACTCGAAAACTTAGAATATCGTGCAAAAGTTCATTTATTTTAGTAATGCAACTTAAAAGGTGAAACTAATATATGAGATAGACTCATTACATGCAAAGCAAGATAGTTCAAGCCGTGATGTGTCATAATTGTGATGATTATGGCTTACAGCTCATGAAAACCCCAAATCCACAATCTCAGAAAATTAGAATATTGTGAAAAGGTGCAATATTCTAGGCTCAAAGTGTCCCACTCTAATCAGCTAATTAAGCCATAACACCTGCAAAGGGTTCCTGAGCCTTTAAATGGTCTCTCAGTCTGGTTCAGTAGGAATCACAATCATGGGAAAGACTGCTGACCTGACAGTTGTGCAGAAAACCATCATTGACACCCTCCATAAGGAGGGAAAACCTCAAAAGGTAATTGCAAAAGAAGTTGGATGTTCCCAAAGTGCTGTATCAAAGCACATTAATAGAAAGTTATGTGGAAGGGAAAAGTGTGGAAGAAAAAGGTGCACAAGCAGCAGGGATGACCGCAGCCTGGAGAGGATTGTCAGGAAAAGGCCAGTCAAAAGTGTTGGGGACTTTCACAAGGAGTGGACTGAGGCTGGAGTCAGTGCATCAGTGCATCAAGAGCCACCACACACAGACGGATCCTGGGCATGGGCTTCAAATGTCGTATTCCTCTTGTCAAGTCGCTCCTGAACAACAAACAACGTCAGAAGCGTCTTACCTGGGCTAAAGAAAAACAGACCTGGTCTGTTGCTGAGTGGTCCAAAGTCCTCTTTTCTGATGAGAGCAACTTTTGCACCTCATTTGGAAACCAAGGACCTCGAGTATGGAGGAAGAATGGAGAGGCACACACTGCAAGATGCTTGAAGTGTGAAGTTTCCACAGGCAGTGTTGATATGGGGAGCCATGTCATCTGCTGGTGTTGGTCCACTGTGCTTCATTAAGTCCAGGGTCAACGCAGCCGTCTACCAGGAGATTTTGGAGTACTTCGTGTTTGCTTCCGCAGATGAGCTTTACGGGGATGCTGACTTCATTTTCCAGCAGGACTTGGCACCTGCCCACACTGCCAAAAGCACCAAAACCTGGTTCAATGACCGTGGGATTACTGTGCTTGATTGAACTTTTTCATCCAACTTGCTGGTTGACCAAAAAAAAAACTGACTCATCTTTGGCTAGCTTTAGCCTGGTTTCACACTGGATCTGACTTTGAAATTCACTTGAAGTCGCATGATTTCAAAGTCACATGTCATTGTGACTTCAGGTGCAAATTGCACACATGTCTATACAAGTTGCACCTTAAATTGGAAAAAGTAGTGCAGGAACCACTCTCAAAAAACTTTGTCGAAGTTGCACCGATTTGAACAGTTCTAATGCCAACAATAGAGTGTGACTTGTCATGCAATTTGAAGCTGTGAAATCGTATCACAAGTAACATCGGTATGAACCAGGGCTTAGTTGAATTTTGAAATTTCCTCCTGGAATTATCAACAACAAGTATCCAGTTACTTGATCTTGTGATTTAAATAGAAAATAATACATTTCAAACTAATCTTATTTTAAAGAGACAGGTCACAAAAGTTACATTTTGATGATATATTGTCACCACCCTGTGTGGTTAAAGAACATCTCAAGGGGACAATTCACCTATATGAGGATGAATTGCATGAAGGCAACGGACTTTCAATCACAATCTCATATCTTAGAAAATTGGTTTTCATACAAATATACAATGATTGTCTACTAACTTTAAACCTTCCTACATTATATTTGAATTCATTTTATATGTTTTTACTTTATTAAAGAGCTTATACTTATAGTTGGCCTTAGCTATGTGCTACACAAAATGCCATCCTGAGGAATGGCAACTACAGGTGGGCTTTCACCTCTCTTAAACATTTATTAGAATTCATGCTGACTTATACAAGTGACACATTTAAAAGTATATGAAATTTCACTTGCTAAAATCTAGAAGGTTTAAAAGGTACATGCAATTTCAAAAGTAATTTTCAATATTTTTAAATCTGCAACTTTAATTTAAATCATACCTATTATAGACTGACAACACTCCCATTTGTGCTCCCAATTATGCTTTTGTGTTGTCACCCTGTCACACAGGCTTCTAAAGGATGCTACAAGGTGCTCTTTCAAAACACTTTACATAGTTATAGTCAACTCTTGTCTTCAAAGGGAAGACCACTTTAAAAAAGCTGTATCTGGAGTGCATGAAGACAGGAAGTGGCTGCAGAAAATCAGTAGCACTGAAATGCCAACAACCAACAAAGGATGGTTATGATCAGGGCCGGGACAAGGGGTGGGCAGGAAGGGCAGCTGCCCTGGGCATAGCAAAGCAGGGGGGCAGAGACTGGACACAGGGCAGTAAAACTCATTCTGTAGCATGCCTTAACAGTAGGGGAGGGAGCGCAGTTCTGTATCCTTGCCCTGGGTGCTAGACAAATCTGTCCAGGTTATGATGCACCTGCTTCAGCAAACTAAATATCATTCATTTAGGGTTAACATCTATTTTAATATAGTTACATAGTTAGTATGACTGAAAAAAGACAAAAAGTCCATTCAGTTCAACCATTAGAAATCACCCTTTACTGGTCATTGTACTAAAACAACCGCTATGGGGAGCAGTTATTCTTGGGCAAGGTTCACAGATGGGCGGGTCAGAAACATAATCACAAGTGTTACCAAACCACAGGAAAAATGTGCTGATCTTTGGCAGATGCATGGGGGTGCCATTAATTCTTAATAGAGACAAATACAGAAATGTGGCACGTTTTTGGGTGTGCAAAACTCCATGGTTCTGCATCCATTTAAAAAAACGTTCCCCCCATATTTCCAGCAGGTATGCAGCATGCAGGACCCACACAAGTGTGAACCTAGCCTAATTGTACATTTTAAAATATCCATTTGCTTTCTGTTGGTACCGATGCCTAATAACTTGCAGCATTGCTGTATATAGACACGTCACTTTTAAAATAGTGAGAGTATGGGGTAATAGGCATCAGCAATAAAAGTTCACAACCACTCTGCCGCTATCCATGGGATTGCCTTTCCCCACACATATGTTCAGTGATAGCAATGTACTTGCATCAGAGCACAGGCAAAGTGCAAAGAATGTTTGTAGAGTGGCCAGTATGTGCCCTGTCTCTATGAAAGACCATACAATGCATACGGTTGTGCTTTGGGCAGTGACAGAGGGGTTGAACAGTGTTGTAGGATTGTAGGCAGTGACAATGACAAGGCAATTCTCATTCTTCTGTCACTACCCAAAGCACAATCTCTCCCTGCCCAAGTCTGCCTCTGTTTTGGGCACATCAAAGGACAAGAATGGGACATCTAGGAACAAGGTGAGCAGAAGACACTATGGCATTGAGTCATAAGGCTGCTCTATAAGGAGCAAATAGTAGCACCCAGGGGCACAACACGAATGCTATACTATTAAGATGTTCTTATGAAATATGCTTAGTATCCCAAGTATAAATACAAATATAATAAGTGCTCAAAATAAAAACAAAAAACAAAAAACACACAAGTCCCAAAATAATAAATTAGTCCTTCAAAATATCAAAGTCATTCAAAATCTCAAAATCAACCTCCAGGTGAAGACAGCCTCCAAAGTAATTTCTGAAACCAAAAAAACATCAAAAAAAAGGAAAGGAAAACGCACATAGTATATTATCCTTAACAGATTGAATTATTCATTCCATAACGCATGTGATTCACACAAAAACACTCGTGATGCGTCTGACGTCACTTCCCTTTGACATGTTTCATCATTTATGATTAAGTCTAATTGATGAAACCTGTCAAAGGGAAGTGACTAAGCATATTTCATAAGATTATCACACTTTTTGGGGTTTAAAGTGTTTATATGCATTTTGGGGATGTTTGTGAATAAGGGAAGGGAACACTGTATTTAATTTTCATTATTTTGCACTAGGAGGGTTTATTTGTATTTATACTTGGGATACTAAGCATACTTCATAAGATTAGTACACCTTTTGGGGTTTAAAGTGTTTATATGCGTTTTGGGGAAGTTTGTGAATAAGGGAAGGGTACACTGTATTTAATTGTCATGATACTATTAAGATGAAAAAGATACATATTTATAATACCAGAAGAATTAGAAAACTGGACTTTAGAAAGAAACAGAATACCCCGTAACATCATTATCTACAAAAGACAGAGAGCCCACATTCTCTAACTTGATCACCAGATATCCTTTTCTCTCAAATAACAGGTGCACTTTACTCACATCCAAATCCCAAATTGTCCTTTTTCATTGCGGTTCTTACAAGTTCTTGAAGTTTGGAAACAATTAAATGTGATTTTGATGAATGTGTTAACCTTTTTGTTTGATAAGTGTAATTTTACTTCTATAATTTTTATAACAATAAGTACTTTCTTAATCTGCTGTTTAAATGACCTAATAATCTTAAAGAACCTTTGAGCCATCTGGTTCAGAACAATTTGTTTCAACAATTAAAGACAAACTGCGTATCGTTCTGTACCCTAGTTAATTACATTAAGTGATATGAAATAGTAGAATAATCATTCCCATTTCTCATTAGCCTTATCACTCTGTGATCACCGTGTAATTTCATTAATAGTGGAAATAATAGTTATAATCTAATTTTATTTGCTGCGATAGATGTTGAATTAGAAGGAAACCCAATAATATCTTATTCAGCATATGCTTTCCTTATTGTATAAATCAATTATAATTGCAGATGAGGCATTGGTTCATGTCTGCTACAATGCTGCCAAAAGCAATTGTAATACTGTAAGTTCTGATGAAATATTATCAGAATGTTCACTATAATATTACATAAAAGTAGAAAATAATTTGGCACAGAGGGGCAGAGGAGACAATGAAGCTTTGCAGGACACAGAGCAGTCTCCACCTAACCCCAATAGAGATCATGGAAGTTTACCGTAGAACATGCAGAGGTACAGAAAGGAACTCCTAAGCCATCCTTCCAGTTTGCCTCAAACACAGTTTCTTTTATGACTTGAGACTTCTTAGAACTTTTAGGCTTAGTGTCATTGGTAGTGACATCCCTGTGTATGTGAAGATACTGACAACAAAGACCAAGTGACATACCAAGGTGTGAGGGGCCTAATGGATGCAGTGTGGACCAGATATTGTCTCTACCATTGAATATGTTGGGACCTGCTACCTAGTGGTATACCTAGAATATCTTTCACGCGGGGAAGATCATTACTTTGCCACAAATAAGTCTAAAAGACACGCACAAACCTGAGCACATTTAACTTTTTAAAAAATAATCTATTCAATTACATATACTTTTCTACAGACAGCCTACCTCTAAGTTGAACTTTAGGAGTTTGCATAACACAGAGAATGCAGGGCTCAATGGTGTATAACGCAGAGGGTAAAGGGCTCATAAATGCATAGCACAAGGGGGGCATGGCTTTGGAGTGTGAAATACAGAAAGTTCAGGGCTCTTGACTGCATAAGGCAGCACACTGGAGAGTGTAACACATAGAATGCAGAGCAAAGATGTGTGTACTCAGGGTACAGGTGTGTGTAATGCAGAAAGTGCAGGGGTCAGAAGTGGGTAACACAAAAAGTACAGAGGACAAGTGTGTGTATCACACAGAATGCAGAGGTTGGGGGTGAATAATGCACAGGCCACTGTACAGAATACAACCAAAACTGACCTCCTTCCAATACTAATTCACCCCAAACCCATATTGTTCAGAGTACAGATCTCCACCAACAGCTCTAAATCACCCCTCTCAGTCCATCCCCTACATACAGACCCATTCTCCAATCTAATTCCCAGTAAAGACCCCCTCCCCAGTACAGCCTCCTCTTCCAGCCTAACTTTCAGTACACACAAACCCCCCCAGCCTGTACCCTAGTACAGACTGCCAACCCAGACTAACCCCTAGTTCAGATCCCTCTGCCCATTACACCCACTCTCAGCCTAACCCCCAGTACAGACCCCCTTCCTCCTAGCCTAACCCTCAGTACAAATCCCATCTCCCAGTTTAACCCCAGTACAAATCCCTCTCCCCAAAACAGCACCCCTTCCAGTCTAGGCCCCAGTATAGACCCCCCTCCTGGCTTAACCCCAAGTACAGACCCCCCTTCCCTAAAGACCCCTGCTCCCAGCCTAACCCTCAGTACAAACCCCTCTATTCCCAGTATAATCACCAGTACAGACTCCTCTCCCCAGTACAGCCTTCCCAGCCTATACCCAAGTACAGACCCCCCTTCCCAGCTTAACCCCCAGTAAAGATCCCCCTCCCAGCCAAAACCTTATCTCTTTCCCCCCCAGTACAGACCCTTCTCCCTGTTACAGACACCTGCTCCCACACTAACCCATAAGTATAGACTCCCCAGTATAGGTCCCTCTTCTGAACAGATGTCCTCCTCAACTTGTTGCAGTGGCATTTTGGAGTGAGGGGATGTCCTCCTTTCAGCTGTGTTATGTGACTGGAGCCAAAGAGGAACCTCCCTCTGCTCTGAACAGTAGCTGTCAGATGGGGAAAAGAGGTACCATAGTGCTAATACCTTAGGCACTGCAGTTCAAGGTAAAAAAAAAAAAAACAGACAGCTACAACACCCCCAGAATGTTGGCAAGTGGTGCGGACCACACTATCTTAGTATGCCACTGCTGCTATCTAAACCTGCTGGAATTTGTAGTCCTCCATCTAAGCTGCCTATATTATGTATTTAGTATAGAAAAAGTACTTAGTGTATATATGAACATGAGCAGGGGGTGTTTGTCCATATGAGCCAGTTCCTCTGCAAAGATAAGTGATACTCATTCTGATATTCAAAGATCAAATCCGCAGTCAACATCTGCCCTGACACAGTACATAGTGATTACATGGTCATAATTTGTGTTCCTACAAAGCAGTAAGACCACTGTAGTGCCACATATGTGCTGTAAACATAATGTAAACTTAAACCAAAAAGAAAACTTTAGAGTATGATATATTAATGACACTCGTTAGCACTGAGGAAGCTACTTAGGTGTGTAATGAAACATCTTCAACATTACAGCACAACATAACTACTGCTAGTCAACCCATACCTTCTTTATAGTTAAAGCTTAAAATTGAAATCTAGGCAAACAACTAAATACACAGATCGACTGAAGCTTTGCTTGGCTTCGGTTACACTTTTGCTCAGTTTTTGCAGTGCAGACACATTCTGCAATGCTCTGCAAAGAATACTGAACCATTTTCTTTAGTCTGCCTTCAAAGGTTTATGTTCTACCATCCTTAGCTTGGTCATACATGTCCAACAGAAGGGAATTTAGATGAAGGCTCTCTGATTATGAAGTATATGAATAACATTACCTTCTATTTTAAGAAGGCTTTACTGTGCTAGCCACTGATTAGATTTGAGGGCTTTTTGATTCCTTAAATCCCTTCACATCAAAACGTGTATGGTTATACTGCAATGTTATTATACTTGTATTTTTTGGGGAATGGAAGTCATGGTACATCTGTACAAGTGTGGAGATATCTCATTGTCAGGACAAGGTTCATAAAACCAGAGCTATGGTCTATAGCAGTGATAATTGGAGTAGTAGAATAAAAAAAATCATGTGGTGCTGGAGAAAAGTGATGAAAGATACTTGGAATGAATGAAGAACAAATTAGTCAATACTCAAGGAGCAACCCCAGAATGCTTACTGGGAAGATTGACAAAGCCAAAACTCAAATATTTTGGCCACATTATGAGAACAGAAGACTCACGGCTTAGGAATCTCTAATGCTGCAGAAGATGGAAGCTAAAAGATAATGGAGATGGCAGAGGGTAAAGTGGAGAGAAAGTGTCGCTAAAGCAATGTACATGAGGTTTATAGAAGTCAAGAGAGCACTTGACAGACAGACCTGGTGAGGTTTCATTTACTAAAGCTGGATAAAGCAAAATTATGTTCACTTCTGCATACCAACCAATCAGCTTCTAACCTCAGCTTGTTCTATCAAGCTTTGGCAATAAAACCTGGAAGCTGATTGGTTTCTATGCAGCAGTGAGCCTAATTTTTCACTCTCCAGCTTTAGTAGCACAGTGGCTAAATGGTTAGCACTTCCACCTGGCAGTACTAGGATCATTGGTTTGAATCCCAACCATGTCTCCACCAGCCTGGAGTTTGCATGTTCTCCCTATGCCTGCATGAGTTTCCTCCCACACTCCAAAGACATGCTGATAGGTTACTTGGTTCCTGTGTAAATTGTCCCTAGTGTGTGTATGTATGAATGTGAGTTAGGGACCTTAGATTGTACACCACTTGAGGGTTGGGGAGTGATGTGGATGTACAATATATATGTAAAGTGCTGTGTAAATTGATGGCACTATATAAGTACCTTAAATAAATAAATAGTAAATAAACACCAGTTCAGCACACCTAAGGTCAAGAAAAGTCAAATACCTCTAGCAATTGTTGGAGGAAACTAAACCAAGCAAATTAGTTCCTGATAAATTGTACCCTGGCAGTCAATGGCAGTGAGAGCACAGGGAGGAATATGCAGGAACAGCCACTAGCACAAAAGTTCAACCCATTATATCCTCAGGAACAATTGATCTTCTTATCAATAAGGGTTTCATTGACTGATTTTATTTCTGATAAATTTTAATGCTTCACCATTTTTCCTAAAATCCACAAGGGGTCTTCTTTAAACCAACGTCTCTATGGAATGTGATCACACCCATATTTACTTTCTTAGTAAAGGAAATATTGTTTTAACGACTTGTTCACACCATGTTCCTTGAGCTACATCTCATCACATGTCACTGCATCACAGTGTCTTCTGTGAATGAACATAATGGGATCCTGTTGTTTAACTTTCTCTCTTCTTGTCCTTGTATGCTCACAGAATACAGATGTTTTCTGAAAGGACAAGGGGAGAGGAAATAGAGGATAAATGACAGGAAGTTTGAGAGACGAAGTGCTAGAAGTATAGCGCTGACTGTACTTTTAGGCGTCAGTAGAGCTAGGACTCTAGACTAGACTCTACACTAGAAACAGTGATCAAGACCTAGGATTACCGCCATGAGTAGTAACTTGTTTGTACAGAGCACAATTGTTTTTTCCTGGAGTTCTACTTTAATGACCATGTTCCTGGTCAGACAGAAACAAGACTGTTACCAAGCATAGTACGCACCTGCACCAATGATCCACATGCACCCTTTTTGACACCATTGATGCTGGTCATCAGCATTGATTCTTAAACACCAAAATGACATTAACAAGAGAGTAAAAGTTCATAAAGACTTATGTAAACTCAATCACTTATATTTTGTATAGGACTGAAGAATATGTAAACCCAACATTTCATATTCCTGTTATATTCCTGCCATGCACTTGTATGAAAAAGTATTCTGTTCTCTTAGTATTGCTTCCTTTGTGAGAAATTCCTGGTGTTCCTGCCAGTCCCCCTGCTTTCCTCTTACCCTAAATTACCTTACCCTAAACGTTTTCTGCAGCGTTTTGCAGAAACGCAGTGCAGTCCATTTAACGTGATTTCCTATGGGACAGGTTCGCATCTCTGCGTTTTCTCCCAATGCGTGTTTTGGAATGGGTCAACCTGCATAGGTGTGAAACTAGACTTAAAAACTGACCACACTAAGCAGGAAAACACAGTGTGGTTAGTTCTCTAGCTGTGCTAGGTACTCAACCTGCTCTCCTCCGATGAACAGACTTGTCCTGACATGTCCCCCTGCACAGCCATTCACTGGGAAGATCAGTGTACTGTTTCTCCTCCCCCAGCTCCCTGAGCTCTTTTTGCAGCTGAGAACACAGGGAATGTAATCACTTTTAAAAAAGTGAAAAAAATGTGTCTATAATGTTTTTATATCTATACACAAATGTTTTGCCTTTCATTTCTATTTTAACCCCTTTGTGCCTAAGGATAAAACAAATCTTAACACCTAAGCACAATTTTGAAACTTTGACATGTGTTAGCATAACCGTACATATCATCACTACTTTGTGCATCCAGGTGGATTATACCTTGTTTTTTCAGGACAAATTGGGCTTTCATTTGGTGGTAAATGGTAATGAATATCTTCTGATTTTTTTCTTTATTATCAAAGTAAAACTTGCCCAAAATAGTAAAAAAAAAACATTTTTTAAAAATTTAGCTGTATATTTCTTGCTACTACCATAACCTACCACCAAAGAACAACAAAAAATAATTTCTCCTGCTCCTGCTGATCGCATAGTTACCACATACGTGTATGTTAGCTATTATATGTACTCATAGAACGGCCCAAAAACAATAGTGTACATTTTTTTATCCTGCTACTAGCTGACACTGATACTAATTTAAGAAGTGAAAAAAAAACTTGACCAAAAAAAAAATCCTCATCCTGACCCTTGACCCTGACATTGACCTTTGACCCTGACCTTAACCCAAACACTTTTTTTTATTTTATGTTTTAATATTTATTTATTTATTTTACACACACTCATTTTATTTTCTCTATGAAAGGACAGAGATACAATGAATCTCTCTCCTCTGTTCAGAGAGAGATAACATGAGGGTGGGCTTCACAGTGACTGATCACTGTGACAGCCAATCAGAGGCTATCACAGCGATCAAGTGACCTGGAGTTCCAGGTGCTGATCGGAACGGGACCTGGGACTCTCAGTGAAACCCCAGTCCCTGTTCTGGGAGTGCATCGTATGGCGCACTCCCAGCACAGACAGGTGTGCAAATTAGAGCCCCACGGCATAAAACCCAGTGCAGTGGGGCCACTAATTTGCGTACCGTCGGCGTAAAGGGGTTAAGCTGAATGGGTTGTTTTACAAAGTGAGGGTTTACAATCACTTTAAACATCTTAATGTAATTTAAAAATTAATTTGAAATATTTTCACATCTTCATCATTTATTAAAGTATTTTTTGGTTGTCCTGCCATCAAGGTTAATGCACGTTCCTGTCTCCAGACTGTGTTCCTGCATTGTCAGTCTGTCAAATGGGTTTCTGCTGGAGAGCGACCATTTCAGTACAAATTACGCAGATATGGTTGTCACCATCAGGAAACCTTCCCCGAGAAATTCCAAGCAGGCATTACTGGAGTGCATGTTGACAAGAAGTGGCTTCAAAAAGTGGCTTCAACTGCAGGAGTTCAGCAGTGCTGAAATTCAAAACAAAACAAAAAAATAAAAAAAGGTGAAATAAGTATTTTACTAAAATGTCAATTGTTCATGCTATATAGTGATTTAGAAAAGTAAATTAGGGTTTACATGTATTTTAAGCTGAACTTTTTAAAAATCTTTACAGTCAGATACATTAAACAGGGTAATATATTTGACACATTCCATTTTTATCAAACACGGGGTTCTAAAAAGTCTTGAAATGTTGTTTTTATACTTGCTATTGTTATTTATTTATTTATTTAGTAGCAATCAGCTACTTCCTAAAGGTTTTACGTCAATGCAAATTTATTTGTATGAAACAACTGTGCACAATACTTCCAACATTTCCCAGCTCTGGTGCATCCCAGGAAGGGCTGTCAGTCTTTGGCAATGAGATTGCAGCGCCTATGACATTACTGTCTTTTATAAACATTTAGGAAGATTCATGAAGTACCATTTATATTAAAATACTTCCGCATTCTCTGAGTAAGCAGGACTTTGTATGTGTTACGAAGAGTTATAAAGTTAAAGGATGAAGTGTTTGCTACCAATGAGGCAACACATATGTTGTACATATGTTTATAAAAAGGCAGGTCCTTTTAGATGTAATAAATGAGGTACATATAAATATATATACAAGACAGTCGGAGAGGGCCCCGTGACTTGATTGTGAACACAAGCGACTGAGAGTCAACTTTCCATTTCAAGGAACAAGTGTAATAGATTACTCATATGGCATGCAGTATGGGGTTCCAGCCAAAGGACTGGTGACGATGCATGAAACAAAATGTTATCTTCTTGATGTTTTAGCAGGTTGAGGAAAAATAGCAAAAAACACCTAATAAAATATTCATACCAAAATCTAATGAGAACTAAGAACTTTTACCTACAAAACAGCATCCATTCTTCTTACACTGCTGTCATACAGGTACTCAGTGGTGTGTAGTGGGATTTTACATTATTCTTTGATTCCCCACTCCCTAAGTGATCAAGTAGGTGAAAAATGAATTTATATCTTGCACTTCATAACTTTCCCACTTTCCATAAATGCTCAATGTTGTTTAAAGGATAAGTGCACTTTCAAACAAAATGCATTTATGCTTTTCGTTGCTCCTTTTCCCCATGAATTACACAATGCTCCCCTGCCCTAGAAGCACACTTACCATAGCCATGGCTTCCTGTAATATGTACATCCTTCTGTGAAAATCCTCTTTTTAATGGCCATACCTGCACAGTGGACCCCATAGACTTCTATGCAAGCCCCCTGAAATAACTTGGGTTGCTCTTTTATTGGCCCCAAACGCAAAAAGAGAAGGTTTGGAGGACATCTAGAAATGTTCATTGTACTTATGATATACTTTTAGTCTTAAAGCGGAGCTAAACTTAATTTTGCTTAAACAATCTCAATCCCTCGTTGGTGCTGGCATCTTCTGCTCTGTGCGGGTCTTCAACCATCTTCAGTGGCCTTCATGGGATAATGCCACTCCTGTGCATGTGCAGGTGTCAGTAATCCCGGCACACAAGGGGCGTGCCGGCGATGTAAATTGAGCTGTGCACCTACAGCTTAGTTTACATGCCGGAAAAGACATGCTCACATTTGTGACAGGTAAACTTTAGTTCCGCCTTAAAATCCTCTTGAAAAATAGCAGTGCACTTCCTGGTATGTAAATGTAACTAGCAAACATATGAACCTAGAGCCCCATAGCTGTAAAGCTACTGAGTGAGATCTAAGGCACTTCAGCCTCTGACTGCTAATCTAAGGAGATTTGGAGTGAGATTTGGTTTCAACATTGTATTGCTTGCTGAAGAGGAATCCGTTCCGGAGGACATGAACTGCATGCATCTCCCAGCTTCTTCTGGACTTGTGATTCATCTACCTTTCCTGATCATTCTCCATCAGTTATCAGATTACCACTCATCGGGGGGGAGAGGGGGCAGCTTTAAGGCAAGGAAGCAAAACCCTCTACCAAGATGCCTCTTTCCACACAGAGACATAGTGCAGAAAAAGACATGGTAAGTCAGTAATAGGAAAAGATGTGATTCTGAAAGTTCTGCTCACTGCAGCTGCAAGGGATCATGGGAACCTTATATAAAATGTAATTTAAGACAAACTGATTGTGATGGCTGTGTGAGATGGGAAAACAGCTTTCATTGTTTGAACACTGAAGTAAATTAAAAACGTTCTGACTGACATTCTGCAGTTTAGCCACAAGATGTCACTGTTTTTTCTAACACAGCCTCAGACTGCATAGAGATTTCTATATTCATGAAGAGGTGGGGTTTTACACTTGGAGAGTGAACAGGAAAAGGAGAGGAGAGCAGCCATGCTTGAGAGAGAGAAGGGGGGCTGTGTGATCTGAGAATCCGATGCTATCCAGATGTGAGGACAGCCCTCCGTAATCAGAAATTCAGTTGAGTGAAGCTGATGGTGTTCAAGACGCTAACCCTGTTCAAAGAAAGGAAGATTGCCTCCAGGAAACTGATGGGAAGCTGAGGGACTAAGCAATATATATACTGTGATATTGCATGCTTAGTGGAGAGACATTTGTTCTGTTCAGAGTCACCAGCGGATGCAAAGCAGACTCGGGTCGCTAAGATCGTGCACGCACCTCGTTTCAGTGTTGGCACCTATAGGACTGAGACAGGCCTATAGTTAGTTAGGGTCTCTGTTTGTGTCAGGCCACAAGTGTTGTTACTGATCATTGGAAGGACTCCACAACTTTAAGTGACATTTCACATTGGAGAGCCGATAAAATCCTACAAACTCAAGCCAGACTGGCGTTTTGCTCAGTAGGAATACTCAGGCACGTGCTACAGGACCAGTTATAAGAGGGGGAATACTGTAGATTTGTGTAAGATTGTAAGCTGTTGTGCTGCACCGCAGGCTAGCCCATACCATACACCCATACACTGATTCTTGCTCTTTTAGGGTAATAACGGGTAAGGTGTGGCAGCTTAGTTGTGCCCGCCAGTAGGAAAATTACTACACTTTCTACCTTCCATCAGAAGGCGCCATGCTGTGCAGCACAAGGGTCTCAGCTTTTGGGCTGAGTGTATGTAAATTTATTGTATATTCCAGCATTTGTGGTTTTGTTTTTTTTCCACATCTAAGTAAAATTCTGTTGTGACAAAAGCTGGTGTTGGGGTTGCTTTCCTCGTTCTTGACTTCACTGTATCCTGTGGAGCTCACCCCGGTACACGTCTTACAGCTGTGTCATTCTTTTATGTATATTATTAGTGTAGCACTTCCCCTGTAGGAGCCACTGACTTTAATTGGTTATTTTACAGACAGCGCAGAGACCACCAGTCACACAGGCAATAGTTTATTCAGTACGGCTCAATAAAATGGTAGTAAAGCTTCTAAAAATGCTTACCTGTAGGCAGGGCCGTGGATAAGGGGGCACCACCTGTACAGCCCAGGCCAGCAGGGGGGCCCAGGCAGCTGGGTAAAACTTTAGATTGTACACCCCTTGAGGGTTAGGGACTGATGTAAATATACAATACATATGTAAAGCACTGTGTAAATTGATAGTGCTTCATAAGTACATGTAATAAATAAATAATAAATCAGATGTGTGTAGGAAGGGTGATCGCATGGTGGGAATGCAATTACTGGAACTGATCCCCAGTATGGCTGAAAGCTGGCTTCTTCTCCTCTCCTTCCCGCTAGCATTCAGCTGCTGCAGAGAGACATACAGGGGATCGATTCCAGCAATTGCCCCCCCGCCACACCCATCACCTCCCTTTGCATCATACATTGTTGCCCAGGCCCCTCTGTGTGCCCACCCCTGCAGTGCTCCTTGGTTCCCTCCTCTCCTTCCCACCGATAACTGCAAGCACACAATAGGATCCTTCAGGATGATGAACACAGCAAGTGATCGGTACCTAGTACTCAGTGTTCACTCATAACTGAAACATAATAAACTGTTTTTTTTGGGCGGGGGGGGCCTGTCAGGTTTGCTGTATGGGGCCCCGTGGTTTCTAACAGCAGCCCTGCCTGTAGGTAAAATTAATATCTCCTGAATGTTCACCACTTAAGAGATATTCTACAGAGCAGCAGCTGGTGACAATGCTGGTGCATGGGCTGAAGGAACGGCATACCTGTGTCATTCCTTCAGGGCTGTGTGTCCTGGCTGAAACTCCCGCACATGATGGCAGAGGCTCAGCCATTCAAGCACCTGCGGTCCACGAACCTGGAAGGAAGACTGGGTGAAGATGGAAGCCTTCTGCAAAGGTGACAGCGTGTCACTGGTGGGCATCACTTTAAGGTACCGTATTTTCCGGCGTATAAGACGACTTTTCAACCCATGAAAATCTTCTGAAAAGTCGGGGGTCGTCTTATACGCCGGTATACGGCGAGCCGGTGTCAGGGCGGCACTTTTTCGAGGGGCGGCGCCGCCCACCCTCCTCCTCCAACGGACACTAAGTACAGGGGTGGACAGAGGAGCTGCTGTACCTTACCTGGCTCCGGTCCCGGTCCCACGACGATCCGGTCCAGGAAGCGCGGCTGCGTCTTCTTTCAGTTCGGCCGCTCGATGGTCGCGCTGCCGCTCGGCTCCGCCTCCTCACCGGTGATTGGGCGCCAGCACTGGAAAGGCACACAGGCGACCAATCACCGGCGAGGAGGCGGAGCCGAGCGGTCCCGCGAAAATCAAGCGGCCGAACTGAAGGAAGGAGCAGCCGCTCCTCTCCCCCACTGACACTAACGAAGGGGCACTATTCCTCCCCCACTGACACTAACGATGGGGCACTATTCCTCCCCCACTGACACCAACGATGAGGCACTGTTCCTCCCCCACTGACACCAACAATGGGGCAATATTCCTCCTCCCCACTGACACCAACGATGGGGCACTATTCTCCCCACTGATACCAACGATGGGGCACTATTCCTCCTCCCCACTGACACCAACGATGGGGCACTATTCTCCCCACTGATACCAACGATGGGGCACTATTCCTCCTCCCCACTGACACCAATGATGGGGCACTATTCTCCCCACTGATACCAATTATGGGGCGCTATTCCTTCCACTGATACCAATGATGGGGCGCTATTCCTCCCACTGACAATAATGATGGGACACTATTCCTCCCACTGACACCAATGATGGGGCACGATTCTTCCCACAGTGGGAGGAATAGTGTCCCATCATTGGTATCAGTGGGAGGAATAGTGCCCCATCATTGGTGTCAGTGGGAGGAGTAGTGCCTCATCATTGGTATCAGTGGGAGGAATCATGCCCCATCATTGGTGTCAGTGGGAGGAATAGCACCCCATCATTGGAATACCATACTGAAATAGCATACCATATTGAAATCAAATCTGATCTTTTTTCATTTTTATTTGGTGTGCGTTGGAAGAGGGGTAGTCTTATACGGCGAGTATAGCTCAAACCCTATATTTTAACAGGAAAAGTAGGGGGGTCGTCTTATACGCCCAGTCGTCTTATACGCCGGAAAATACGGTAAGCCTTCCATTATGAAATTACCTTGCAGGGAGAAGATTTTTTTTAAGTCAAGTTTACTACCACTTTACACAGACTAGGGGATTTTTTTAAGATTAAATTCTTGTAAAATCTTAACAGGAGAAGGACCATGATCTAAAGACACTCTTCTCTTAATAGAAGAAAGGTGATACAGTCTATCTCTCACTGCTGGGGGCCATTAGGTGGTTTAGCAAACTGAAGCAGTTCAATAGCACACAGCTTGGGACCATGAGATAGTATGAAGAATAACAAAGTAGCTTGGCAGACTGAAGCAGTCTGTACCTTGGGGTACCTTGGCTGGGGACTATGAAATAGTTTGCCACATAGGTTCAGTCCCTTGGAGAGTAGCTCAGCATCTAGCCCAGCAGATGCCTCAGGGGTAAACAGCCCCTGAAGCTCAATGATCTATTCCTGATGGGGAAGAGACAAGTCTGCACAGGCTCCAGCCTATTTACCCTTTCCCTGACCATCTTCTGGGCACACGTCCCCAGAGATTGGCTAGGGCATAGTAAATATTCAGGTTGGACATTTGCATTTTCCCACCCTAAGCTCTGGAAGATTCTCACAGAGGCAGGAGGAAATAATCAAAGTCTCAGCCTATAAATCCATTAGCAGACCCAAGCAATCAATCACTGTTCTTCTGATTCCAGAGCAAGCCAAGTTAAATGTGCCTAGCATTCTATACTACATCCTACGTTAGTGGATCAGTAAATGATTTTATCTGCAGTTGTTCCATAAATGTATACTTTAGAAAAAGAAGCATTTCATGCCACACATAACTCTGGGGGTTTGTAAAACATTGTAAAGCTTTAAAATGTAAGGTCACATGAGTGAAATTCCTCCTATCCAGATCCTTTTTTGCATCTGCTTGATATGTTCACATAATTATTATTCTTCAAATTGCAGAGGAACAGAGCCAAATCACAAGAAGGGATATTGTAAAGAACCTTACAAATTCATTTTACAATATGTCAGGTTAAGCCAGCATTTCTAATTTGTAGATATCAGAGTTACATGTTTATGAGCTGTTATTAATATTATATAACAGGTTTCACCCTTGTATCTCATTTTCCTGCTATTTCAGTATTACCATCAGTGCAGACAGAAAAGTTTTCTTAACCACTTCAAGTCGGGACCCCTTCCTGTCCAGGCCATTGTTCAGATTTCAGCACTGTCAAACTTTGAATAACAATTAGCCATGAAACACTGTACCTACATCAATTTTACATAATTTATTTGAGACTTATAGAGCCTTCTTTTGGTGGTATTTAATACCACACCACTGGGAATTTTATTTTAACTTTTCTTTTTGCAAACAAATAATTATGTTTCATAAATGTATGACAAAATGTATTCTGCTACATTTCTTTGGCGAAAAAAAATAAAATGGATGTAAATTGAGTCTGAAAACTACAGTATAAATATGTACTGTATATTTAAGAATTGATCAATCCTTATATTTTGAATGCCTGTCTCATTTCTTGAGGCCCTAAAATATGAGGCCAGTACAAATTTCCCCAAAATTACCCCTTTTTGGAATGTAGATTGTAAAATTGTAAAAATTGTCATTTTATCAAGTTAAATCTCACACAGAGCAAAGGAATACTTACCATTACACCCAAATACACATTCTTCTACTCCTCCCTAGTATGGCAATACCATATGTGTGAGACTTTTTCACAGCCTAGGCACATAGAGAGGCCCAAAATGCAAAGAGCACCTTAAGGTTTTCTAGGGGCATAAATTACTGATCTAATTTCCTGTCTATCTCTCAAAATTTTGGAGTCCCTGGAGCACCAGTATAGTGGAAACACCCACAAAATGATCACATCGCAAAAAAATGCCCCAAGGTATTTTCTTAGAGACATAGGGAATCGTTCGGAAATGTCTTTTTTTGTCACAAATTTTGGAAAATGTGGAAAGAAAGTTAAGCTTTTTTTCACAAAGTTGTCAGTTAAGAAGATATTTCTAACACACAGCATAGGCATACCTAGAATTACACCTTAAAACACATTCTGCTACTCCTCCTGAATATGGAGATACCATATAGGTGAGACTTTTTCACAGTCTACCACACAGAGAGGTCCAAAATCTAGAGAGCACCTTAAGGCTTTCTAGGGGCATTTAATTTATTCTACCTTAAGTTACTGACTATGTATCACACTTTTGGAGGCGCTGGGGCACCAGGACAGTGGAAACACCCACAATATGAGCACATTTTGAAAAGCAAACACCCCAATGTGTTTTCTAAATGGCATAAGGCCTTTTGAAATTGTCATTTTTTGCTACAAGTTTTTTGAAAATGTGGAAAGAAAATTAAAATGTATTTTTTATGCAAAGTTTTCAATTGATAAGATATTTCTAATACTCAGCATAGTCATACTTAGAATCTCAAAACACATTCTGGTACTCCTCCTGAGTGCGGTGATACCACTTTTTTGAGACTTTTTCATAGTCTAGCCACATAGGGGGCCCAACATCTAAGGGGCGCCTTCATACATTCTAAGGTCATGAAATACACATCTAATTTCATGCCTACCTATCACTTTCTTGGAGGCCCTGGAGCACCAGGACAGTGGAAACCACCACTAAGTGACCACATTTTGAAAAGCCAACACACCAATATATTTTCTAAGTGGCATAATGAGTCTTTTGAAAATTTAATTTTTTTGCAACAAGTTATTGGAAAATGTGGAAAGATATCTCTAACACACTGCACAGGCATACTGTTCCACATATGTAAGACCTTTTCAATGTTTGGACTGATTATGTACCTGACATAGCAAACTATGTATCACAAAAATCAACCAACACTGTATAGAAAATAATGCACTGTAATGGTCACCTCTGTACAAGTGGTCAGTGAATATAGCTTCACCTACAGCAGTCCCTGTTCCTGAAAGCCAAGCAGGCCTAACCTAATGGTATGTGGCTAACCCCATGCTATGTTCACTGGCCTGGAAGTAAAGAAGGCCGAACAAATGGGTGGGACTGGTGTCTTGCACACAAGAAGCCAGTGGGATGTGCATTTGGGTCAATACTGGTGCCAGGCAGAGATGTGGTCAGAAAATAGGCAAAGGAGTGGTCCAGGCATAAACATGGCCCATAAACAGGCTAGGGTCAATACAGGCAACAGCAGAGATGTAGTCAGCTAATAGCCAAAGGATTGGTTCAGGTCCATGGTCCATAAACAGGAGAAGATCAGTACAGGCTGCAGGCAGAAGCATGGCCAGCAAATATCCAAATTATTGGTCCAGAAACATCAGGCTTAGGACCTTGGTCAGGTAAGATCTGGACATGGGGGAGAGGTTTCTTCCCACTCAAAATTCTTCGAAGCCTCTGGACTCCAGACCTTGATCTGGGAATCTCAGAGAAACCTGGAGACAACCTGAAACAATACTCTGCAGCCCCTTACTTTGTATTTGTGAGACCCCTGTGTTGTTTTCAATCCCAGAACTACAGGGACTCACACTGTCACAGCAGGTAAAAGATCAGTCCAGGTACCAAGCAAAAGACTTGATTGATTAATAGGCCGAGGTCAACTCAGGTGCAAGGCAGAAACGTGGTTGATAAACAGGCTAGGGTCAGTTCAGGCAAATGGTCAGCCCAGGCAGCAGGCAGAAATGTGATTGAGAAAACAGGCAAATGGTCTACACACAGGACATCAGATAAAGGAAAATTGTAGATAGTCAGACACATGAAAAATAACTTCATAAATTACTTAATATTGTATTGCGGTATGGTAGTGCTGGAAGCAGTCTCCTATGCGGAGGTTAGGTTGTGACACTGTGGACAATGGTAATGTGTGTCACGCCCTACTCCATTTCTGGTGCATACACACCATTTTTTGGGGAGGGATAATATCTAGGAAGTGTCTCTTATGTAGCCTGCTCACTGGGTCAAAACAAAGGTATTCAGGTGCAGGGCCTTCCTGATAAATAAGGGCTGTTATAATCTCCTCCTGATACTTTAGGTAAGAGCCAGGTCTTTCTGTGGACTTACAGTATGATAGATGATGTAGGAGTTGTACATGGCCAGCTTGAATACTGTAAGTATATGGATACTCTTTTGCACCAATGAATTGATACTCTATTGGCTAGAAAGGGCTGCCTAATTTGGTCATTATAATCTACACTTGCCCTGAACTGATTGTAATCGTGTCTGCAATCAGGTTTTTGGACTGAACAGTGGATTTCCACTGCTTATCCTTCCATTTAAAGTGTTATTAAACACAGGACCCTGCATCCATTGTATCTGGTCTCCCACAGTACACAGAACATGGAAATGCAATTATTTTAGTAAATATAAACTGCTAAATACCTTTTCTCATCGGCAGTTAGAGCAGTCTTGTGGCTTCTATCTGTGTCCAGCCCATCATTAGCTAAAGCTTGTAGGAGGAGTTTTCTTTCTGCTCTAGGAGGATGGAAATCCCATGACCTCTGTCTGGAAAGTGCTAATTGGCCCTGTGCTGATCATATGCACTCTCCCAAGAGAAAATAAAAACCTCTCTAGCAATATTCACTAAACTGAGCATGTGCATGCCTACGGTTCAGTCTGAAGATAAGTGATGGTCGCTTGAAAAAGGGGAGGAACAGAGAAGAGAGGCTCAAACAGCCTTTTTTACAAAATGCAGAGGATTAACCCCTTAGGTTACACAGGGAGTATAACAAGCATGCTTTACTGCATATACAGACTGATTTTACTGTTGTGGGTTTAGTAATACTTTAAGGGTCAAATTTTTAAAATTCTGAAAACTGGCTGATTCCCCCTTTTCAGCTTTGTGGTGACCAGTCTTTGTGGGACACCCTTGCGATTTGGTCACACTGTATTATAGTTTGCTGGAGATAAAGGTGGCAAAAAAGTGGCAGACTGGTGTAAAAATTGTGCACATAGAATTGGTATTCCTGATGGAATAGGGGTGATACAAGGTTCCACTGCTCCACATATAGATTGGGCATCCAGGAGGCTCCAGCTGGCTGTCTTTTCTTTCATAAACCCAGATGTCATACATGTACACAATGGCCCTCTTAAAGGTTTGTATAACCATACCTAGCATGTTTACTTAGGGTTAAATTGTTTGCTGCCCAACCTGCCTGTAAAATGGATGAGGGACTCAGATATGTTTATCAGGAGTATAAATTTATGAAAAGTTCTGGTAAAAATATTGATGGTTCCTAATTTTATAAAGCTTGTTGGGTTTGTGGTGACTTCAGGGAGAGCACAGAGAATTGTCTTTATTTAGTAATTATTTTATAGCATATACTGGACATAAGGGAGAAAAAGAGTGGCATAAGGTGAATGAGTTGACCAATAGGACTTTGGTTCCTTTATTTTGTGAGTCATATATTTAGAGTAAGGCCAAGATATATTTTAAATTCTTCAACTGTGACAGGCTTCCACTCAAATGGATGGGCATAAACAGAACAGGGATTATTGGTGATGTACTCTTGGGCATAAAGATTGCATTGGTCTTCAAATGAATTCCAAAAATCTTCTGTGAAAAATACATTTAAAAAATAAATGGGCATACAATTTTTGGTTTCTGCCTGAATGCTTGGCTGCACTGTAAATGGGGGGATTATAGGTACTGATGAAAGTGAAGGTAGCCATACCGGATTTGAAATTGCCTCTGGGACACTAGTATGGACCCTAATCTTTCATGGCTGATGCGATACCTCACTACAGGTACTTGACTTTTCATCAGACTGTACTGCTCTACTGTGCTCACCACTTCACATGCATTGATTTGCTGGTGGTTCTTTTCGTATTAATTTTATTGAGACCCTTTCCTTCTTTGAAATGGTTACTGAACCACTGCTCTCCATGGTTTCATATTCAGAGTCTGAAAGTGACATTGAGAATTCCCCTCTACTCTCATCTGTCATGCTCAGAATCTGCAATTCCTCCTCTCTTGTGTGCATTTTTTGAACATGGAGTTCGGGTTCTGCTAAAACTGTACTGTAGACATTGGTGTGATGGTGCTCAGGACACTGGTGCTAGTGTATACTGGTCTGGGGTCACTGCAGTCAAGGACACTGGCTCTGTTTGCACTGGCACTGGTATGGCGGTGATCAGAACACTTGTGCTGGTGTATAGCAGTCTGACGTCACTGTCCTCAGGGACACTGGCACTGTTGAAACTAGTGTGGCGGTGATCAGGTCACTGTGTTGGTATATAGTGGTCTGTTATCATTGCAATCAGGGATACTGGCTGGTGCCACTGGCCTGGTGATATGGACTGGTGTGGCTAGCTGGTAGACTGTTCCCGGCAGCACTGGTGACACGAGAACTGGTGACGGGTGGCTGGCTGCAGTTTAATCACACTACACTGCTGAGCAGTGATCAGGGACACTATTAACTGGCTGACAGTGTGTTTTATGTGTGATAAGCTGTAGATGACGCATGGTACTGGTAAAGGCTCTCTCTCCTGTTTAAGGAGAGAGAATCAGTGACTGCACAATGCAGCCTTTGTTTAAATTTTGTAAATTGATCACAAACTAAAATGTGTATAGCCACCTTTAGTTAGTGTACATTAACCTCATATACTGGCACTGCCTAAATCAAGAACTGTTTTATTTATTTAGTGTATTTATTGCTAATATTTATTTGAATATTTGTGCTATGACTATACAAAAAATAGGAGGGAATTTGTTTAAAACAAATCTACTTTAAATCTAATCATTAAACCTCATATAAGCTTTAATATGTTAATATAACTTCAAAATAGTTTTCAATCGTTTTAAAGCTTTCATTAGTTCCTGGTGATCTGGTGATTCTGCCATGAAGGTCCTTGTTGAGGTACTTCCTGGTATGAACTTTGATGTAAGAAACCCCACCTATGCCTTTTGATGGGGAGCCCTGTTTTTGGTGAATCCCTTGACAAATTTTTCAAGAAGGACAGTGAAGAAAAAAGTGTCCTTTTGCCCAATTAAAGTTCCTTTTTTTCAACAAAAGGCAAATCCTGGAACTCCTTTTCTCTTCCCAATGAGGGGCTGTTCCTACTTTTAAAAGTGGGGGACATTAGCTAGACTTAGCAGCTATCCAGCTGTGGGATGTTTTGGATATTTGGGTACAGACTGGAATTTTGGTCTCTATCTCCACCCTACTTCATGTTGTCAAACATTCCAATGTCCCTACATAGTTTCACAGACCTCCACACTGCTCTGGAGCAACTCCTCTTGTAGGGAATCATAACTTTGTTCAGGAGACCTTCTTGGCTTTGTGGATATCAAAGATGTTCCCATTTTCCTGGTGCATCCCCTGCATTTTACTGTGAGCTTGCAACATTACCAACTTTGCCTTCTGTTTAGATTGTCCACTGCACCTAAGGTCTTCATCAAGGTGCTAGCCCCTCTCCTTGTCTCACTTCTTTGATGCATCAGTGGAATATCTTGACAATCTGCAGCTGAGAAAACAGTCCAATGGCACATCCAGACTCTGCAGATATTTGAGTGGATCCAGAACGTGGAGCTGGAGCTGCCTCATTCCATCTCCAGTTCACGTTTTCTGCATTCAATTCATAAACAGGTATCTCCCAGACTGAGCCTATATTTGTCTGTGTGCTTGGAACTGTTTCTGGGTCTGGTAGCCTCTATACTAGCAAGGTAGACTTGGGTCAATTCACAGCAGCCCCTTTGGAGGAGAGCACTACAACTCTTTTTGAAATCCATGTATTAATAGCTCACTCTGTAGAAGTGGCGCTATTAAAAACTATCTGAATCTGCTGCACATATTGGTAAAGTTATCAAAATAATTGACAGAGATTGTTTTATTATGGCTCAGGCCATTTTATAGATCCATAGTGCTAGAAAATTGTCAGTAGAGATTTATGCCTTCTCCCTATTGTGTCTGGTTTTTGCTGTCAGAGTCACAGAGTGAAAGTAATGTCCCACAAGCTGCACACCATGACTGGGTCCCATGGGTGGGGCGAAATGGATTGGAAGTGTGGACACAATGAAGATAGACTGAAGCTGCTGATGACTCAGGGGCGGACTGACCATTTGGAAACTCGGGCACTGCCCGAGGGCCCGGGGTCAGTAGGAGGCCCCATGAGATGCCCCTGGTATCTTTTTCATAGGCTTTTTTGAATTTGGGCAAGGACACAGGGGCCCCATGATCCCCTATTGCCTGGGGGCCCCATGAGTTGTCAGTCCGCCCCTGTGATGACTCTTTGATGCACGGGTTTGCTTGGTGTGTGGCTTGTGTGATATTACTTTCATTTTGTGGCTCTGCCTCTGACAGTAGTCTAGATGGACTTTTAATCCAGCCTGCATCCTGGTTGATATCCACCAGACATGGCTGCACAAGCTGCAGCGGGGAGCCCAAGTTAAGTTATTAGGTTCACAGTCTGGTTTTTGCTGAACTGAAAGAATGGGCTGCCTCAATGCAATGTACATTAATGCCAAAATACTGTACATTAACGTGCATATGGTAATGCACAGCTTGCATAGGTCCTTCATGTTGGAAGAACATGAAGAGGTCAGACACATTGTGCATGTGTTTACTTAGCAGTCCGTGAAATAACAAGTATTTTGTCTGTTTTGTTTGTCATTATTGTGGTGCCATGTAGGAAATATAACGAAAATAGTAATAATAATAAAAAGCAATAAAACGGACCTTGAACTGACCAGGATGTTCTATTTTGCTGTTTGTACAGCTGTGATTGAAACCTTCTGTGAGGAACTTGCCTGTGCGTGATAGGCTCAGACAAAAATTAATAGACGGCAGTATGTTGACCTACTAAACAAAAAAGCACAACAAGGAAATAACTACAAACAGACCATATTACTTCACCGCTTATTTTAGACTCATTCTGGTAGTGTCTCATGGCTTTACGTTCATCCCTTTTCTAGAATGATTCAAATGAAAGAAATGTTTAGGTTACCATTGCTGAATTTCCTTCTGTAAATGCTGTTTGACTGGGACTTGTGCTGATCCAGGGCTTTCTGACTAAGGGTGAAAAAAAAAAGAAATTTCAGTGAAGGTTGTGTAGCACTACCTCCTTAGGAATCGCTGAAGATCCAGGCCCCTCTATGGTCCTGCACAGCCAGGCAACATGCACTTTCTCAGACCTGCATTCCAGAGACAGCTTCCACAGACAGCAAGCAGTTCTTGAGCTTGAGCTTTTTAAGTTTTATTAGGAGTATTTGAACTTGGATGGGGTAAAGGATATATGGGATGCCCAAGGAACAGTAAACTGAGCACAACTTCCTGGCAACTATGTACAAGTCTTTTTACATAAAAAAGGGTCTTTCTTGGAGAGCTCTCTAGCTTCTCCTAGTGCACCACCACAGACGCCAGATAAATCCCCCTCTCATTCAGCTATCTGGAGGAAATCCCTGGGCAAGGAGATCCAGTGCCTGCCACTTTAAGTTGAAACAGTCCCAGGTAAGGAGCTAGTCAGGTTTCCCACCAGAATGCCCATTCACCTTAACTGGCTCAGGGGGTGTAGGATTACTCACTGTTCCTCTCCTGTGTGCTTGTTGGGTTGTTGGCTGCCTTTAGGCCTTCCACAGGGCTACCTGCTTCTCTGCTGCATAGGTGGTCCTCTCTCAGGGGACTCCCAAGTTTGAGTGATCCTCCTTTCCAGCAACCATGCTAGGAGGTAGGCCCGTTTGCACAGACCTCCCTCCCAGGCTTCTGCATCTCTGCCTGTCTCGCATCTTCCACCCAAACTCTCCTGCCTCTGAGCAGGCTCAGTCACTCTTAAGGGCTGCCCTGATCCCATGCCAAGCCTCCTGCCTGGGGATTGGCCAGGATCCCTCAAGTGTGCAGACCAACTCCTCCTCACACTCACTCACTTAGTTCTAGAGACTTCTCCAAGTCTCTAGATCAGGGGGAGGTGTCAAAGAACTAAGCTTCACAGCCTTTCAGCCCTGATCCAGGTTTGACCCTGCTGACTATATCCCCCAGGCTACTCAGCCCTTCTAACTAAAAAAATAATTAGCTAGCTCCCCCTAGCTAACTAGGATGGTGCTACAATTGGGATATTTCAGCAAAATTTCACCATTTCGGTGAAATGCATTAAAGTCCATGGGAAGGTGAAATTAATGCATATCTAAACCAAAAAAAAAATAAAAATGTTATTTTTCACTAATTCTTAGATGTGGTGGCTGCATTAGTTTTTAAGCCTTTATTTTCATCAGATGATCCTGCCAGTCACATGCTTCCTATCTTAAGGTGGCAATGCTCACTGTGTGAAGGAGAAAAGCTGCTCTTCTGATTTGTACTACAAACAACTCACCCTCTTCTCATATTCATTAAATAGGGAGGAGACATTTGTAGTTCATTGAAAATAGCTGGAAAGGTTGTTCAAAATTTCAGTGCACAAGAAGGACACTGGATTTCTGGCAGGATCAACATGAATTTCCTGTGCTTGCAGAAAATAGAAAACAGACAGCAACATCAAAGTACAAGTAAGCTGCAAAATATGATATTTTTGTTACTGGGTTTGGATGTACTTTAAATGACTCATGAGGGTTATGTAAGCTCCTTTCAACTATCCTGAACTTTTTTTGTGCCAGAAAGCTGCCCCTCATTAGCATCATTATTTTTATGTTTTTTTAACAGAAAGCAAAAAGCATATTTGGGCAAAACATTTAAATAAAAAATATATAGTGATAGTAAACAAATAATCAACTACACAAGAAAAAAGAAAACACAAATACAAAGAAGACTATATGCAATCAAATAAAGTACCCCTGATAAACAGTAATTAAAAAGAGTAGATTTTTCACCTAAACAGCTAAATGAATTAAATAAAAAAATGTGTGCTTCTGCAAAATGTAGCCAATGGCGAAAATAGATATTTTGTGGTAAAATCAATTTTGCCAAAATCCTTCCACTCATTCCTGCTTCAAACTCACTTATTTAAAGCCAATGATTTAACTGTCAAAACAGTCACACTAACACGCTAACTCAAATGCTAAAATGCATGTGCATTGGTGCGCTGCGGGGCTGTGAGGGTTGGCACGATGCCTTGTTACAATACATTGCATTTGTTTTCTCTTTTACTTTGTTGAAATGTCACAAAATGGCATGTTATTTATCTCTATGCACTGCAGCGTGTTATGACACAATGTGGTGCAGTTAATTGCACTGTGTAAAAATGCAAACATGCTGCGTATGCAGTACATGTATGATGTGAAAATATTTCTTTTAGGCCTGGTTCACATCTATGCAGGTTTCAGGCCTGCGTTTGTGTTTGTGTGGACACAGCAGCCCTTTCTTTTCAATGTGCTGCCGTGCCTGTGTTTCCCACAGAGAAAAGGTGCATGCACTGTTTTCAAAACGCAGCTGCAGGGAAACAAGCTGCTTTTTAGATGTCTGAGGGTGCCATCAGGGCTGCTGTTAGAAACCATGGGGCCCCATACAACCAACATGACAGGGGCCCCTCTCCCCAAATAAAAGCACAGTTTACGAGGCTTCAGTTATGAATGAACACAGTGAGTGCTCGGTACCGATCACTCATTGTGTTCATTCAGGAAAGGAAGGGGCTGGTAAATGTGATATATTTACTGGAACCTTCCCCCTCTTTCCATCATGAAGGATCCTGTTGTGTGCTTGCAGCTACTGGTGAGAAGGAGAGGAGGGAAGCTGCCAGCACTGCAGGGGTGGGGGTACACGGGGGGGCTTGGACAGCAAGGGGAAAACGTATTCTACACTGGGACGGTGATGGGTGCAGTAAGGGTGTCAATTACTGGAACTGATCCCCTGTATAACTCTGCAGCAGCTGAAAGCCAGCAAGAGGGAGAGAAGAAGCCAGCTTTCAGCTGCTCCAGGGAGAGCCATACAGGGGCTCAATTCCAGTAATTGACCCCCTTTACCACCACCATTCCGATCAGCCTTCCTGCCCATATCTGATTAACCCAGCTGGCCTGGGCCCTGTACAGGAGGACTGGTGGCTTCCCCTTATCCACAGCCCTGGGTGCCATTAAGAATGAATGGCAGCCCTGCACTTTTTTAAACAGCAGTGCATTTTGGCTGTGGGTGGTTGCACCAGCACCCACAACCACCCGCATGCATGTGAACAAGGCCTTACGCAGATCAACACAGCTCAACGGACATTCATGGCGATAACTGTCACTGTTGCCAGTGTGCTTGGACCATTTCAAGCCCTCAAATGGCTATTGTCACAGCTGATGACATGCGCAGTACAATGACAACTGCTAAATAGGGGCTAAGATGACACCATCTTCACCTTTAAGCCCCAGTTCACACTAGTGTAACTTGTCATATGATTCAACAGTTTCAACTTGCATGACAAGTAGCACCCTATTGTCGGCAAAAGAACTGCGCAAATCGGTGTGACTCCGACTTCATCCGAGTCGTGATGATTTTGAAAATAAGTCTTGTACTATTTTCGGCAATTTCAGGTGCAACTTGCATATACATCTGTGCGTGAATTCGCGCAGATGTCAGGCAAGTTGCACTTGAAATCTCACTGACTTGCGGCATTGAAATCACGCTACATGAAGTGAAGCAATGCATTTTCAAAGTCGCATTCAGTGTGAACCAGAGCTAAAGGATAGAAGGGTTTAGTTCTCCTTTAAAGGAGAACTGTGGGATTACTAAGAAACAATGTCATACTGTAATCATACATATATGTATATCCATGCTGCAGTATCCATGTGAAACTGAAGCTGTCCTATGCTACCTGTAAGACCAAGTGCTGAGCAATCACATGGCTGCTGATCAGTCAGCTTTCCGCTTTGCCAACTTCCTCCAGTGCTCAAAGGAGCACCAGGCTGGGGAGGAGGCAGGCATAGTTGGCTATGGTTCTCAGCCATGTGCGGAAAGACAGAGCCAGCTGTGGCCACTGAAACATTATGACAGTCAAGCATCAAGCATTTTCAGAAGAATGTGTGCACTGCTGGATTTAACAGTCAAAGAAACAGACGGGGAGCATGTCCAACTTGAAATGATGGACGTTTACTGGTCCTTTTCTGCCTGGATAGAGTTCCTCTTCTCCTAGAGTTTTAGAAATGTTCAGACATTTCCACCTGGAGGGAGCTTTCCCAGCAAAAGAAAACAAAAATCCTTTTTTTGTCTGATGGCATTACAAGGGCTAGAACTCAGAATCCTTTCATCATTTAATGAAGGCTAAGCCTGGGGAGGAGTATCATGCCGTGGCAATACTAGGTCTGGGGAAGGAAACCCACATACAACTACAAATGGCATGGACATGTGCAAACCATTTACAACAACAGAAAGTGTAATTCTGACTCACTGTCCTCTTCCAAGTGCTTATTATAGCTGCCAAATGATCTACTATACTGGAAGAGTAAATTAAAAAGAATGCTTGTTTACTGATTGACTCCTACCAATGTTTAATGAACAGGATGGATTGCACAGATTAAAACTGAAATAGGAAGTTTGGTGTGTTTGGGAGAGGCATGATGGGGATCTAGATAAATGTACAATATGTTTATGTTTCCTTATATAAATCTCCACTGTGCAATCCGATCATTTTCACGGTACAAATTTGGCTTAGGTTCCTCCTAAAAAAGGTTCATTATAGGTATTCTGCCAGTAACAGGGTTCCATGCTTGATACAGACATTTTAGAAGGAACTACATAGTCAATGAGGATAAAAAAAAGACCGTTATCCACCATGTTCAACCTACAGCATTGGTCCACTGAAAGGCAACTGTGTATCCACTGCCATGCTTAGATACACAGGAGTCGAAGAGAAGATTTAGGCTGGACATACATGGGTCTTTAGCCAGCAGGTTGAATAAAAAAAAACAACCCTTTTCCCACATCCACACATTTGATGTGGATGCAGTAATCCTTCCTGCTGTTTCATTGTATCCTGACAGTGGAACTCCTTCACTGTCAGAATACAGTGATCAGCACTGTAGCTGATTGGCTGCAAGTGCTGACCAAATGGAAATTTTTCAGCAGGACCATTCATGAGAAGTTGATTGATAAATCAACTTCTCCTAAACAGAAATGGTCATAAATGGATCGAAATTCATCTGGTTCCTGCTGAATCAGTTGAATTTTGGTCCATGTATTGCGAGCTCTTGGATCATACCATTTATTGGCTAACCTAAAAAAATTGCAATTTTCCCTGGGTGCTGCAAGACGCTGGACTCTTCTTTAGAAGAAAAAGATAATGATAGGAAGAGTGACAAAGAGATGAGATCATCACTGTGCTGACTCTCCGTTTACTTGGGGTGGCCGATGAAGCAGTGTGTCTTTCACATACTGTATATTTGCAGAAGTTGCGCAACTAAAACCTCTGTTTTTAACGCACATTAATGGCTCATGACCTAAAAATCATTATTATTATTATACAGGATTTTTATAGCGCCAACAGTTTGCGCAGCGCTTTACAAAATGAAGGTAGACATTACAGTTACAATACAATTTGGTACAAGGGGAAACAGAGGGCCCTGCTCGTTAGAGCTTACAATCTAGGAGGAAGGGTTGAGTGATGCAAAAGGTAATAGCTGTGGGGGGGATGAGCTGATGGAGGAAATAAATGGCGGTTTACTAGGTAGAAGCAGGATAGGCTTCTTTAAAGAGAAAGGTTTTCAGAGATCGTCTAAAGGTGGATAGATTAGGAGACAGCCTGACAGATTGGGGTAGGGAGTTCCATAGGATGGGAGAAGCTCGGGATAAAGGCAAGCATGGGAGGAGGTGACACAGGAACTAGAGAGCAGAAGGTCTTGGGAGGATCGAAGAGAGCGGTTTGGTTGATATTTTGAGACCAGGTTGGTGATGTAGCTGGGGGCACAGTTGTGGATGGCTTTGTAAGTTGATGTTAGTATTTTGAATTTTATTCACTGGGTGAGTGGAAGCCAGTGGAGGGATTGGCAGAGAGGGGTAGCAGACACTGAATGGAGGCCAGTGGAGGGATTGGCAGAGAGGGGTAACAGACACTGAATGGTTGATAAGGTGGATGAGCCTCGCAGCAGTATTCATGATGGACTGGAGGGTGGATAGCCTATGTAAAGGTAAGCCAATCATGGTCAATTTTAGGACATACTTCAGCTTTCTTCACTTGTCTCCTCCAAACCTTGATCACCCTGAAACTTCTTTAGATCTCCTGCTAATCTCTGTCAGTCCTTTTCCAGTCATCCTTCAATGCCCTCTATTAAAGCATTCTACTCCCTCTCCTTCCCTCTCAGCCAGCTGTATCTTCCCTTCTTTTCATCACCCTCTTGTGTATCTCCCTCTGTCCTTTTCAGTCAGCTTTTCCTCTTCCATTTCAGTCATCCATGTCCTCCTTCCTTCTCATCCTCAGCTGTTCTTCTTTATTTTCAGCTATCCTTACCTTTCCTTCTTATCAGCCATCCTTATCCCTCCTGCTTTTCACCTATCCTTCTCCTTAAAGTGGTAGTAAAGTCTCCAAATTAAGAAAAACAGTTTACCCCCTGCAAGGTAATATAATGTGCTAGTATGCATCACGTACTAGCACACTATGAAATACTTACCTTACAACATAGCCCTCCAGCGGGGCTCTGGCCGTCTGAAGTGCGGAAGCCCGATGCACGGCACACAGCTTTGAAGGAATGGTACAGGTATGCTGTTCCTTCAGAGCGCATGCGCTGTTGAGTTCACCAGCAGTTGTTCACTGGAATATCTCCTAAACTGTGCACATTTAGGAGATATTCATTTTACCTATGGGTAAGCTTTGTTATAAGCTTACCTGTAGGTAAAAATAGCACACAAGAGTTTACCACCACTTTAACAGCCAGTCATCTTTCTTCTCCTTTGTTCTCATTCATGCGTATCCTTCCTGCTTGACTGTCATCATTGCTCCTTTTAAGAAATCCTTCTTCTTCCTCCTACTCAGACATGTTTCTCTTATGTCCTTCTCAGTCCTTCTCAGTCAACCTTTTCCTGCATCCTTCTTAGCCATGCTTAGCCATGCTTCTCGTTCCTCTTTTGCAGCCAATCTTTTTTCAATCCCTCCTTTGCAGCCTTCCTTCTGTTCGCTCTTCTTCTCAACCAATTTTTTTCACCCCTTTTTTTTGTGTGTCCTACATACATGTGGAGTAATGCTAATGGACAGCATGAATATTTATACTGTCTCAGCCAATCCGTGTGGGAGAGTGCACCGATGGTTGCTGAGAAGGTGTATAAATAGCCTGAGACCGGAAACAGAAGCAACTTGTCCCTAAGGTGGAGATCACAGCCTAGGGGGGCTGTCTTGTCACCTCGGCAAGCCTGCCATGTGTTTGCAGTTCATTGAGGTCCCAGCTGGGTGGGGGTGGCAATTCTTGTTGAAAATTGCATAAGTTGACTGTGGAGTCTGTCATCTGGATTTAGTCTAGAATCACAGGGAGAATATCTGTGGAGGATATTGGCAGGAGGTAACCAATCACCTAAGGACATTTCTGAGGACAGACTGGTATGAGAGCTACTAGACACTGTGTGCTGTTGCCATCCCTGGTGTTTAAGAGTCAGCTGTGTTCACAGGGGGCATTGTGTCTAGCATTCAAAAGAGTTCAGTCTATTTAATCCTTAGTGAAAGGACTCTGCTCTGCTTTCTCAAGTTACTACTACAAGGCTAAGTCCATCATTTACTTGTGCAAGGACTTGGCTCTTAGTTCTTTAGAAGAAAGGGTGTCCTCCTATTTGTACATAGTTTTTGAGTATCTTACTCAGTTCCCTCTCCCGATCTAAGACACCGAAAAATAAAAGCACCAAAAAAAGAATACCCAGGGACTGTTCATTGAGATAAAAGAGTGACTGTGACCATGTGCCTGGCTGTGGAACAACTATTGGAAAAAGAACCCTGGGCATTTATCCAGGTGTTCCTACAGGGGTTTCGATACATTTACTTCATGAATATTGATTTATTTAAAATTAATATTTCCTTCCCCTACCCCCTTGTTGTAATGGAAGCAAGATTTGCAGGAGTTGTTGCTGACATACAGTATGTCCTAAGATAGACACCATAAAGAAGATCTCATCCAACCACTTCACTCTCTGCAGAACTACAGGTTCCTAAATCATGATTCTTCAGCAATTTATTATAGATCTTACAGACCTATAACTCAAAAAAATGAAACAAAAAGCACATCTTGAGCCCAAGAAATCTAATGAATTCTAAGGAGAGTAAAAGAAAAAAAAAGGATAAATTAGAGCAGGAAACACTCTTGCAGAAAAGAATGTAATTGATAGGAGGGATGAAGGAACCCCTTTACATCCAAATAAAAATGTTTACTTATTTGCCAGCTAAATACTCTTCACTAGAACAGCAATTTGAAATGATGTTGTAAAAGCACACTTATAGTTTAATTACATAGTAGAGTATGTTATATTCTCTATATAAAGAAATGTGTAAGAACAATAAGATGTTATTGCTTTCTTTCATTTACTCTAATGTATCCATTGTTTATAATATTGTACTATATAATAAAGTTGGAGGACAGAAAGAATTTTCAGAGACTTGCCATATTTCAGTGCTTGTGTATTTCTATGCAACCTTCCTTATAATTTGATTTTATTAAACACATTGATTTGGTATGTAATATAAAGAAAGATCTTGTACTTGACATTCTACCATATAGCTATGTACAAAGTACATTAATCATGGACTATATTCACTTGGGATTAGCAATCAATGGATTGACTAAGCAGACGTCAGTGTGAAATATCGCAGCATGTACTCTAAGATTAAACAAATAGATTCCATATTTGTTAATGGAACACTGTTCCAGAGCTTACTTCATGAAGGAGATCTCAAGGTTAAAATGCAGCGCCACCCAAATATGATCTGTCTGTGTTGGGTGGCTCCTGGCTGGCTTTGTGTCTCTACCTCTTCATATCTCTTAGGGAATTTAGTGGCAAGAAGCCATTTCCTTAGTTCAAGACCTGCTCAATGGCTACTGCTTCAACAAAGCAAGCTGATGGTGTCACACTCTGCTAATGGTTTCCCTATGGTGTAGAACAAAAGAAGATAAACGGAAAGTGTATCTCAAGAATATTGACACCTGGCTAAAATGGCTTTATGGAAGGTGGGATATACCGATTATTATGGGTAAATGTTGCCATTCATTCACAGCAGCAGACAGACTTGTAGTTTCAATGGACTGCGAGCATGCTGGTAGGCCATTCACATTCCCTCCAGCTTTCAAATTGAAAGCTGGTACAGATATACAGGCAGAAAACTGGAGGGAGATGTGTAGGAGCCTGACATTGCACCCATAATCCACTGATCATGGGTGCAATACTTTGCAGCCAGGGCCAGATTTCCACCTTAGGAGCCTATGGGTAGAGAATTCTGAAGCCCCCCCCCCCATTTACAGTATTGGTGGGAGGTCTAGTCGTTTGTCCCTGCGTCTCTGTTTGATCTGTGTTTAATGTGTAGATCACAGCAGGTAGCAGCCCCTGGCCACAAAACAAATGTTTTAACCATTTATATAAATGCAAGCGCATTATAATGCTGCACTGCCGCGATATAATGCACTTTATTAATATATATAGTTAGATATACAACAATTATAGTCATGCGCAACCTATGGCATTAGGGTGTGCACCCCAAACCAAAGCTAAAACTCGTGTGTGTGTGTATATATATATATATATATATATATATATATATATATATATATAGCCAATTAAAGTAGCACAGTGCTGAATAGTAAAAATGGCCTGGTCAGGAAGGGGGTATAACCTTCCAGAGGTCAAGTGGTTAAGTTGATTTTTACCTGTCATTGTGGGCAGCACAGTGGCTAAATGGTTAGCACTTCCACCTGGCAGCACTAGGGTCATTGCTTCAAATCCCAGCCATGACACCACCTGCCTGGAGTTTGCATGTTCTTCCAGTGCCTGCATGGGTTTCCTCCAGGCACTCCAGTTTCCTCCCACTCTCCAAAGACATGCTGGTAGGTCAATTGGATCCTGTCTAAATTTGCCCTAGTATGTGTATGTAT
The DNA here is from genome assembly GCF_062004578.1 of Staurois parvus. Classification (NCBI taxonomy): domain Eukaryota; kingdom Metazoa; phylum Chordata; class Amphibia; order Anura; family Ranidae; genus Staurois; species Staurois parvus. The sequence goes on along the minus strand of NW_028318090.1, from coordinate 6,331,517 downwards.
GAATGTAAGTTAGGGACCTTAGATTGTACGCCCCTTGAGGGTTAGGGACTGATGTGAATGTACAATATATATGTAAAGCGCTGCGTACATTGAAGGCGCTATATAAGTACCTGAAATAAAAAAATTAATTATAACGCTGCACTGCCGCAATATAATGCACTTTATTAATATATATAGTTAGATATACAACAATCATAGGCGTGCGGAACCTATTGCATTAGGGTGTGCACCCCAAACCAAAGCTAAAACATGTGTGGGTGTTTATATATTTATATATTGCCAATTAAAGTAGCACAGTGCTGAATACCAAAAATGGCCTGGTCAGGGAGGGGGTATAACCTTCCAGAGGTCAAGTGGTTAACTTGATTTTTACTTGTCATTTTTAATTGTTCTCACACATGTTAATTTAAAGCTTTAATATCTGATCAGATATCAAGGCTTGTCTGTTTGTAACGTGTGAAAACCATTAAAAATCAAAAGTGCATGTATGGCTGAAGTTTGCAAATGGCTCTTTAAAGTCAGTTCTGTTGGGTAAGGGGGGAACAATGGGCTGTCCAAAAAAAGGGGACATTCATATGCTGAGCTGTGCTGTAAAAAAAAATAAATAAATAAATATATATATATATATATATATCAAACATTTTTTACAGTACAGCTTAGCATATGAAGGTCTATTTTGTTTGACAGCTCACTGTTCCCCCCTTACCCAACAGAACTGACTTTAACCACTTGCTTACTGGGCACTTTTACCCCCTTCTTAACCAGGCCAATTTTGTTCTGCTGTTGCACTTTAAATGACAATTGCACTGTCATGCAACACTGTACCCATATGACCTTTTTAGCATTTTTTTCACACAAATAGAGATTTATTTTGGTGGTATTTAATCACCACTGGGTTTTTTATTTTTTGCACTATAAACAAAAAAAGGCCAAACATTTTGAAAATAATGCGTTTTTCTTCGTTTCTTTTATAAAATTTGGCAAATATATAATCTTTTTACACAAATTTAGACCAAAATGTATTCTGCTGCATGTCTTTGATGAAAATAACCCAAATCATAGTTTATTATTTAGTTGGTAGGAAAGGTATAAGTCCACAAACAATGGTATATATCTAAAAATGTATATACTGTGATGTAATGAAGGCTGATCTCATTTCTTAAGGCCCAAAAATGCCAGGACAGTACAAAGTAGACAGATTGAGGTATTTAGTAAGAGGCACGGCAAGTTTTTTAAAGTTGTCATATTTGTTATAATTTTGTGGAAAATGAAGAAATGAAAAAAAAATTTTTTTTTGTTATTTACATACTGTCACCAATGCAGTACAGTGTCATCATATAAGTGGTGTGGTGATGATCAGGGACACTGACTAGCGAAAGTATGTAAAAAAGAAAAATTAATAATTTGTTTTACTTTTTTTTAAACTTTTTTTATTACGGTATTTCTTATTTTTTTTGATGTTGCCATAGTAACATTTTACTACTCTGGGCAAGTGATCAGGATTTTTTTTAACACATTATGATTGCTTACTCCAAAAATTTAATTGGTATAAGCAAGCATTTTTACTGAATGAAACTGATGAATTCAATAGTTTTTTTGTGATCAGCTGTGATTGGCCATAGCTGATCACATGCTACAGATGGGCTGTGCCAGGGATCTTGGCTGCCCGCGGGTTCGCACATGCACAGATCGCCGATGCGCACTAGCTGGCGAGCACTGGGACTTGGGCGATCGCGGCAGCGGCCACGCATGCTCACTCGCGGACGCGCGCCTGGCACCAATGAGAGCACAGGGCGCACTATTTAAACTAGCCCTGTGCATCTCCAAATTGCCTTATGGTCTTCTTCCTGTGTTCCTGTGTTCCTGATCGTTCCTATATTCCTGACTGCCTTGTTGCCGACCCAGCCTGATCCTGGTACTGTTGTCCTATCCTGCTCTGACCCTTGGCTCGTCCTGACTATTCTCTGCCTGATCCTGATTGCCTGACCTCCTGTTGCTGAACCTGGCTCGTGACCTGTTTATTCTTTGCCTGCCGCTCTGTACCGCCTGCTCCGCTGTTACCAACCCGGCCTGTCTGACTACGTTATACCTCTTCACATCTGGCTCTTACCTGCTTTACTCCATTGGTGGCTGCCTTTACCACAGCTGGTGTTACTCGGGGGTCGCAACCTGGTCTCAGGCTGCTTCAAGTCAATCCCCACCATCAGGGGCTCTGGTGAACCAGCAGGCTGAGGCTTAGACTCCGCGCCCTGAGGGACACCGGCCAGTGGGTCGCTAAAGCCTACCACCAGTCGGTTCCTGACAGGCTGTGATTGGCCCAGTCTGTATATCTGATCATTTACCTTCCTCTGGATCAACTATGGGTATAGGATTATAACTTTTTTTTTTTTGCTATGGTTGAACTGGATGGACATTTGTCTTTTTTCAGCCAGACTAACTATGTAACTATGTTACAACTGCACATTTTTTAGGCTGTAAAAATATGTACAATTATTATTGTGTTAAAGGTGAACTTTTTAAACCCCCAGTTAAGCATCCATTTTTAAATCAGCTAAATACATTATAGGTGTATCAAAATAAAAGTTGTTTAATGTTTTTTTTTATTTCTAAAGTAGCTACAGCCTGACCAGAAAAGCCTATACACTGATAACAGCTGCAGAGTGGGGCCCTTGCTTTCTGTAGGTAAACAGTAGCCTTTATGCAGCGGCGCAACACAGACTTTGCTAGAGCTGTCCAATCAGCATGGAGCATGAGCTTTTCCTATTTTCAGAACTATAGGTCTAAATTAGCAGGTAGGGAGTCCAAAACATACCCAAATGTCCCTTTATTCAGCTGATGGCAAGGGACAGGCTTTTCTACTTGGGCTGTAGCTGTTTTAGTAAGAAAATGGCCTGTAAGAGATTGGGTACCTTTTGTTTTGATGTACCTAAAACATTTTTAGCTGATTTCAACTCAACTCAAAGTTCAGTTGGGTTTTAAAGTAACAGTATCCTGCCCGCTACTAAGGAAGGCCAGCACAGACATGTTGATCTCCAAAACAGGTAGTACGTAACAAAAGAAGCGTACCAGCTACTGTTAGTTCAGAGGTGGGTGGCACTGAAATGATCAGTTTATTGACAGAGATTGCTTTTGCTAATAATCGTTCTTAGCAGCCCTTCCATCTTAGGCCAACCTTGTGTGCCCTGCCTACAAACTGTCACCAACCTTAGAGTAATATGGGATGAGCCACCCAGGGTAGTGGAATATATATTGATGGACAGCTCTACATTGAAGAAAATAGAAAATAATATCCTATAATGAAAACCAAGATCAATATTTCCTATAGTAAATAAAAAAAAGAACCTTTCTACAGTATACTGAAAAAAGGCCAATGCATCTGGTCTAACTTAACCTGATTACCAACTCTGGCTTTGTAATATATTTAAAATGTTTGTGTACATAATGAAAATCACTTATTATAAATCATAAAAATGTTTTATGTCATGGTAAAATAGGATTACTTGAAAAATAATACTGGATCATGTTGAGTAACACCGCAATATTAGTGGGGCAGCACAGCCAAGTTTACTGTGGTTCAGGAGGATGACAAAATATATTACTTTAATTTGCGTTTTTCTAGACTAGAAAAATGTATAATCACTTTGGGCTCTGTAGTGTTTGCTCTTATTTAACAAAGCATTTGTACAAATTCTTGCTTGGAATTTCATTTCTTTTTTCGTTTGATTTTCTACCAGCTGGCTGAGAGATCCAAGGTAAATTAAAGAGTAACTCCGGGCAAGGAAAAATCAATAACTGAACTGTTAATGCTATCTGGGAAACATTCTTTGCCAATGTTTACAGACATGGCTGCAAAATGTTAAATATCCAGCTTATAAACAAATCAACAGGGCAAAACCAGTGAACAAAAACTCTGTATAGAGAACCAGTTATTCCCTCTTTGGGCACCACTGTCTTACCTCTTGCCCACTGGCAGCTGTATAGTCCCAGTGCAGATGTCACTTGACGAAGCCAGAGCCTCTTGTCACTTACATCAGTAGTCATCGATCTGCTTAGTTCCCATTAGCCATCAAATGTGCAGGCACATTATCACAGGCCACTAATGTAAGAGGGTACTTCTACAAAAAAACACCAACATAAGAGGGCACTACACTGACCATCCTACACAGTGAATACCCTAGACATACTCCTGACCCCTGCATGTAAGCTGTGCTGTATGTTAAATAATGACTATGACTATGTTGACTTTATATGTTGACTATTAGTGAGTTGAGCTTTCTGTATGGGAATAGACAGGAAGGAATGCTGTAGAATGTAGATCTACTCTGAGCATGTGGTTTCCCTATTGGGGTACCCAGGTGATGGGGGCAGAGGTCGGAGCATGGACCTTAATAACGGACTCTTCCTATCTGAGAGGTATGAACTGAGCAGCCTGAGCTAGAATGGAATAAAATTGTGTATGGAGGAATCTCTGAGAGACTGTGTCATAATAATTCTATAATTGCAAAAAGTTTGCGCAAACATTCCCAATGTCACCAAATGCCTGGTCTGAAGTTCCTACAAAGCTGTGCATGTAAGGCATACTAAAGAGCAGGGCTTAAGACATGGGGATGAGCACTACCAAGGGTTAAAGAGTGGTGAATGCTGCAAGTGTAAGATCAGATGTCCATGCCATGGGTAAACAGTGGAGTGTTTGGTGATAAAGCAGCCAGCTGGTGAGTGTGCATGGTGACTTGGCAGGGATGATGGAGTGCTCTGGTAGCAAGGGGGATTTATAAGCGCAACCCCCTCCCTAGCGACCAGTGCCCCATGCCCGGGATTGATATTGTGGCACAGAGTCCCTATGTATTAAGTCTGTGTATGAAGCCTGTATACCACAGGGAAGAATATGAAGGAGGATGTTCATGACTGGTCATGAAGAAGCAATGAATTAGTGTGAAACATATTACCATCTCCTGCTTTGTCCCTATGTGTGGTCTCTTAGCTGTTTTTATGTATATATCTCTTTGCTAATAAAGATGATTTTTAGAAGATCCTAGGAGTTCAGCCATCCGGATATCTTCTTTGCAGTTGCAAGCTGGGCTAGCACCCAGGCTGGTGAGCAAAGGTTCTGGTTTTCAAGCTTACCTAGAGTGGTGCCAGTCTGTAGTTATATACATGTAATCACACATGGAGTGATTACTTCTGGTTAGGGACACATCTGTGTCCCTGTCTGCATTCAGTTCACATCCAGCTGCTTATTCTATGCAGCTGAATGGAAGTATTTGGCCATATGAGCCAAAGAAATATATTGATCTATATTGCCTAGCTTCCTCTGTATCCAGGAAACTTTAGAAGTTTCTGGATGATAGGTGTGGAGCTATGCAGATAGCAGCATGAATATTGATACAGCTTCAGCCTATCCCAGAGAGACTGGCTCTGATGGCATGCTGGATAACTGTATATATTCAGTGAGTGCACGAGGCTCGGGGTCTTTCCTGTATAGGATTGGTCAAGCCTAGGAGAGAGCATGTTACCCTCTCAGGCAACTACTGTCATACAGCCTCAGGTGGGGGACCTGAGGACCTGAATGCTGAGACTCGGGTTCTGCTGTGCTGACGGAGGGGCAGTCTACTGAAGATCTGGTCTGGTATCATGGAGGAAGGCATCCAGCTGTTCTTGCGCCTTGTGAGTACAGGCATCTCTTAAGAATCTTAGAGACTGTGTGCTGTTTAACCCCCTCTGGTACTAGGAAGTCAGCTGCAGGTCTAGCAAAGGGAATATCGGCTGGTGTTCCAAAAAGCTTTGTCCATCTGGCCTACTTTTAACCACTTCAAGTCCGGACACTTTTACCCCCTTCCTGTCCAGGCCAATTTTCAGCTTTCAGTGCTATCACACTTTGAATGACAATTGCGCGGTCATGCAACACTGTACCCATATGAATTTATTAGCATTTTTTGAAATAGATAAAACTTTATTTTGGTGATATTTATTCACCACTGGGATTTTATTATTTTTTTTGCTATATAAATGAAAAAGTCCAAACATTTTGAAAAAAAGTGTTTTTCGTATAAAATTTAGCAAATAAATAATCTTTCTTCATAAATCTTCATAACCTACCACTCCATCCCCCACAGCCATTTCTACCACTCCATCCCCCACAGCCATTTCCTCCTGTACCACTCTCCCCTCCCTTCTAGATTGAAAGCTCCAAGGAGCAGGGCCCTCGAACCCCTAGTGTATTGTATTGTTACTGTACTGTGTCATGTACTGTCTCCCTCTATAATGTACAGCGCTGAGCAAAATTTTTGGCACTATATAAATACTGTATAATAATAATAATAATAATATATCTTGGCCAAAATTTATTAAATTTTTTTTTTAGTAAAAAGAAAAACCCAAATTAGTTTATAATCAAAAATTATAATTATTCTAAAAAAATTTTTTAATTTTAATTTTATTTTTTAATATTATTATGTATGGTTTTTTTTTTAACATACTGTCACCCTAGAAGTACACTGTCACCATAGTGGGGGGTACTTGTGGGGGGTGATGAAGATTTTTTTTTTTTAATTTTACACTGATTGCTTTTACACCCATAAAGACTGTAAAAGCAACCATTTCTCCTTCTCTCTGGCTGCATTCTTGCAGCCATTGAGAAATACTGAGTGAGCTGTGATTGGTCACAGCTTGTCACATGGTACAAGGCTGTTGTGAATAGCCTTGTACCATGTGACCTCTGTGATCATTCACAGATTTCACACGTAGTAAGCAATGATGTCAGAAGTGACATCTTGCTTACTACTCTTCATGTGATCACTGATTGGTCAATCAGTGATCACATGATTGGGACCTCACACAAAGGTCCCGTACAACGATTGGTGTTTGACACAGAGGGCACAGGATCACGATGTTGCATGCTCCCAGGGAGCGCGCACAAGCGGGGAGCTGGGAGGACATTTATAAACAGCCACCCGCTCCTGCACTGCTCCCATCCGGTCGTTTATGTACATGGGCTGGAGGGGAAGTGCTACTACTACTAATACTACTACTTTGTATTGCTGCCATAATCCACTGTTTGTTTCAAGCAGGGACACTGGCATAGCTTGCCCTGAAGCAGGGGCGGACTGACAACTCATGGGGCCCCCGGGCAATAGGTGATCATGGGGCCCCTGTGTCCTTGTCCAAACCCAAAAAAGCCTATGAAAAAGGTACCAGGGGCATCTCATGGGGCCCCCTACAGACCCCGGGCCCTCGCGCAGTGCCCGAGTTTTCAAATGGTCAGTCCACCCCTGCCCTGAAGATTAGATAAAGCCCTCAATGTACATAGTTCCTACTTTTGGAGTGTTCCACGCATCCTCGTCCCTATCCAAGTTCTCCAAAAATAAAAACAACAACACCCCTACACTGGTTATGGGAGAAATGTGTGAATGAGCCTATGTGCCTGGCTGCGGGGCAAAGTAACCAGGGAGAACCTAAACAGTATTTCTGCGGTTCCTATGGGAGTAGCGCTACACATGTAAACCTCATCCCCACCTTCAGAATATTAAGTGCTGGAAATGATAACGGGGCTCTTAGTGGAATGGGACTTGCTCTGGATAACCCAATACATGAACAAGAGAGGTGTACCAGAAACCCAAAACTATTATTATACAGTATTTGGGGGCTGCATAATCATCCATCGTCAGCAAAGACAACATTACAATTGCAAAAGAGTTAATTTGATAACATTTTGGCTGGCTTGCCAGCAGAAAAGCTAACTACAGTTAAAAGAAAATGTCCAAGGCAAAATATTTTGTAAATCTTGGCTTGTTTATTTATTTCATTATAGTGCCCATAGACATTGTAGATAAACAAACGTTTTCAGTTTCAGAGAAATCCAAATTGTATATATGGAGTTTCTGAAGCATCGTTACCAGAAAAACTAAATATTTTTTCTGTTTTGATTTTTACTTTATTGTGCTTTTTCAAATGACATAACTCAAATACTTCGGGGAGTATCTATGTACTGTGGATAGATAATACTATTATATTTTTTGAGCATTCAGCACAAAAATAAGCCAGTGCCCGAGATAATATATCAAAAGATAATAAATTATAATGTTTAGTTATCGCTCTCAGAATGTTTACACGCCGTTGCATGCAAGCTTTTAAAAGAGTATAATATACTCAATATGTGCCATATCAACCCTGTTTTATATGGAAGACCACCGAGCACACAAGGCAAGATACAATGCCAGCCCCTGAAATGACTACTTATCAATTTCTAAATGAATTTGTCAAAGTTGTATTTGGTTCCAAAATCAGCGTGCCTGTTCTTGTAAATTTAGATGTTCGGATTAGCGAACGCTCTAGGGTCGGGGTCAGTGAAGGTACAATGATTATCTTTTCTAGACATTGCTTGTGTATTTTATACAATGCCAATGCAATGGTGCCATGGCTATAAAATACACTGCTCCAAAAAATGAAAGGAACACTTTGAAAACACATCAGATCTCAATGGGGAAAAATATCATGCTGAATATGTATACTGATATAGACTGGGTAATGTGTTAGGAAGGTAAGGATGCCCCGTTGTTTGATGGGAATGAAAATGATCAACCTAGAGAGGACTGAATTCAAAGACACCCCAAAATTCAAAGTGAAAAAATGATGCAGCAGAAATTTCATTGCAGAAACTCAAAATGGTACTCAGTAGTTTGTATGGCCCCCATGTGCTTGTATGCATGCCTGACAATGTCGGGAATGCTCCTAATGAGACAACAGATGGTGTCCTGGGGTATTTCTGCCCAGATCTGGACCAGGGCATCACTGAGCTCCTGGATAGTCTGAGCTGCAACCTGGCGGTGTCGGATGGACCGAAACATGATATCCCAGAGATGTTCTATTGGATTTAGGTCAGGCGAGCGTGGGGGCCATTCATTGGTATCAATTCCTTCATCCTCCATTTTGCTTGAGGTGACTGTAGCCGTATTAGTGCATTTGCGACAGAAACAGTTGAGTACTGTCTGTGATACTTTTTTTATTTGCACTAACATACAATTTTATTTACAAAATTTTACAAAATTGTATGTTAGTGCAAATAATAATTATCACGGACAGTACTCAACTGCTTCATCCTCCAGGAACTGCCTTCCTACTCTCGCCACATGAGGCCAGGCATTGCTGTGCACCAGGAGGAACCCAGGACCTACTGCACCAGTGTAGGGTCTGACAATTTGTCCAAGGATTTCATCCCAATACCTAATGGCAGTCAGGGTGCCATTGTTTAGCCTGTAGACGTATGTGCGTCAATCAATGAATATGCCTCCCCAGACCATCAACAGTCATGCTGAATGATGTTACAGGCAGCAGAACGTTCTCCATGGCTTCTCCAGACCCTTTCACATCTGTCACATTTGCTCAGGGTGAACCTGTTCTCATCTGTGAAAAGTACAGGGTGCCAGTGGTGGACCTGCCAATTCTGGTGTTCAATGGCAAATGCCAATCAAGCTCTATGGTAGGCAGTGAGCATAGGGCCCACTAGAGGACGTTGGGTCCTCAGGCTACCCTCATGATGTCTGTTTCTGATTGTTTGGTCAAAGCATTCACACCAGTGGCCTGCTGGAGGTCATTTTGTAGGGCTCTGGCAGTGCTCAAAGGAGCAGTTACTGGTCCTGCTGACAGGTTAAGGACCTTCTATGGCCCTGTCCAGCTCTCCTAGAGTAACTGCCTGTCTCCTGGAATTGCCTCCATGCTCTTTAGACTGTGCTGCGAGACACAGCAAACCTTTTGGCAATGGCAAGTATTGATGTGCCATCCTGGAGGAGTTGGACTGCTTGTGCAACCTCTGTAGGGTCCAGGTATCGCCTCATGCTACCAGTAATGACACTGACCCAAGCCAAATGAAAAACTAGTGAAAAACAGTCAGAAAAGATGAGTAGGGAAAAAATGTCAGTAGCTTCCACCTGTAAAACCTGTTTTGGGTGTCTTCTTATTGTTGCCCATCTAGTGCACCTGTTGTTAATTTCATTAACACCAAAGCAGCTGAAAGTGATTAACAACCCCCTCTGCTACTTATATGACCAGATCAATATCTCAGGAGTTTATTTGACTTGATGCTATACTGTGATTAAAAAGTGTTCTTTTATGTTTGTTGAGCAGTGTATATACAGTGCTCAGCATAAATGAATACACCCCCTTTTGAAAAGTAAGATTTTAATAAATATCTCCAATGAACACGAGAACAATTTGCTAAATTTTGATAAAACTGAGGTTTATAGAACATTTGTTTAACTCGTTACATGAAAGTAAGGTTAATAATATAACTTCGATTACAAAATCTTCAGTTATACTCAAATTAGTTGATGCAAAAATGAATACAGTCCACAACAAAAGCTACTCCATCTAGTATTTTGTATGACGTCCATGATTTTTAAGGACAGCACCAAGTTTTCTAGGCATGGAATGAACAAGTTAGTGACATAGCACAGGGCCCACTAGAGGATGTCAGGCACTCAGACCACCCTCATGTTTGGTTAGAGACATTCACAGAAGATGAGTAGGGAAAAAACTGTCAGTGGCCTCCACCTGCAAAGCCATTCTTGTTTTCGGGATTGTCTGATTGTTGCCCACCTGGTGCACCTGTTGTTAATTTCATTAATACCAAAGCAGCTGAAATTGATTAACAACCCCCTCTGCTACTTAATTGACCAGATCAATATCCCCAGACTTTAAATGACTTGATGCTATACTCTGATTAAAAAGTGTTCCTTTAATTTTTTTGAGCAGTGTACAAAAGTGATGTTTTTTACGTTGCTTCTTGCCAACTTGAGTTAATACTGTGAATGGGATGCTTTTTATTGCTATGGATGGCATATGGTGTCTGACATGTGTGTTCTATCACTATTCTTCATTTCTTTGTATTTTTCCTCTTTAGTATATATGCAGTTATTTTTGTGTTGCAAAGAAAATAAATATAAATGTGTTTGCTTATTTATGAAAACATAAACACTGGCTGGAAAGGATTTATTATAAATCTGTTCTTTATGCCTTGCTTCTTGCTAAACGCTTTGAGTATGAATTGTGATAGAGATTTTCTTACTTATATATTTATTTTATAAAGTAGAAAAACATCAGCAGCTCGTGGAATGCTGATATCTTTTTTTCAAGTGTTGTAGGGTTACATGGTAAATGAAGGACTGGTCTTCTTTTTTAGGCATACCTGCTAGCCCTTGTGAATTTTTCAAGCCATGTCCAAGACTTTTTCTAATCTTGGATTGCCTTGTTGAGATTTCTATACCACTAAAGGAAAGAAAGCCGCACTGGGAGAAATATGAAGTCTATCATTGCTGACCTCATTGTGGATATGCTAGTTGCCTGTCTGTCAGGACATGGATCACCTGCTGGTGGCACTGCGCTTTCCAGAGCGGAAGGTTGTAGATCCAGTGTCTACTGGCAAGTGTCTCCCAGCAGATCTCAGTAATCAGTCTACCACTGATGCTGGCTGCTAGAAGAGTATTTAGGTCTTCATCTGCTATCACATTTCCTGTCAGTGTTTTGCTTTGCTTGCTTTGAAAGCCTGATTTTTTTTGATGCCTTAATCTTGATCTGGTTCCTGTCCTGCATCCTGTTCTCTGATGCCTCTTATCTGTTCCCTGTTTTCTTGATACCAGTCCTGGTTTCCCCTTTCCATCTGTTCCCCATATCTCCAATTTACTTTGCTAGACCAAGTTCCACATTCGGTAAATATTGTATATAGTTAGTCTTACTAGTTTGGATTTGTGTTATTCTGTTATGTCATTTAGATAGGTATTTTTCAATGGGTTTTAATGCACTGGTATCCCTAGGGCCGTGGATAAGGGGGTACCACTGGTCCTCCTGTATGGGGCCCAGGCTAGCAAAAGGGACCCAGACAGCCAGTGAATCAAATGTGTGCAGGGTGGTGATCAGCATAGGGGAGCAATTACTGGAACTGATCCCCTGTATGGCTCTCTGAAGCAGTTGAAAGCTGGCGTCTTCTCCTCTCTATCTCGGTGGCTTTCAGCTGCTGCAGAGAGAGCTATACAGGGGATCGGTTCCAGTAATTACCCCCCCTCAATGCACCCATCACCCTCCCAATGTACCATATGTTTCCCCCTGTTGACAGGTCCCCCTGTGTGCACTTACCCCCTTACCTACTGCCAGCTTCCCTCCTCTCCATCCCACCGGCAGCTGCAAGCACATAATAGGATCCTTCCGGAAGGAGAGTGGGGGAAGGGTCTGGTAAGTATGGCAAATTTACCAGCCCCTTTCGTTTCCTGATTGAACACAATGAGTGATCGGTACCGATCACTCACTGTGTTCATTCACATGGCAGCATAGTAATCTGTGGGGGGTTTTGTGGCAGGGGTGGGGGTGCTATCAGGTTGGCTGTATGGGGCCCCGTGGTTTCTAACAGAAGCTCTGGGTATCCCTATGTTTGCTGTTTGCTGAATTTTGTCTTTTGTTTCACTGTAAATACATTTTACTTTAAATTTGTATGGCCAGGTCTCAGTTTATCAAGTGTAGTCATGCAGATCTGTTCATCCATGCTGTTGATTCCTGGCACTGGCTATCCTGATCTACAGTATTTTTAGATGAGCAAGACAGCCAGGCAACTATCATTGTCATGAGAAGATGAGGAATGACAGCCTTCTTTAACGAGGCAAGATACAAGATACAGTAGTGGCTACATGCCAGCAACTTACCCAATGTGTGGCTATTGTTTTTTAGGCTCATAAGTTCCATTACATTATTGCAGCTCTATTGAAGATAGGGAGTGGTTAGCAAAGTGACTTTATATACATACTGTACATATACAATGTAACCACCAAAACAAGGGTGCAGTGGAGGGACATCTTTGTAGTAAAGCAGTAGCTGCTCAGTAACCTACATCACTATACTCCACATTCCTGATAGTAGCTTGAATAAACTAACTGGCAAGACAGTGATGGCACCACCACAACTAGATCAGGTGAAAGTCCAGTTAGATAATGGTAATATGAGGCATATGTTTTTGATTTTTCTCCGGAAGATAGGTGACCAGCGACTGCAATATCCTGATATCTTCTGTAATTTCAGTGAAAAGAAGCTCTCAAAATTCTCAAGAAAATTCTCCAGAATCACAAATCCTTGTAGAATTAAAATCCGTGGCAGTGGCAAACGCACTTACCAGAGTTCTGGACTGGAACACAAGAGCAGAGATCTCTCCTATAAAGTACCCAAGAGACCGTTCCAAGTAACAACTTAAAAGACCCAATCCAGAATAGGAAAAGGTATTTTGGGTGGAAATGTCCTCCCTCCTTATGCAACTAAATCCTTCAGCTTTTTGCATCCAAAATCCTGAGACTCAGTCTTTGAGGCTGTCTTATACCACATTGAGGTGCTATTGCTTCAATAATTTTACCTAGTCAGAATTTTTCAGATTCTGTTTTCTCATTAAAACAAATGTGAATTCTTCACAAACTCAGAAATTTAAATACAATATTTTACAAATTAATAATAATAATGATATGCAAAAATGAGCATATAATGGGAAAAAAATCATTATCAGAGGTTACATTCAGTGAGAGGCACATGTCAAAACTATCAGTATACTCGCAAATACAGTGCAGAAAATAATTATTTGATCCCCTGCAGATTTTGTATGTTTGCCCACTTACAAAGAAATTAAGTGTCTATAATTTTTATCATAGGTGTATTTTAAATGATAGAGACAGAATATCAACCAGAAATCCAGAAAAAAAACACATGATACATATGTTATCAATTGAGTTGCAGTTCAGTGAGTAAAATAAGTATTTTGATCCCCTACCAAGCAAAGCATCACTTACTTGGTGGATAAACCGTTGTTGGCAAGCAGAGAGGTAAGACGTTTCTTGAAGTCGGTTCCCAGGTTAGCACACATCTCAGGAGGGATTTTGGTCCACTCTTCTTTATAGATCTTATCTAAAACGTTAAGGTTTCTTGGCTGTCACTTGGCAACTCAATTTCAGCTCCCTCCATATATTTTCTATTGGATTAAGGTCTGGAGACTGGCTAGGCCATGCCAAGACCTTAATGTGCTTCTTCTTGAGCCACTCCTTTGTTGCCTTGGCGGTATTTTTTGGGTCATTGTCATTGTGACCCATCTTCAGTGTTCTGGCTAAGGGAAGGTTCTCATCCAAGATTTTACAATACATGGCCCCGTCCATTGGCCCCTCAATGCTGCAAAGTCGACCTGTACCTTTAGCAGAGAAACAGCCCCAAAGCATAATGTTTCCACCTCCATGGTTGACTGTAGGAATGGTGTTCTTAGTGTCATAGTCAGTATTTTTCTCCCTCCAAACACGGTAAGTCGAGTTAATGTCAAAGAGCTTAATTCTGGTCTCATCTGACCACAGCACTTCCTCCCAATCTATCTCTGAATCATTTAGATGTTCATTGGCAAACTTCAGACAGTTCTGTACATGTTCCTTCTTAAGAAGGGGGACCTTGCGGGCGCTGCAGTATTGCAATCCATGGCGGCGTATTGGTTTGTTTGGTGACTGTGGTCCCAACTGCCTTGAGATCATTCACAAGCTCCTCCCACGTAGTTCTGGGCTGATCCCTTACTTTTCTCATAATCATCCTTACCCCATGAGGTGCAATCTTGCATGGAGCTCCAGGCTGAGGGCAATTGATGGTTATTTTGTATTGCTTCCTTTTGCGAATAATCACTCCAGCAGTTGTCACCTTCTCACCAAGATTCTTGCTGATGGTCCTGTGCCCATTCCAACCTTCTGCAGATCTACATTTTTGTCCCCGATGTCCTTTGACAGCTCATTGCCCATGCTAGTAAGGCTTAAATGGAAGAAAGAGATTTGTGAACAGGTGTCTTTTATACACATAACGAGTTATCATTAGGAGCATCTGGAGTTATCATTAGGAGCATCTTCTTAAATTGACAGGACTAATCTGTGTGCCACATGAACACATAGCCAGTCTGTGGGAGCCAGATTTATTGTTGGTTGGTAGGGGATCAAATACTTATTCTACTCACTGAACTGCAACTCAATTTATAACATTTGTATCATGTTTTTTTCTGGATTTGTGGTTGATATTCTGTCTCTATCATTTAAAATTCACCTATGATAACAATTATAGACCCTTCATTTCTTTGTAAGTGGGTAAATGTACAAAATCTGCAGGGGATCAAAGAATTATTTTCCCCACTGTACATAGATTAATTGATATGTAAATCTTGATTTTTTTCTGGAAAGGTTGAACCTGGTATCTGTCCTCTAACCGAACCCTGATGGTTACCCTTACCTTATTGCAGTTCTGTAGCCATCCTAACTACTTTAACAATTGATCCCAATAACTAATGAACACTTCAAGGCAACCTACTAGCACCATTTATTATATTTATATGTTTATATATAGGTGGGGATATTAGCAGCATGCCTGGTAGTTTTTGCAATAAAAGCTGAAAATGATTCTAAAGCTTCAAAAAAAGTTTTTTTTATAACAAACATGCTATATTTACCTGCACTGTGCAATGGTTTTCACAGAGAAGCCCTGAACCTCCTCTTCTGAGGTCCCCCGCTGGTGCTCCTGTCTCCTCCTCCCTTCTGAGTATTCCCATAGAAAGAAACTCGCAATGGGAGCATTCATGTGAGCTCAATCCCAAGCTAGGATGCGTGTGTCTATTGACATACACAGTATGGTGCAGCCCCACCCCACTCCCTGCTCCTTCCTCACAGTGTTTGATTAACAGCAGCAGGAAACAATGGCTCCTGCTGCTGCCTGAGTCCTGTGAGCCCCGCTGCTGTTCTCGGATACAGCACTGGATTGAGATCCAGCTCAGGTAAGTATGTGGGAGGGAAGTTGACCACAAAATGTTTTTTACCTTAAAGAAGAGAATGCATTAACCACTTGCTCTCCTGAGGATTTTACCCCCCTCCTGACCAGACCATTTTTTGCATTGCGGCGCTCCGTTACTTTAATTGACAATTGCATGGTCATTCAACACTGCACGCACATTAAATTTACATCCTTGCTTTCTTTCAGTGGTATTTGATCGCCTGTGCGTTTTTTTCTGCACTATAAAAAAAAAGACCGACAATTTTGAGAAAAAAACATTTTAGACTTTTTGCTATTAAATATGTCTAGTAAAAAATTTTTGAAAATTCTAATTTCATCATAAATTTAGGCCAAAATGTATTCTGCTACACATCTTTGTTGAAAAAATCCCAATACATGGAAATTAATTGGTTTACGTGAAAGTTTTAGCATTTACAAATGGCGGTATAGATACTGGAATTTTTTTTTTTTTAGTAGTAATAGTGGCAATCAGTGACTTATAGCGGGACTGCGGTGGACATTCTGACACTGGGGGGGAACTAACTTGGCCTCACTGACATCCCCAGTGACACTAATACAGTGATCAGTGCTAAAATAAAAAAGCACTAACACTGTACTAACGGCACTGGGCAGGAAGGGGTTAACATAAGGGGCTATCAAAGGGTTAACTGTGTGCAGGGAGTGTTTTAATAGTGGTCGGTGTCTGTGTGTTGTGCAAAGCCATCCAGAGCAGTGTGTCCAAGCTGACAGGGAGGAGAACTGTTAGTAAACAAAACAGTCCTCCTCTCCATCAGAGATCCTCGGTAATCATGACCCTCTGGATTGCACCAGCAAGAAAAGAGCAAGTGGGGGTCAGGTAACAGATAACGCGGGCAAGGAACAAGCAGAAGCACAGTGGATGATCAAGCTAAAAAGGTTAGTAACGAGTAGTAGCTGGATGGTATCAGACAGAAGCGTAGATGTTGTACAAGCTAATGGTCAATAACAAATAGTAGCTGGATGGGATCAGACAGAAGTTTAGACGTTGGACAAGCTAAGGGTCAATAATGAGTAGTAGCTGGATGGGATCAGACAGAAGCGTAGACGTTGGACAAGCTAAGGGTTGATAAAGATTAGTAGCTGGATGGGATCAGACAGAAGCATAGACATTGGACAAGCTAATGGTCAATAACGAGTAGTAGCTGGATGGCATCAGACAGAAGCGTAGATGTTGTACAAGCTAATGGTCAATAACGAGTAGTAGCTGGATGGGATCAGACAGAAGCGTAGACGTTGGACAAGCTAAGGGTCAATAATGAGTAGTAGCTGGATGGGATCAGACAGAAGCGTAGACATTGGACAAGCTAATGGTCAATAACCAGTAGTAGCTGGATGGGATCAGACAGAAGCGTAGATGTTGTACAAGCTAATGGTCAATAACGAGTAGTAGCTGGATGGGATCAGACAGAAGCGTAGACGTTGGACAAGCTAAGGGTCAATAATGAGTAGTAGCTGGATGGGATCAGACAGAAGCGTAGACGTTGGACAAGCTAAGGGTTGATAAAGAGTAGTAGCTGGATGGGATCAGACAGAAGCGTAGACGTTGGACAATCTAATGGTCAATAACGAGTAGTAGCTGGATGGTATCAGACAGAAGCGTAGATGTTGTACAAGCTAATGGTCAATAACTAGTAGTAGCTGGATGGGATCAGACAGAAGTGTAGATGTTGGACAAGCTAAGGGTCAATAACGAGTAGTAGCTGGAAGGGATCAGGCAAAAGCATAGATGTTGGACAAGCTAAGGGTCAATAATGAGTAGTAGCTGGATGGGATCAGACAGAAGCGTAGACATTGGACAAGCTAAGGGTTGATAACGAGTAGTAGCTGGATGGTATCAGACAGAAGCGTAGATGTTGTACAAGCTAATGGTCAATAACGAGTAGTAGCTGGATGGGATCAGACAGAAGCGTAGACGTTGGACAAACTAAGGGTCAATGCTCTGTTTGGTGTGTATTGCTAGAGATTTTTTTTTTCCTGGGGGTGCATGTGATTAGTACAGGGCCAATCAGCGCTGTCCAGACATAGGGTCAGAGGTTATGTAGCCTCATTGGATATTCAGAGGAGAATGAAAACTCCTCCAACAAGTTTAACCAGTGCTCAGCTGGACACTGATAGATGTCACAAGACTGCTATATACTGCTGATGAGAAAAGATATTTAGCAGTTTATATTTACTAAAAAATTTCCATGTTTTGTGTACTGAAGAAGACTGGATATAGTGAATGCAGGGTCCTGAGTTTAGTAACAAAGGTTGATGATAGTGCTGGGCTTTCTAGTTACAAAGTCCAGAATGCTGTATAAAGGGAGTGTCACAAATGCACAATTTAATACATGTTTTTATAAAGATTTCAGAAAAATAATTAAAATATATAGAATATTGGTTTATTATTTGTAAACATTAAAAAAAAATAAAACTGACCAAACAATAAGGCAAACAGTAAAATAGTAGGTAATATTTTCACTTTTAAACAAAATGTAATTGGAAATGTTTTGTGGCTTGATTAAATCAATCCCCTGACTAATTTTGTTCCTTAAAAAAAACTGTTCTGATGCAATCTCTTGCAATTGGAGGAAAATAAATTTAAGTGAACTTTTAGAACTGATTCTAGTAGATATTTAACCCTTTCCCACTGTAATAAAAATAGGGCTTTGTTTTTGTCTGTGTTCCTTTTGAGAAGATTTCCGATAATTTCCTCTGAGGTCACTAAGTAATTGAAAATATGCCCAATAAGGGTAGAGAGAGGAATAAACTCCTGATAGAGATGTAAGTAGAAGGTTTTAAAAAATAGCTTGAGTCTGAGCACACGGCTACTGGCATTTCCGAAGATAGTAGGATGTTCATCTAGAGCAGCCATGCTTAACCAGGGTTCCATGGAACCCTAGGGTTCCTCCAGAGGTTGCTAGAGGTTCCTTGAGCTGTGGTTTATTGACCTCTCATTTGATGGTGCCTGTATGGTTCCAGGACCTGCACCACTTGCCTCATAAGCTGCCTATAAGGGTGGTATTCTGGCCACCACTGTAAGGGTTGCATTCTTCCTACTGACCACCAACAAAAAGGGAATTTTTGCTGGTAACCATCTAAAGTTGGCTCAAGTAAGGGTTTCCTGAGGCCTGAAAATTATTTTAGGGGTTCCTCTGGGTTAAAAAGGTTTAGTCAAGAAGGATTTTTTTTTGCCAGTTAAAGTAGAACTTTATCTTACCATTAATATGAGTATGTGCTGCAGTGCTTAATTATAAGTTGGTCTGCACTTTTGTTTTCCCTTCGCCCATAAATACCTGTTGATCCTGCCAGTGAAGTCCACCTAATGCAGCTTCCTATAATGGGGTGACGATGATGCTGCATTGCTCCTGGTTTCCAAGCAGAGTTGACACTCTCATGTAGGCTGTGCCTACTTGCACTAAAGTGAGCTGAGATTATGTTGCAGGGGTGTGGCTATCAGCATTGTACTGCTGATTTGCAAGTCAGTAGCTTGTCAATCAATGCCTGGCCGCACCTAGTCCTGCCCACTATCTTCTGGATGGACAGCACTGCCTTTGTTACCGAAACTCTCCCACCGTGAGCTGCAGTGTCTGAGAGGGGGGAGCGTGTGAAACACAACTGGAAGATTTCAAAGAATATCGAAGGGAATTTTATGAGTACAAGGCCAGCTTAATGTGGCAAAAAACTCAAAGCCAAGAATGTTATATAATTCGGCTTACCAATCTTTAGATGTGGTGGCTGCAGGAGTTTTCTTTTTTTTCACCTTTTTTCACTCTGTTTTCATCTGATGATCTGGCCAGTAACACACCTCCTATATTAGAGTGCCCCATTGTGGATGAAGAAGCACAGGGGCACCTTTGGACAGCAGCATTGTCAGTCTGGGGATAGAGAGTGTTAGTGCTTCATATAGTGAACTCGGTGTAGAGTTATTCACCCTGAGATCATCACATAGGACAAGGAGGCACTCTTTACGTCTGGAGGAAAAGAGATTTAATCTCCAAATACAGAAAGGTTTCTTCACAGTAAGAGCTGTAATGTGGAATAAACTCCCTCAAGATTTGGTTCTGGCCAGCTCAGTGGATTGCTTTAAAAAAGGCCTGGCTTATTTCCTAGATACACAGAATATAACTGGATACTAACATTTATAGGTAAAGTTGATCCAGGGAATATCCCATTGCCTCTCGGGGGATCAGGAAGGAATTCTTTCCCCTGCAGGAGCAAATTGGATCATGCTTTGCTGTTTTTTTGCTCACACTACAGTTACACACTAGAAACAATTTTTTTCCATTTGGGATAAAAGTTTTACATGAAAAAATAAAAACAAATAATTGTAAGCACCCCTGTCAGTGGTAAATGGTTTGGCTCAACACTTTAAACTGCTACATGTGCAGGAAAGCTAGTTCTGTTGAAAAACAACAGGCTAAATCACCAGGTGAAAATAAAGGAAAGAAAGCCTAAAAAAGAAAATAACACAGGAAGCCATCTTACCTAAGATCCGGTAAGTTGCTATATACAGAAATGTTTCATACTGCTTTAAGTCAGGGAATGTAAAGGAAGTGTTTGTTTACTTTATTTTGCTTCTTTATTGAATTTAATAAACATTTTTTTGTCTAAATTAAATACCTGAAAGCTATATTCCAGTTTCGGCAATTAAAAGAAAAAAAAGGATCCATCTGCACCCCTCAGCTCCTGAAAACAAGTTTGTTTTGATATGCATAATTTGTTAGATATGCATTTCTTTTGAATTTTTTGTTGCTATTCTGTCTCTCAGTGTTACAATACACCTACCATTCGATTTTTAGACTGATCATTTCTTTGTGAGTGGGCAAACATTCAAAATCAGCAGGGGATCAAATACTTATTTCCTTCACTGTATATGTACATGCAATTTCTGTGCGTTTTGATTGAAGTCTGTGAGACCAAAATCACACTGAAATATCACCAGTGTAGCAAAGGAACTTTTTCCAAAATCGTTCCATGCTGAGTCACATTGATTAGGACAGGCTCTATTAAAAACAGTGTATTTTCCATTGTCATGCTATTCTGTGCAACTAGTGTGATTTAGGCCTTAGAATCCCATCATTGGAGCCTTATGAAAAACACCTGGAATTAAAGTGGAAGTGGAATGCCTGAATGGGAGAAGGGGGTCCTGTCACGATCGCGGCGTCAGGCCCCAGACCTTCTCACCAAACTCGTGACCGAAGGACTAGCCGATCTAAAACCGCGATGTCACGTGCGTAACAATACCACACCCAGCTGCACCCTGCACAACGATTTTCCAGCTAATTGGACCACAATCGATGTACCGGCAGCCTGAGCGATTCTTACTGGGTCAGGTTAATTATGCAATTAACCCTTCACACTGCCACCACCTCCTTTTTGTACAGAGAAAGAGGAAACTCGGCAATATCAGCTAAAACACTATAATGGTTAAGATAATCGTCTGCATAATATGGTCACAGCAGGCCGATTATGCAGAGAGTTAAACAAACACAGTAGCGTCTCTTTAGAGGCAGGAATTCGTAAATTGCAATAAAGTGCTATAGAAACAGTTCAACACTTTCAGAAGGAAAGATTTATTACTAAAAGGTCAAATGGGTGCAATTAAACATTTACAGAAAAAGATGTAACTAAGATATATATATATATATATATAAACATACAGAGACTAACAGCACAGCAAATAGATATCAGAGAGAGGTGAAAGAGTTAAGGTACTTGCCAAAGTCCTGGGTTAGCAGATCCAAGTTTCAGAGCAAAAGGGCACGGGTCTTCCCAGATGGTATTGATGTTAAAAATGGGAGACGTCTTCAACTTAGACTCTTAGGCCTGACAGCCTATTTTGTAGTCCCCAGCAGGGGGTGTCTCTGAAGTCAAGGACCAAGGAAGTCAAGGCTTAGGGCGTGGAGGTATGGGTGGATACCTCAACTAGAGCCAAAATCTCCCGTAACTCATATTTTGGCCCATAACTCTCCAGCTGCACAAGTGACATTCCACCCGTGGGTAGATTATTATGCAGACACGTCTGAGGATTGATTAGACATGAATTATGAAATTATAAACTGTACAGTTAATGAGATCTACTTTTCTGTTTACTTATGTATTCGAGACAATGCGAGTGACCTATCAAACTGTTTGCCTTCTCGTGGCCAATCTGATGATAGGTCCAGTTTTTATGTAAGTCTCTCATATTCCAAGATATGAGACATAGGGGAGAAATGGATTTTGAAAAGTGTTTATTTGATTCTGTCACCTACGCTGAGTTAAGTTTATTAGGTTGGAATTTCTTTCAACTCCTGGCAAAGCTTGCCTTAAGCTTGCCTAAAGCTTGCCTTGCCTCTTACGAGGTGTTACAATTTGCAGGTTCTTTGGACAGGGAGGCCCGGCTCCCTTGGGGGGCTTTATAGCTTCTATGACCCTCCTGTGACATTCCCAACTCACACACATACTGGCCAAATGTCGCTGGGCCTCTCTAAGGAGGGAGGGGGGAAGAATGAGGGAGAAATATATTTGTCAGGATAGTTAATCCCTTTGCCAAGATGGAGGTTGAAGCAAAAATGGTTGAACCGCGTCCATCTCTGGGTCTACGCTATTACAGGTCCCAAGCCTGGAATTGGGCTTTTAAGTAAGTTATAAACCATTACATATGCCTAGTGAAGTGATTGGCCTCAGGTGAAACAAACCGTACTACACAAGTAGCACCTATTTATCTGCAGTCCACTCTTCTCTACAGCCTTTTAAAATTTCTGGTTTTATACAGTTTTTCCGAGAGTTCAGAAAGCAGGGGTAGGGAGCTGAAGTTAAGCACTGCAGAGCTCAGTGAAAAGAGCTCTGAGAGCTAATTGGAGGGAAAAGACACCCCCCCTCCACACAGCAGAAAGGAACAGAGCTGAGGCTGTCAAGCACAGCCTACGTGCTGGAGATCCCTCCCCTGTCACCTTTTTACCTCTTGGTGTCAGAAATGACTCATAAAGATAGCAGAGGAATGAGGCAGCAGACAAAAATTACTCTTAGTGCTCCGGATAGAAACAAGCACACAGCTGTTTTTAATTGTTAAAATATTACTACCTCTAGTTTCTGCATTATTTATTTATTTTATAGCAATAAATAGTACAATAAGGCGATTTTGTATACATGATTTTATTTTTATCAGTTTAAAAGTGACTATAGAGTGGTTGTATGAATTGTGATAGAGGTTATATTTAATTGATATAAGCCTTGGTTACTTGGCTGGGGGTTGGGTGTGTGGCCTTGCATTTAAAAAGACTCCCTCCTTCCTACAGGTGGTCTTTCTGTGGCGAGTAAATAACCAGAGATGGTCATTACAGTTGTTGTTCAGAGACGAAAGAGGAAAGAGTCTTACTGAAGATACGCTGCTATAATGTACGAAGGACAACACAGATAGGGAATTTGTTTTGGGGATGATGCTATAATTGATATGCATTGACATGTCTTCCTTTATTTTAATTTAAAATAAAAAATGTTGTCAGAAAAATAAAATATATTGCATAAACATAAGCTGTATTCTTCTGTCCAACCAAAAGGTGGAGCCATAGTAGCCTTTCAACATGTTTTTTTTAAATTGTTTATTGTATTCAATAGCTCAAGGTGAGATTTACACATAGGGTGTCAGAGCAGTGAGTGATCAGTTACTGAACAGCTCCACCTGACATTTCAGTTATGAATGAGCCAAAAAGACGGGAGCTTCTTCTGTGCTGTCTGTTTCAATAACTCATTCATTTCTGTTAGTAACGTTTTAATGTTTATTTCTAAAATGAAAATCATATGTCTATATATACTGTAAATGTACTTCATAGCATCAGTTTAAAAATTCAACATTTAAAAAAAAAAATATTAAAATAAAATTGACTGAAAACCATTATAGTCCTCCTTTAAAGTACACAGGCCACAACTATGTCTGCAAACATGAATATCATTTCCAATCTCACATGGGAACCTTTACTTTGAAGCTGGTTTTCAGGAAACCGACACATATTTATGTGGCTTTTCTTAACAATTTCAGTGGTTTGAGGCATCTGCGCTGCATGTAATTTAAAGGTTTTTGAGTTCTTGTTGAAAAACCGGTGATTGACCACATAATGGGGAACTTCCAAATCTTTATCCTTTGGCTGGAACCGTTGTGTGTGGGGAAGAGGTATTCAATTAACAAAAGCACTTCCGCTCCAGAACGAGGCCTGTACAGTGTACATACATTCAGATGGCATGTTCGTACATTTTTCATTGATTTGCCGTACATTAGTCACTTCTTTATAAAACCTCCAAAGTCAAAGACAATAATGAAAAACCTAATAAAATAGAAAATATTTATTTGCTTCTATTTTAGTAAGATCAGTCAGACTTCCTGGCTTTGTGTATTTAACTCTTTCAGATCTAACAGGAGGAAACTAAAAGTTAAAGGCATTGTACACTTTCAAGTGTTTTTGTTGTTTTATGTAGGTATTAGTGTAGTTACAGTATATTCCATGTTTTGTTTGCTGGCCTTACCTTTTTAAGATGGGCTTACATGTGGCTGCATTTTGTAGCTGTCATGGCTAATTGATTCCCCTATGTCTATTTATTCATTCACCTAGCTTGTCCCTATTTGCTAAAAGGACAGGTAACTTCATGTTCCCAGTCACATAGCATCCAATCTACACCTTTGCCGTTTCTCCGTGTTGCATCACAAATGTGGGATTGCTAATGTGATGAAAACACACCTTGTCCAGCATTGTGATCTCTCTGTTAAGTGATACTAAAGGTAGATTTAAAAAAAAAAATAATAAACATGTCATACTTTTCTAGGGCATAGCAATATATAGTTTTGAGAACCACTCCAGTACAAATCTCCATTAGAGATTAGTGAAATTGTGAATTTCATCTTCACCAAATTTCTGTGAGAATCTACAGAATTCAGCGAAATTTGACCATTTGGCTGAAATGCATTGGAATCAGTGGTGAAGGAAAAATTAAAGTGTTTTTTTGGAAATTTTAAAGGATGCAGTGGGATTTATATGGTTTATGAGAAGCTTCAAATATCCTGGACCTGTTCTTGTGCCTCTAAACATGCTCTCAATCAAAAGCGCTCCCTAATTGCGGGTTGTTAAGCCAGTTCCTGCAGCGAGACCTACAATAAAAGTTTTCAGTAATAGCAGCTCCAAGACTACAGCAACCATTCCTCCAGTTCACTATATCGTTCAGGTTCTTTTGATGGGCCTCTCTGACTCCAGTGGTTCCAGGTCTAGTTTGTAGGGGTCCCACCGAACACCCAAGGCCTATTGGGGGACATTGAGATCAGGCTACTCAGGTGAACCTTCCTACCACCACCAGGTAGGTGGACCCTTCTTCACCAGGCCTCCACTGGTTCTTGACCCAAACCTAGTTCTGTGCTTTTGAGAGCAGCCTAAACTAATACCATGCCACTGGATATAGATTCCCACCAAGCTACGTTTGGTTTATTTTGGTTTATTTATGCTGCTAGCCTTCACCAAAAACATCACAGAAGCACATTTACAAATTTGCACAGGTAAATGTATCAGTAGCTTTTCCAAAGATATGGCAGCGTGTTGGATGCTTAATTAAAATTTTCACATAGCTAATTCCAGAGTTGGGTGTTAATACTCATGAGAAAGTCCTGATCCTATACAGGGCCCACTAGAGGATGTCGGGCCACCTTGATGAAGTCTGTTTCTGGTAGTTTGCTCAGAGACATTCACACCAGTCACCAGCTGGAATTCATTTTGTAGGGCTCTGGAAATGTTTATCCTGTTCCTCCTTGCACAAAGAAGCAGATACTGGTCCTGTTGATGGGTTAAGGACCTTCTATGGTCCTGTCCAGCTTTCCTAGAGTAACTGCCTGGAATCTCCTTCATGCTCTTGAGACTGTGCTGGGAGACACAGCAAACCTTCTGGCAATGGCATGTATTGATGCGCCATCCTGGAGGAGTTGGACTGCCTGTGCAACCTCTGCAGGGTCCAGATATCGCCTACTAGTGACACTGACCCTAGCCAAATGCAAAACTAGTGTATAACAGTCAGAAAAGATGAGTAAGGAAAAAAATGTCAGTGGCCTCCACCTGTAAAACAATTCCTATTTTTGGGGTCATCTCATTGTTGCCCATCTAGTGCACCTGTTGTTAATTCCATTATCACCAAAGCAGCTGAAACTGATTAACAGCCCCCTCTGCTACTTAACTGACCAGATCAATATCCCAGGAGTTTCGTTGACTTGATGCTATACTCTGATTAAAAAGTTTTCCTTTAATTTTTTTGAGCAGTGTATATTACAGCTAGTTGTGTTGACTTCATAATTTTTTTATACTAAGAATATTTTCTACAAGTACAAGTACACTTGTTGATCTTGCCAGGAATTCAGTGTCCTTGTCCCTTACTGTGAACTGAACCGCAAAAAAAACAATTTTATCTTTTTCTGTAAAATCCCAATTCCATCAAACCACCATATAATTGAAATGAACACAAGCAGACATGTTAATAGCTCAGTCTGGATAGTACCCATGGTGACCTCCACAGATACAGTGGAGGAGACAGTGTAGCCAATCCAAGACAGGAAATGTGTTACTAGAACCACCAGGTGAAAATGAAGAGAAAAAAGAGATCTAAAGCAGCCACCATACCACATCAGGATTGGTAAACTGCAATATATTACAGTTTTGGGTTTAAATACTTTTCAACCTTTTCCTAGTCTTACAGTGTGTCTAAAGCCACACCTTTTTATTTGTTGTAAATAGAATAAGAAACGATGATAAATTCTGTTAGTTTTTTTATTTGCTATCAATTCCCATTAGGGAGACTTTCCTTCACTTTCTGTTACCATAGACAACACAAAAACTGGTGAGAAATTTCTCCAAAGTGAAAGGAAAATCTCCCTTAGGGTCACCATACACACTACAATCTGACTTACAATCTTTGTACAGTCAACTTTAAGTTAACAAAACTATGTAATATAAGCAACCAAAACTATCCAATGAATTTATGTCCAATCAGACAGGCCTGTAAGAGAGGCTTCCTGGTTGGCTACATTTGGAGCCAAGAGTACAAGTCCCAACTGCTGCTCCTGTCCTGCTAGAACACTGCTGAGGCTGAACCCACCACCATCTTGTGCTCCACTCCATGCTAGAGACCTCCACATGACATTCCTTGCCAGTGAACTTCACATCCCCAAAGGAAGGAATGTTCACACATAAAAGTAATTTTTGCTGCACTTTACTAATGGAATTCAGGAAATGGCATAACAGCCATATAGCCAGGACATACATTCTGGAGTCACTTGACATTACACAGTCAATCACAGTCAATGAACAGAATACATTAGAATAGAATATAAAAAATAAAAAAAGAATAGACTAGAAAAGACTAAAATATTTTACCAAAAAATTTTGAGCTGCGCTATGTTGACGTGAGTAGTGATCAACAAAGGTACTGTGAAAGTTTTGCTGAAATAGAAATTCCCAATATGGTCAAGCAACTCTTCATATAGCCCATATACCATCAAAAACACATATAGATTGTAGATTATCGATTACAATGTTAGAATTATTATCGAGTTATTATTGAATCCGTTAATTATTTTCACATTTGTTAGAATTGTTTTTTAATCCAATGGAACTATTTTGGAATCCATTAGAATTGTTTTCGAATCCACTAGAATTATTTTCAAATCCGTTAAAATTATTTTCAAATCCATTTGAAGTTTCGAATTTGGTTGAATTCAAATAACGAAATGAATTCCGAAAAAGGAATTTACTAATCGAACGATACTAGTCAAATAATGAATCTAAACAAAACTAAATGAAATTATTTGCACATGTCTACTGGTTACATTCACATAGGTGTGGGGTGTTTATGTCAGGGCTCCGGGTATGACCAGAGGTGTATGGACCTACACAGGGAAACACAGACTTCAGGTATAGCGTGTAAAACAATATAATTTATTAAGGGCAACACAAACATAAACGCAGTACAACAAACCAAACCCAAAACTAACACAAATACGTACAACAAGGTGCAACAAACCCAAACCTTAACTGATATATATATATATAAATATGGAGAACAACGTAGTCAGGCGGGCCGGGTCGGTAGCTAACGGGCAGACAAGGTACAAGGAGTGGGCAGAAGATTGGTCAGGAGTAGCCGAGGTCGGTGCAGGCAGAGTGCAAGCAGAGTCAGGATCAAGCAGAGTCAGGATCAGGCAGGAAGCAGACAGGATGCAGGTACAGGAGCTCATGGGAACAATACACCAAGGCCCTGACTGCAGGCCTGGCCATTCTTTAAATACACCTCCTGCAATCAGCCTCAGGTGATGGCTTGATTGCAGGAGTGAGCTTCTGGCTGCCGAGAGCACCCGCTGGCAAGCCCTGGTAGTGCAGCCCATAAGGCAGGTGAGTCCCACCACCATTGGTGAGTCCATTCCTGACAGTTTAGCACCCATGCACCACGTTTGTCTGTTCTCCTTCCCACCTGACTTACATATGAGTGCTGACTCCCCCATGACATTTATATAGGAAGGCTCTACCTAAAAGGTGCCTAGCACCCGATGACACAGTCTGCTGTAACCAGAACTATTCCGTACAGAGCCACCTAGCAGCGAAGTAGCTCACTGCACCTGTCTACAGGCCCTTGTTATATATAGAAACATAGAAAAGTGATGGTAGAAAAAGCCCAAGTGGTCCATCATGTCTGTCCTTTTTTTTACTATAGTTGTTGTTAGGTCTAAAGGAGAATGTACAATCAGATTGTAATGTGTGTGGGGAGCTTAAGCCAAATGTCCTTGCAACAGATGTCACTATTGGAAGATTTCCCATCCAATCCTGTTCTGGTGACAACAGTAAAGTTTTGGATTTTCTCACCACTTTCACTTCCAGTGACAATGGTGACCAGTACAAAAAAGGTGAATTTCTCCAGCAGGGACACAGACAGCATTAAAAACTCAAAAAAGGGTCTAATTCTTTCCCTTTCTATCTAAAACTTTGACTTTATGTAGCACTACCCTTTGAGGGCCAGCTGTGCTTCTGGGTCCCCCTAAGCTTCGCCTAGCCAGGAAACACACATTTGCCACACTTCCATCCAAAGTCAGTCAACAGTCCGAGAGATTTACTTTTTTAATTTTATTAGGGGAAATAACTTGCATGGGGTAATTGGGAATAATGGATGCCCTACTTGACTGAATCAATGCACGGGGACAACTTCCTTCCTATTTAAAGAAAAACATCCTTGACATTCTCCTTGTGTGATCAGTAGCAAAAGCCCCTTATTGACTGGAGACTTGCAGCCCTTTGAAAATTAGCACAGATTGTTGTAGAAAAAAGCATCTCCTCTCCCATGTAGAACTGCTCCCAGTTCCAGTTCCACAGCCTGCAGACACTACCAGCCCTCCTGGCTGCTCTATAGATCTTCCATGACAAGGATAAAGGATTGTCTTTTGATAGCTTGCTACATGTGTCAGTTTTTCCCCTTGTAAATCCTTGGGTGTGCTGATGTCCTCCTTGCTCCCAGGCAATGATTCTCTCCTTACTGTGATGCTGAATGGATCTTCCTGAGCCAGTCTGAGCCCAGTTGGGAGGCCAAGCCCCCTAGATCTAGGGGACCCCTCTCAGGCCTCTGACAGCCTCCTCAGCACTCCATCTTCCACCTGACTCCTCTGCTAGCATGGCTCCCTCATATTTATGGGTTAGCCTTACCACTCTACCAGGGCCTCCAAACCTGGGATTGGCAAGACTCCCATAAATATGCAGACTTAAGTCTCCACCCCTCCCACCCACTGGCTTCTGGAAGCTTCCATGGTCCTCCAGAATCAGGTGAAGGCAATAGAGTCCCAACCTGCTGAGTCACCCAGCCTGACCTACAGTAACCCCACCTAATTACAGACTCACACAGTTATCATGAATATTAACATAACAAATTTATACTAGAGGGTGCTACATTTAAATTTTTATACTTTAAATACTGTAAAAATACTTCAGTATAGTTTCCATTGAAAATAAAGTCCATGGATGGAAGAAAGCAATAAAGGAAGGAACGTAGGAGGGGAAGGAAAGGAAGGAAGGATGGATGGATGGATGGATGGATGGATGGATATAAAGCTAAACTCAAGGTTAGTGTACAATTTTTAAAGCTGGACTCTGAGATTGTAGATAAGCTACCATACAGTATCCTCCACATGCAATGCAGGAGTTAAAATGTTTGTAAAGACTAGGGGTAGAAAAATAAGATGTAATACTTACATTTACTAATTTCTTGCTCTAGCAGACTATAGCACTCTCCTTTTCTTTCCAATGCATCAGGTTGTGGGTGGGCCTCAGCCATCCTTACGTGTCATGCAGGACTATTGGTTCTACATTGTACTTGATGACATCAACTTGCGATTGCCAACCACCGTGAGAAGAGGCTTTGGGGGACAAGCTGCACAAATGAAGGGTGCTGGCCAAAACGAGAATTAAGGTAACAGTTACATGTCATTCCTCTACTCTAGAATTAAAGCTGAACTCTGTGATAAGCCAATATTTAGAAAAACAAAATGGCAGTTGACTAGTGCAGACCCGCCTGAAAGATGGTTTATATTAAATCCTATGCGGAGTAATAGATCACTACATTAGTGAATGCAAATATTGAATTTATTGGATCTCATGGATCGTGAAAAAGGTAGACATAGACATGGTGAACATGGTACAATCATGTTTTAAAATAAAAAATTAAAATAAAGAACATTTTGATATTAATTAAGGAACAGTTAAAGAGGAAAACAAATTTATTAGGTCATCAAGTATGGAAATTTCATCTGATGAACACAGAAGAATCCCCACAGCCTCGCATTTACCACTTTTGCTCATACTGCTATTTTGAAGACGCCGAAAGGCTCTTTATTTTATTTTTTTTTATTTTAAAACATGATTGTACCATGTTCACCATGTCTATGTCTACCTTTTTCATGATTCATGAGATCCAATAAATTCAATATTTGCATTCACTAATGTAGTAATATATTACTCCGCATAGGATTTAATATAAACCATCTTTCAGGCGGGTCTACACTAGTCAACTGCCATTTTGTTTTTCTAAGTATTGCTTGGTTTACAATCCACACTTTATTAAAAGTGAGTCGGAGATATTACAAGGATATATTATATTTGATTAGTATGGCAATTTGTTCTTATTTTTATGTGATAAGCCAATATTGTCTACATACAAGAGTCCTGTTCTTTCTTGGATCTTGGTGTCTTTGTGTCCTTCCAGATCTGTGCAGTAATCCAATGTGAAACTTTACCCTTGTGCAGGAGCTTACTGTTATATAGACCAGTCACTGCTGCTCTCTCTCTGGTGCAGGGTACCTGGTCTTGTCTCCGCCCCCTCCTGTTTTTTCCTGCAGGCAGTAGTGGGTGGTCCTGCTGGGTCCCTTCCACAGTTCTGCTCTTTACAAAAGGCTATGTTCACAATAGTGATGGTTTCACGGCTATTTTTACATGGTAAAATCTGGGTTTTGGGTTCAGGAATGTGGTGCACACAAGGGGGAGTTATACAATTTATGGCTTTGAGGAAAACATTTGAGTGAAAGCTTCTGTGTCTGGAGTTTAAGTTTAACAATCATTTAACCCTTGCAGTGTGGTGACCCCCATTTTTTTATGCCTGCCTGGACTGGGACTATAACTTTGCCGTTGCACCCCCCTCCCCGGCACTGTAAGGGTTAAATGCATGTTTAGTGCAGGTCCTCCAAAGCTAATTCTTTTTGCTGATTGACCAGTTGTGGCTCCCCAACATCATTAAGTACAATGGAGCACGAGCAGTCTTAGGCTATGTTCACACTTCTTCACTTGAGAGAATGCAAGCAAAACTGCATGCTTTCCTGCAACGCACAGAGATGAGCTGCCCTTTTGCAGATGCTCAGATATGCCATTAATTCTTAATTATACCCCCACACATCTGTAGACGTTTTTAGGCAAGCCAAAATGCATGGTGCGTTTCAGTGTGGCATGATTTCCCAAAATAGTCAGGGACTTATTTTGAACATTTCTTGTGTGTAGGGCAGCCCATTGAAAATCATGGGCTGCTCTACATCCGACACGCACAAATGCACAGAACTGCACACCTGCTCCAATGGTGTGAAAGAAGCCTTAGATTGTATGCAAGAATGCCGAGGGCCCGTCCCAGGAGCAGAGGTGGAGACCTTCTGCCAGGGGAATGAGGAATAAAATAAGTATATTACTCCTCATCCCAATCACCCTAGACAAAAGGAAAATGTACCCCTTGCAGTGCGGTGGAGGGGGCGGGGCAATGCAAGGTAAACTTTTATGCTAACATGGAGTTAGGCTAAGTGGTTAGCACTTCCAACTAGCACCACTATGTAGGGTTGTTGGTTCGAATCCCAACCATGGCTCTACCTGCCTCCAACATTCCAAAGACATGCTGGTAGTTTAATTGGCTCCTGTCTAAGTTGGCCCTAGTATGTGTATCCACAGTATGAATGTGAGTTGGAGACATTAGATTGTAAGTTTCCCATGGGTAGGGCATGATGGGAATAAATATTATACTTTATATGTAAAGTGCTGTGTAAGATGACAGCGCTATATAAGTACCTGTAATAATAATTAATTTACTGTATATACCTTTACATGTTTCATTTGTATTAATGAAGAATATTTTCAGTGGGTTAGCTATTGCAGTTAGTTATCATGATGTTGTAAAATTCCTTTCATTCTCAAACATTTTCTTTTTCTCTTTTACTTATCATTTATATCTTGTTTCTTTTCTTTTATTGCCAAAAAGCAGAGTTAATAACTCGCTCTCTGCTGGCTGAATGACTGTCATGAAATCATAGTTCCATCCTCACTCGGGAGGCTTCTGCTTTTGAGTTGTGCCAATGGCAGTGCAGCTATTGAACGCCCAGCTCCCATCTTTATTTTGTTGTCAGCGTCCATGAATTAAACTCATTGTTTTGTCTTTTATGCTTTTTCTTACATTTTAATGCTTCTTGGACTTTTTACTGTCAAAGAATGCTCTGATTATAAAGGAGCAGCAAATCTAAAACAGAAGATGCCATCAAAAAGAAATAATTAATACCAAAGTACTCGGAAATTTTGCATAAATTTTACATAAATACTTGATTAGTGTAGAATAGATGTTCCCAACAGATACCTGCTAAGCCATATTCCCAAACTCAACCCAAATTCAATAAATAAAAGAGACCACACCAAAGTTTAGATTCAAAATGGCCATCTCAGCCTTTGAATAACAAAATTCAAATTAAATAACACATTTCTTAAAACAGAAACAAGAAATGCTTGCCGGTCTTTGAAGGCACCATAAAAATCCTAATATTTTACTGCAGAAACCTTTCATTATATTAGTCCCCCCACCACGGAGACAAACTTCGCTATCCGCAGTGACCTCCATTTTACATATTCTGTTAAACCATAAATAACAGGATCGCACCAGAGGAAACCATAGCACCGATGGGTCTCTAACCATTCTACTACCAAACATTTACCGCCTCCAAACACCAACAACCACCAGGCTGCTATGACATCCACAGAACCCAAAAACCAAATAAAACATAGGGAGGGTGGGAAGTTTCTTCTTTGTCCAATGCATTCCACTGGACACTTGCAGCTCTCAACCTCTCCTAAAGTCTCAGAGAGTCCTCCCAGCCATATCTCACCACCCCCAATCAAGCAGGCTCCTGCAACATTCGAAACCTTTGCCAATTTTTACCCTTTTTAACGCTTAACTCCCCTCGTCATACAATCATGTCTGCCCTTTGCTTATTATTATTATTTTTATTTTGTTTTGGCTCTTCCTTATCACTTGCTCTGAAGTATGATTTTCTATCTTACTTAAAGGTTAACCTTCTTTGGAACCCTGGTGATTCCATTACATATAGGCAGGGCTTTTCAGCTGGAACTTGGTGGAACTCGGTTACACCATCTCTGGCTCAGGCCCTCTGTTCCCTGCTCACCACCATAACGTGTATCTGGTTGATAATGGCACCCAAACGTGTGTTTAATAGTTAGTCTGGCTGAAAAAAGACAAAAGTCCATCTAGTTCAACCATTAAAAAAAAGTTATAATCCTACACCCACAGTTGATCCAGAGGAAGGCAAAAAACCCAGCAAAGCATGATCCAATTTGCTTTTGCAGGGGAAAAATATTCCTTCCTGATCCCACGAGAGGCAATCGGATATTCCCTGAATCAACTTTACCGACAAATGTTAGTATCCAGTTATATTCTGTGTATCTAAGAAAGAATCCAGGCCTTTTTTAAAGCAATCCATTGAACTGGCCAGAACCAACTCTTGAGGGAGTCTATTCCACATTTTCACAGCTCTTACTGTGAGGAAATGTTTCCATATTTGGAGATTAAATTTCTTTTCCTCCAGATGTAAAGAGTGCCCCCTTGTCCTCTGTGATGACCTCAGGGTGAATAACTCTACACCGAGTTCACTATATGAACCACTGATGTATTATACATGTTGATCATATCCCCCTTAATCTCCTCTTCTCAAGAGAGAATAAATTCAGTTCCTCTAATCTTTCCTCATAGCTGAGCTCCTCTTTTAATACAAGAGAGGATTTTACTCACTTTAGAAACTGCAGCTTGGCATTGCATGCCATTATTAAGCTTCAGATCTACCAAAACCCCCAGATCCTTCTCCACCATTGATCGGTGGCGACATGTGTGGCGACAGGAGAAAATGGACAGAGAAGATGGGGCGGGGATCTCTGGGAAGGAGCGCAGACAAGGCGCGCTGACCCATAATGCATTCATGAGTCATGAATCATGACATGTGATCGCATTAGCCAATCAGCAGCAAGCCAGCCAGCACTGTGTAATGGTGGAACTATAAATCGCGGCCATCTTAGAATTCTCCATTAGCCTCCGGTCATTCAAGAGAGACAGACCTCTGTGTATTGAGGGACAGAGTTAGGGCCACAGAGACTTTAGGGCCAAAGAATCGTTACTCAGGGACACAGAATTGTTACTCAGGGACACAGAATTGTTACTCAGGGACACAGAATCGTTACTCAGGGACACAGAATCGTTACTCAGGGACACAGAATCGTTACTTAGGGCCACAGCTATCAAAGAATTGAAAATTTAAAGTGACATACACCATTTTTTTTTTTGGTGGCTGTTGTGCACAGTTGGTGCTGCAGTTTGCCGATTGTGCTAAATAAACTGACTTTCTGCTTCACAACCACTATTGTACGTTCAAAGAGTTAAATCCATATACACGCCGGGTGGCGGTAATATTTTTTGGGTGATTAGTGCATTCCAGTGACATAAACGTACAGTTTCCAGCCAACGGCAAGCTGCAATTGACCGATTGTGCTAAATAAACTGACTTTCTGCTTCACAACCACTATTGTACGTTCAAAGAGTTAGATCCATTTACACGCCGGCTGGCGGTAATATTTTTTGGGTGATTAGTGCATTCCAGTGACAGAAACGTACAGTTTCCAGCCAACAGCAAGCTGCAATTGACCCATTGTGTACAATAAACTGACTTTCTGCTTCACAACCACTATTGTACGTTCAAAGAGTTAGATCCATTTACACGCCGGGTGGTGGTAATATTTTTTGGGTGATTAGTGCATTCCAGTGACATAAACGTACAGTTTCCAGCCAACGGCAAGCTGCAATTGACCGATTGTGCTAAATAAACTGACTTTCTGCTTCACAACCACTATTGTACGTTCAAAGAGTTAAATCCATATACACGCCGGGTGGCGGTAATATTTTTTGGGTGATTAGTGCATTCCAGTGACATAAACGTACAGTTTCCAGCCAACGGCAAGCTGCAATTGACCGATTGTGCTAAATAAACTGACTTTCTGCTTCACAGCCACTATTGTACGTTCAAAGAGTTAGATCCATTTACACGCCGGCTGGCGGTAATATTTTTTGGGTGATTAGTGCATTCCAGTGACAGAAACGTACAGTTTCCAGCCAACAGCAAGCTGCAATTGACCGATTGTGTACAATAAACTGACTTTCTGCTTCACAACCACTATTGTACGTTCAAAGAGTTAGATCCATTTACACGCCGGGTGGCGGTAATATTTTTTGGGTGATTAGTGCATTCCAGTGACATAAACGTACAGTTTCCAGCCAACGGCAAGCTGCAATTGACCGATTGTGTACAATAAACTGACTTTCTGCTTCACA
Organism: Staurois parvus; assembly: GCF_062004578.1. Classification (NCBI taxonomy): domain Eukaryota; kingdom Metazoa; phylum Chordata; class Amphibia; order Anura; family Ranidae; genus Staurois; species Staurois parvus. The sequence goes on along the minus strand of NW_028318090.1, from coordinate 6,295,526 downwards.
ACCACTATTGTACGTTCAAAGAGTTAAATCCATTTACACGCCGGCTGGCGGTAATATTTTTTGGGTGATTAGTGCATTCCAGTGACAGAAACGTACAGTTTCCAGCCAACGGCAAGCTGCAATTGACCGATTGTGCTAAATAAACTGACTTTCTGCTTCACAACCACTATTGTACGTTCAAAGAGTTAGATCCATTTACACGCCGGGTGGCGGTAATATTTTTTGGGTGATTAGTGCATTCCAGTGACATAAACGTACAGTTTCCAGCCAACGGCAAGCTGCAATTGACCGATTGTGCTAAATAAACTGACTTTCTGCTTCACAACCACTATTGTACGTTCAAAGAGTTAAATCCATATACACGCCGGGTGGCGGTAATATTTTTTGGGTGATTAGTGCATTCCAGTGACATAAACGTACAGTTTCCAGCCAACGCAAAGCTGCAATTGACCGATTGTGCTAAATAAACTGACTTTCTGCTTCACAACCACTATTGTACGTTCAAAGAGTTAAATCCATATACACGCCGGGTGGCGGTAATATTTTTTGGGTGATTAGTGCATTCCAGTGACATAAACGTACAGTTTCCAGCCAACGGCAAGCTGCAATTGACCGATTGTGCTAAATAAACTGACTTTCTGCTTCACAACCACTATTGTACGTTCAAAGAGTTAAATCCATATACACGCCGGGTGGCGGTAATATTTTTTGGGTGATTAGTGCATTCCAGTGACATAAACGTACAGTTTCCAGCCAACGGCAAGCTGCAATTGACCGATTGTGCTAAATAAACTGACTTTCTGCTTCACAACCACTATTGTACGTTCAAAGAGTTAGATCCATTTACACGCCGGGTGGCGGTAATATTTTTTGGGTGATTAGTGCATTCCAGTGACAGAAACGTACAGTTTCCAGCCAACGGCAAGCTGCAATTGACCGATTGTGTACAATAAACTGACTTTCTGCTTCACAACCACTATTGTACGTTCAAAGAGTTAGATCCATTTACACGCCGGGTGGCGGTAATATTTTTTGGGTGATTAGTGCATTCCAGTGACATAAACGTACAGTTTCCAGCCAACGGCAAGCTGCAATTGACTGATTGTGCTAAATAAACTGACTTTCTGCTTCACAACCACTATTGTACGTTCAAAGAGTTAAATCCATTTACACGCCGGTTGGCGGTAATATTTTTTGGGTGATTAGTGCATTCCAGTGACAGAAACGTACAGTTTCCAGCCAACGGCAAGCTGCAATTGACCGATTGTGTACAATAAACTGACTTTCTGCTTCACAACCACTATTGTACGTTCAAAGAGTTAGATCCATTTACACGCCGGGTGGCGGTAATATTTTTTGGGTGATTAGTGCATTCCAGTGACATAAACGTACAGTTTCCAGCCAACGGCAAGCTGCAATTGACCGATTGTGCTAAATAAACTGACTTTCTGCTTCACAACCACTATTGTACGTTCAAAGAGTTAGATCCATTTACACGCCGGGTGGCGGTAATATTTTTTAGGTGATTAGTGCATTCCAGTGACATAAACGTACAGTTTCCAGCCAACGGCAAGCTGCAATTGACCGATTGTGCTAAATAAACTGACTTTCTGCTTCACAACCACTATTGTACGTTCAAAGAGTTAAATCCATATACACGCCGGGTGGCGGTAATATTTTTTGGGTGATTAGTGCATTCCAGTGACATAAACGTACAGTTTCCAGCCAACGGCAAGCTGCAATTGACCGATTGTGTACAATAAACTGACTTTCTGCTTCACAACCACTATTGTACATTCAAAGAGTTAAATCCGGTTTTATTTTTGGGGTGCTTATTGAATTAAAGAGTATGTCAGACAGCAGAGGAGTGGCAGAGGAGGCAATGTTTCAGGAGCGAGCAGACGTGGCAGCAGAGGAAGGGGTCGAGGCAGCACTAGTCGCAGCCAGAGGCCAGTGCTCCCGCTATTATCCAGCCGTCGTGTCTCCACCGACAACCCTGCCGTCATCGATTGGTTGACTCGGTCGTCTTCCTCTTACCAGGTCACCTCTGACACCTACAGCCAACGGTCGGTGGGTACGTCAGACACAACCGTTAGTTGGCATGGCCCGGGAGCAAGCCCACTGAAATCACGTGTCCTCGACCTGCCCCTGTCCTTTGGTGTTCCCTCACCAAGCGAAGTATCGCATGCTGTGGGCTCAGCCCCACTGTACAGTGAGGAAGAGCTAACAGAGGGCGGTCAGGAACGGGGGGAGACATCCGCCTCTTCAGCAGCCAGGCGAAGAAGTACTGGCGAGGAGAGTGGCTCGGTAGCCGGTCTAGAGACAGGTCTGTCTCCTGACCCACACGCAGCCGAGGGGCCTAGTAGTGACGCGGAGACCCTAATTGATGATGATGAGGCTGATCGCACTTGGCAGCCTCGTCGTCATCAGGCTATTGCTTCCGCATCATCAGGAGAAGAGGGTGCCAGCTTGCCAGCGAGCAAAACAGTCGGTGGGTTGCCCAGGAGGCAGCAGGGTCGCAGCAGTGTCAGGGGAGCCAAATGGCCACGGAGTAGAGCACCAGCTCCACTGCAGCCTACCACCACGGCCAGTAGTGGTGCCGGTGTGCACGGAGGAAGTAGCAGTCAGCCAGTGAGGAGTAGCGGGGGCAAAGTTTCCTACTCGGCGGTGTGGGAATTTTACGTCAAGCCGCCCGAGGAAGTAAACGTAGCCGTATGTCGACTATGTGGCCAGAAAGTCAAGCGTGGCCAGGGGGCCAATGTTGGGACTACAGCGTTGCGTCAGCATATGCAGCGTCGCCATTCGGTGGCCTGGGAAATTCGTGATAAAGATACGGCGGTTCTGCCTGCCCCAGCCCCCGCTCCATCACCCGCTCCGTTACTTGCTCCGTCACTCGACGTCAATCGCCCTCTATCAGCCAGTCAAGGCTCCAACACCTCTGCTGAGGGGAGTTGTCGCTCGTTGGCATCTTCCGCTCGTTCAGATGCTCCTTCTCCTGCTACTCCTCTTCACGGATTCCGTCAGCAGTCTTTCTTGGAATCCGTTTCCAAGAGACAACAGTTTGCGACGGTGCAGAAGCTGAACGTCCTCCTGTCCAAGTTGCTGGTGCTGCAGTCCCTCCCTTTCCAAGTGGTGGACTCAGCACCTTTCCAAGAAATGATGGCTTGTGCCGAGCCGCGGTGGAGAGTGCCAAGCCGGCATTTCTTCGCCAAAAAGGCAGTGCCAGCCCTGCATTCACATGTAGAAGAGATGGTGGGCCAGTCTTTGAGCATGTCGGTCTCTGCCAAAGTGCACAGCCGCGCCGACGTGTGGAGCTGTAACTACGGTCAGGGACAGTACATGTCATTTATGGCCCACTGGGTGAACGTGGTGCCGGCACAACCGCACTAGCAACTTGGACAGGTCACGCCGCTTTTGCCTCCACGTTTGCACGTCCTTGGTCCAGCAAAGATGTCCGCCTCTACCACCTCTTCTTCCGCCGTGTCCTCAGCCGCCACCCCCGTGCCAAGTCCCATTACCCGACCGGCATATCACATGTGCAGGGCGCAACGGTGTCACGCTGTGCTGCACCTGGTATGCCTTGGCGAACGTAGTCACACAGGGGAGGAACTTCTGAGTGTAATGAACAGAGAAATCGACAGATCGCTGTCTCCGCGCAAACTGAAAATCGGAACCATGTTGACCGACAACGAAAAGAACATGGTGTCTGCTCTGCGTCAAGGAAAGTTGTGGCATGCGCCATGCATGGCTCACGTGTTCAATCTGGTTGTCAAGCGGTTCCTAAAATCCACCATCCCACTGCAAGACATCCTTAAAATGTCACGTAAACTTTGCATGCATTTCAGCCATTCCTACACCGCAAAGCACACCCTCCTTGAGCTGCAGCGGCAGAACGGAATTCCACAGCATCGCCTGATCTGCGACGTTGCAACAAGGTGGAATTCAACCCTACATATGTTAGACAGCCTTTACGAACAGCGAAAGGCCATCACCGATTTCCTGATGTTACAAGCGGATAAAGGTACTCCCCTGTGTAACTTAGATGTCAGCCATTGGCAGCTCATGCGTGACACCTGCCGCTTGCTGAGGCCCTTTGAGGAGGCCACGCTATTCGTGAGTCGGCAGGACTATGGGATGAACGACGTCATTCCTCTGTTGCACGTCCTGGAACAAATGCTGTTAACAATGGCTGGTCAGGGTGCGGTAGACGTGGCACACAGATCTCAACGCCACATGACCCCTGTGGGGGCAGGACAGGAAGAAGAGGAGGAGGTAGAGGAGGACATTGGTGCTCAGGAATTATTGAGTGAAATGGGTGGTTTTTCCACTCAGCGGACAGGAGTGGAGGAGCAGGAGCATCTGGTAGAGGAGGAGGAGGAGACAGAGGACCCAGACGCACCGTGGCAGTATGCTGTGGAGATGGAGGCAGGGAGTCCCTCGCATTCCTTGGCACGAATGGCCCATAGCATGCTCGGTTGCTTGCGTAGCGACAGCCGAATAATAACCATCAGACAGAGGGATGACTTTTGGCTGTCCACCTTGTTGGACCCTCGCTACTGTTCAAAAATGGTGGCCTTTTTCACACCTGCTGAGAGGGAGGCCAAAATAAAGTACTATAAAAACCACCTATGTAGTCATGCAGTATATAGCCCTATCGGCCACTTTCTGGCATCCAGTTGCTGTAGCCCCCATCACCACACTGTGCCACGGGCCCCTGTACCGCCTTCTCATACTGCTGCCAGATCCATCCTCTGCCATGTGCGTCTTTGTCGTCTGCTCACGCTGCTGGGTTCCAGTTTTAAACCTAGGCCTGTGTATGGCTTCCGAATACTGCTGCCTCCACCGCCACCCTGCGCCATGTGCCTCTGTCGTCTGCTCACGCTGCTGACGGCTTCCGCTTTTTAACCGAGGCCTGTGTTTGGCTTCCGAATACTGCTGCATCCACCGCCACCCTGCGTCATGTGTCTCTGTCGTCTGCTCACGCTGCTGACGGCTTCCGCTTTTTAACCGAGGCCTGTGTTTGGCTTCCGAATACTGCTGCATCCACCGCCACCCTGCGCCATGTGTCTCTGTCGTCTGCTCACGCTGCTGACGGCTTCCGCTTTTTAACCTAGGCCTGTTTATGGCTTCCGAATACTGCTGCCTCCACCGCCACCCTGCGCCATGTGCCTCTGTCGTCTGCTCACGCTGCTGACGGCTTCCGCTTTTTAACCGAGGCCTGTGTTTGGCTTCCGAATACTGCTGCATCCACCGCCACCCTGCGCCATGTGTCTCTGTTGTCTGCTCACGCTGCTGACGGCTTCCGCTTTTTAACCGAGGCCTGTGTATGGCTTCCGAATACTGCTGCCTCCACCGCCACCCTGCGCCATGTGCCACTTTCAGGTCTCCTTACACTGTTGGTGGGTTCCATTTTGTGATAGGGTGCTGTATGGCCTTCCATTGCTGCTGCCTCCACCGCCACCCTGCGCCATGTGCCTCTGTCGTCTGCTCACGCTGCTGACGGCTTCCGCTTTTTAACCGAGGCCTGTGTTTGGCTTCCGAATACTGCTGCATCCACCGCCACCCTGCGCCATGTGTCTCTGTCGTCTGCTCACACTGCTGACGGCTTCCGCTTTTTAACCTAGGCCTGTGTATGGCTTCCGAATACTGCTGCCTCCACCGCCACCCTGCGCCATGTGCCACTTTCAGGTCTCCTTACACTGTTGGTGGGTTCCATTTTGTGATAGGGTGCTGTATGGCCTTCCATTGCTGCTGCCTCCACCGCCACCCTGCGCCATGTGCCTCTGTCGTCTGCTCACGCTGCTGACGGCTTCCGCTTTTTAACCTAGGCCTGTGTATGGCTTCCGAATACTGCTGCCTCCACCGCCACCCTGCGCCATGTGCCTCTGTCGTCTGCTCACGCTGCTGACGGCTTCCGCTTTTTAACCGAGGCCTGTGTTTGGCTTCCGAATACTGCTGCATCAACCGCCACCCTGCGCCATGTGTCTCTGTCGTCTGCTCACGCTGCTGACGGCTTCCGCTTTTTAACCTAGGCCTGTGTATGGCTTCCGAATACTGCTGCCTCCACCGCCACCCTGCGCCATGTGCCTCTGTCGTCTGCTCACGCTGCTGACGGCTTCCGCTTTTCAACCGAGGCCTGTGTTTGGCTTCCGAATACTGCTGCATCCACCGCCACCCTGCGCCATGTGTCTCTGTCGTCTGCTCACGCTGCTGACGGCTTCCGCTTTTTAACCAAGGCCTGTGTATGGCTTCCGAATACTGCTGCCTCCACCACCACCCTGCGCCATGTGCCTCTGTCGTCTGCTCACGCTGCTGACGGCTTCTGCTTTTTAACCGAGGCCTGTGTTTGGCTTCCGAATACTGCTGCATCCACCGCCACCCTGCGCCATGTGCCTCTGTCGTCTGCTCACGCTGCTGACGGCTTCCGCTTTTTAACCTAGGCCTGTGTATGGCTTCCGAATACTGCTGCCTCCACCGCCACCCTGCGCCATGTGCCTCTGTCGTCTGCTCACGCTGCTGACGGCTTCCGCTTTTTAACCGAGGCCTGTGTTTGGCTTCCGAATACTGCTGCCTCCACCGCCACCCTGCGCCATGTGCCTCTGTCGTCTGCTCACGCTGCTGACGGCTTCCGCTTTTTAACCTAGGCCTGTGTATGGCTTCCGAATACTGCTGCCTCCACCGCCACCCTGCGCCATGTGCCTCTGTCGTCTGCTTACGCTGCTGACGGCTTCCGCTTTTTAACCGAGGCCTGTGTTTGGCTTCCGAATACTGCTGCATCCACCGCCACCCTGCGCCATGTGTCTCTGTCGTCTGCTCACGCTGCTGACGGCTTCCGCTTTTTAACCGAGGCCTGTGTTTGGCTTCCGAATACTGCTGCATCCACCGCCACCCTGCGCCATGTGTCTCTGTCGTCTGCTCACGCTGCTGACGGCTTCCGCTTTTTAACCGAGGCCTGTGTATGGCTTCCGAATACTGCTGCCTCCACCACCACCCTGCGCCATGTGCCTCTGTCGTCTGCTCACGCTGCTGACGGCTTCTGCTTTTTAACCGAGGCCTGTGTTTGGCTTCCGAATACTGCTGCATCCACCGCCACCCTGCGCCATGTGCCTCTGTCGTCTGCTCACGCTGCTGACGGCTTCTGCTTTTTAACCTAGGCCTGTGTATGGCTTCCGAATACTGCTGCATCCACCGCCACCCTGCGCCATGTGCCTCTGTCGTCTGCTCACGCTGCTGACGGCTTCCGCTTTTTAACCGAGGCCTGTGTTTGGCTTCCGAATACTGCTGCCTCCACCGCCACCCTGCGCCATGTGCCTCTGTCGTCTGCTCACGCTGCTGACGGCTTCCGCTTTTTAACCGAGGCCTGTGTTTGGCTTCCGAATACTGCTGCCTCCACCGCCACCCTGCGCCATGTGCCTCTGTCGTCTGCTCACGCTGCTGACGGCTTCCGCTTTTTAACCTAGGCCTGTGTATGGCTTCCGAATACTGCTGCCTCCACCGCCACCCTGCGCCATGTGCCTCTGTCGTCTGCTTACGCTGCTGACGGCTTCCGCTTTTTAACCGAGGCCTGTGTTTGGCTTCCGAATACTGCTGCATCCACCGCCACCCTGCGCCATGTGTCTCTGTCGTCTGCTCACGCTGCTGACGGCTTCCGCTTTTTAACCGAGGCCTGTGTATGGCTTCCGAATACTGCTGCCTCCACCACCACCCTGCGCCATGTGCCTCTGTCGTCTGCTCACGCTGCTGACGGCTTCTGCTTTTTAACCGAGGCCTGTGTTTGGCTTCCGAATACTGCTGCATCCACCGCCACCCTGCGCCATGTGCCTCTGTCGTCTGCTCACGCTGCTGACGGCTTCTGCTTTTTAACCTAGGCCTGTGTATGGCTTCCGAATACTGCTGCCTCCACCGCCACCCTGCGCCATGTGTCTCTGTCGTCTGCTCACGCTGCTGACGGCTTCCGCTTTTTAACCTAGGCCTGTGTATGGCTTCCGAATACTGCTGCCTCCACCGCCACCCTGCACCATGTGCCTCTGTCGTCTGCTCACGCTGCTGACGGCTTCCGCTTTTTAACCGAGGCCTGTGTTTGGCTTCCGAATACTGCTGCCTCCACCGCCACCCTGCGCCATGTGTCTCTGTCGTCTGCTCACGCTGCTGACGGCTTCCGCTTTTTAACCTAGGCCTGTGTATGGCCTTCAATTGAAGCTGCTTCTGCTCCGCCACTCTGCCATTGGACTGTTGATAGTCGTCTCCCCACGCTGCTGCTGGGGGGTCCTTTTAACATAGGCCTCTGTATGGCCTTCAATTTTAGCTGCTTACACTCCGCCACTCTGCCATGGGCCCCTGTACCGCCTCCTCATGCTGCTGCCAGGTCCGTAATTTGCCATGGGCCCCCGTACCGACTCCTCATGCTGCTGCCAGGCCCGTAATCTGTCATGGGCCCCTGTACCGCCTCCTCATGCTGCTGCCAGGTCCAGAGTGTGTCATGGGTCCCTGTACGGCCTCCCATTGCTGCTGTCTCCATCGCCACACTCTGCCATGTGCCACTTTCAGGTCTCCTCACACTGCTGGTGGGTTCCATTTTGTCATAGGGTGCTGTATGGCCTCCCATTGCTGCTGCCTCCACTGCCACACTGTGGCTCCACACTCTGGTTTTGGCCCCGTGACTGCCCAAATGAGTGAAGTGTGCGGTGATTCTAAGATCGACGGCACTCATCTGCATGTCATACTGACTGACAGTATTATTTCTCTTCCCCAGCAGACTCCAAGGGCATTTAAATTAAAGGTACAGTGTTCTGCACTAATATAAAGGCTCTCTGAAGCCTAGAAACACCCTTTTTATAAGTTAAATTTGTCTCGAAGCGAATTTTTTCCGCGAATTCGGCGAATCAGCCGAACCGAATTTTTGAATAATTCGCTCATCTCTAGTTATTACACTGCACAGCTTGGTGTCATCTGCAAAGACTGAAATGGGATTTTTAATCCCAGACCCTATATTGTTTATAAATATATTAAAAAGTAAGGGTCCCAACACTGAACTTTGGGGTACACCACTGATGACCCTAGACCATTCAGAGTATGAATCATTAACCACTACTCCGAATGCGATCTTTTAGCCAGTTTTCTATCCATTTACATACAGATTTTTCCAAGCCTGTAGATTTACCTTACACATTAGCCGTATGTGGGGAACTGTGTCAAAATCCAAGTATACCACGTCCACCGCCACCCCTCTGTCCAAGGTTTTGTTCACCTCTTCATAAAAAGAAATCAGATTTGTTTGACAACGTCTGTCTTTGAATCCATGCTGTCTATTGGTTAAAATATTTTTTTTTGCAGGGATTGCCACTCAATTTGGAATCACAAGCAGAATCCCAAATCGTGAAGTGTGAAAGGGGCCTGAAACCAGGCAGCTGAGCTACGATTTTTCAGCCCTCCCTTAATCGCTTACTCGAACACTGGCATGCAGCTGCTCACAACTGTACACATGACATGGTTGATGCAAACATGAAACAGCATGTTTTTGGCAGGCATTGCCACAGCCGAATGCAACTAGTGAAGGTCTCTGGGGCCACCCCACAACCATCCTGCAGCTGCACGCAATGCTCATGTGAACAAGTCTTAAAATTGCGCTAAAAAGAGAAGTTCAATGTTAGGGTTTATATTACTTTAACTGGAAGACAGGGGTTGTTTTAGCTGCTTGATAAAAAAGTTTTTTAGACTAGTGTGCATTTTAATGGTGTGTATTAAAGCATGAAAGACTCAGCATGACTTTTCACATTGTGCAATTCCATTTCCTTATCTGTTTCTGATCGTATTAAAAAATAACAAGCTGTATCTATCTCAGATTGCTCTAAAAAATAACATTCTGGAGCAATCCTCCAAGGTTATTAATCATATTGGACCTGGACTTCTTTCATCCACTAATGTACATTATGCGGCGAGATTTATGTGCTTCTAATTAGCTTTGTGTGGGATTGGAGTCAGCCTAGCCGGGTGTGTGGTTCTCTCTGTTCCTCTGTGTCATAGACGTTATTACAGTGGACTTTAAACATAATTTATAATATGGGGTTGAAGGAAGTTTAGAAAATCCAACGTAACAAATTACCTAACCTTGTTAAGGTGAAAAAGAGCAAAGGAATGGTATGTTTCTGTGTCAGTAAAACATAAAACCAGGTGTCAGGAGACAGAGCTGTAAACTCTATGGAGTTGGTTGTGTTTCTTAGAGTCATAACTTATAGTTACATGTGCTTTACTTTCAAACTAAAAGCGGCCATGCGTTACAATCAACAGAACAGGCAATAAAGAGCCAAATAGAGGGTAGGCACAGGTTGGAGGAGTATGCTGGGAGTTCTTCAGAGGCATAATTTGACATTGTTGTGGCAGTTATGTGCAATAATGAATAGTCAGTAAACACAAGAAGATACTTGTAAAAACATTTGTGACACTGTTTTACGGACTATTGCATTACATCTACCAGGTGGCCACTGTACATGCATAAAAAAAACCCCCAGGAAACAGCTATTTTAATAGAGAGTGCGAGAATAATCATAACATTATTTTATATGGGAAATTAAAAGGAGATCCATGACCATATAGAAGCCGAGGGGTACAGGCTAAGGTGTCCTTTTCTAGGTTACTGAACTCCTGTCGGTGTGCCTGACACTGTTATATTCCTATTTGAAGTATGTATGTTCACTGTATAGGGTTTTTTTTTTAGAATATAGTAGCACAAGAGGCAGAAACTAGTGATCTCAGGACCATAGAAGAAACATCTGATGGCAGAAGGTCCTGCAATGGGTTACTCTTGCATTTGCATCAAGTATCTTTCAGAAGGAGCATTACCCTGCTACTTTTTAAATGTTCAGAGGATACAGGGAATTGCAAATGCCTTTACAAAGAGTCATATCATTCTTCAAACAATAAATGTACCACTGTAGCAGGGCAGGCAATATCTCTCTATTAAGGTAGAAGAGTTTTTCAGTAAAAAAAATATTAATGGGTTACTATGTAAATGTAGTCCTCCTAATCTTGGGATGGTGCAGAAGGAATCCCTAGATCAGGGGTGCTCAACCTTTTTGAAGAGCGAGGGCCTTTTAAGTGATTTGGTAACCAATTGAAATGGTTCAGAATTTTTTTTTATTTTGAATAGCATATGAACATTTTTCTGCTGCAGCCACTGAATGCCGGGGGGGAGAGAGGAAGAGAAGCCGGATTTCAGCGGTTTCAGGAGGAAAATGGAGAGGACTGGTTCCTGTAAATGCCACTCCTGCCGTCCCTGTTCAATGTAAAACAGAATGTGACAGTGAGGCCTCACGGGCCACTTGGAGCATAGGGTGGGGTCACTGTTGCAACCACTAATGCTATACCAGTGGTTAGGGTGTGTGGTAAAAATCAGGGGTGGACTGACCATTTGGGAACTTGGGCACTGCCTGAGGGCCCGAGGTCAGTAGGGGGCCCCATGAGATGCCCCTGGTACCTTTAATAAGCTTTTTTGGGTGTGGTTTGAGTGTGGGAGAAGACACAGGGGCCCCATGATCCCCTATTGCCCTGGGAACCCATGAGTTGTTAGTCCGCCCCTGGTATAAACACATTTTAACTATGGGGTTTTACCACCCCCCAAACCGCAAATGTAAATGAGCCCTTACTGTCCTCAGCCCCCAACCGGCAGCTTTCACATTGATGCACTGTGATTTACCGACAGTATGGGTTAGCTCTGCTTTGCCATAGACTTCTATTACATCTAGTCAAGTGTGCTGCAGTTTCAGAAATTGCACCGAAACTCCTGCATTCACTCCGCCTGGGACAAGAGTCAGCGCTAAAGAGGAAACTTATGTGGCTCCTGCTCCCTCCACAGCCACCTGCCTTCTCTGCTGCCAACGAGGCCTTGATGGACACTGATCCTCAGGGATGGCGGGTCGGCAAGCCCAGATCACATGCACTTCCCTGGTTTGAGGTCAAGGGCCACATCATGGCCAAAGGTTGAGCACCCCTGCCGTAAATGGCGTTGCAGGCTGACATTTACATCTCTTTGGTCTGAGAAAAATAAATTGAGTGCCAGTCACTGTATTCTTTTTACATTTCACTCTAATACATCTGGCTCTTGATTGTCTGATAGCAGTCTAAGATACCTTGACTGATGTCAAGAAGTAGCGTCCACCCAATTTCTCTGCAACACACTTCAGCAAAAAAAATAAAAATTATTATCTGCAATCCAACTACCTTCAGATATCGACTCTAACAGGCAGCATAAAGCTGGCCACAAGCTAGCAGATCTTCAGAATAATGTCTGTATGAACATTGGTATATAATTTCTCAGTACATTCGACAACTTGACAAATGTTCGAAAAGTACTTCAGAATTTTGTTTGGTGTTAGCTTTTGATTTTAGAACAAATGGACTTTACCAAATGAAAACCACATTCACTGTTAAAAATTTGTTAGTTTGAAAAAAACTTTCTGCCCAGCTCTTTTGAATTTTCTTGGCACTGCAGTATAAAACAAGCCTTGATTTGAGTCCACTACAATTAGAAAATTGAACGAATTTATTTCAAACACACAAAAAAAAATTCAATAGGGGTTCTACTTGTTTAAGGCCAACTTAAAGCAGTATAAAATCACAAACCAAAAATTTAATATATTGCAGACTTACCAATCATTAGATGTGGTTACATAGTTAGTCTTGCTGAAAAATGACAAAAGTCCATCCAGTTCAACCAAAAAAGAAAAAAGTAATAATTCTATACCCACAGCTGATCCAGAGAAAGCAAAAAAACCCAGCAAAGCTTGATGCAAATTGCTCCTGCAGGGGAAAAAATTCCTTCTTGATCGCCTGAGAGGCAATCCGATATTCCTTGGATCAACTTTACCTATAAATGTTAGTATCCAGTTATATTCTGTTTATATAGGAAAGAAAGAACCCAGGGCTTTTTTTAAAGCAATCCACTGAGCTGGCCAGATTCAGCTCTTGAGGGAGTCTATTCTACATTTTCACAGCTCTTACTGTGAAGAAACCTTTCCATAATTGGAGATTAAATCTCTTTTCCTCCAGACGTAAAGAGTGCCCCCTTGTCCTCTGTGATGACCTCAGGGTAAATAGCTCTACACCGAGTTCACTATATGAACCACTGATGTATTTATACATGTAGATCATATCCCCCCTTAATCTCCTTTTCTCAAGAGAGAATAAATTCAGTTCCTCTAATCTTTCCTCATAGCTGAGCTCCTCCATGCCTCTTATCAGTTTGGTTGCCCTTCTCTGTACTTTCTCCAGTTCCCCAATGTTCTTTTTGTGAATTGGTGCCCAAAACTGAACTGCATATTCCAGATGAGGTCTTACTAATGATTTGTACCGGGGTAATATGATATCTCTCTCTCTGGAGTCTATACCTCTTTTAATACAAGAGAGGATTTTGCTCACTTTAGAAACTGCAGCTTGGCATTGCATGCCATTATTAAGCTTGTGATCTAACGGAACTCCCAGATCCTTCTCCACCATTGATTCCCTCAGTTGTACTCCCCCTAGTATGTATGATGCATGCATATTCTTAGCATGGTGGCTGCATTAGTTTTCTTTTTTAGGCTTTTTCCCTCTGTTTCCACCTGATGATCTGTCCAGTAACAGACCTCCTGTATTGGGGTGTTCCCTCTCTGGATGAATGAACACAGAGGGAATTTTTGGCACCATTGGTAATCTGGGGGAGGGAAATGATGAAGCCAGACTCAAGTCACACTTTATAATCAGTCACAGCAAACAGTTTTTTATCCTCTTGGGATAAAGGTTTTACATAAATAAATAAATGGCAATAATTTTAAGCACCCCTACCATCGCTGAATGAATAATCCCATCGCTGTAAACTGATACAAATATAAGCTTGTTCTTTTAAAAAACAATCGACTAACTGGCCAGATCACAAGATGACAATAGAAGAAAGAAAGCCTGAAAAAGAAAACACAGGCAGCCATCACATTTAAGAATTGATAAACTGCAATATAATAACTGATTGTTTTTGGGTTTAACCCTCCGGTTACATCAAAGCCGATTTTGAAATTGTGCGACTTACAGTGAAGTCGCACGATTTCAAAATTGGGTGTCCTGCCGATTTAATTGCAATTTGCAAGACATCTGACACATATCAAAATAGAATGGTAGGTTATGTATCTATGTTTTGCCTTGAATTACACACCTTCCATCAATCATTTTTATTTAGAGTTTATGGCACAGCAGATTTCCAGGTAAAAGTCTGTAGTATATCAGTCGGCTTACGTCAACATTATTTGCCTTGTTATAGAAGACATATATTCCATATATTTTATTACTTAGTGTCACTCAAGTTACTCTGAAACAAATCCATCTTTTTTATTTATAGTGAGTTTCTACAGATTGCTGTTGCATAACTGTTTTACATTGCCAGGTTTATGGACATGTCAAAAACAGTATAAAAGTTTTTACACACAATATATTTATTCTAACTGCACCATACATGAGATAAATATTTATTGTTTCAACACACACCAACTTTATTGAGATGTAAATACGGTGTTCATGAACGACTGTCCAAAACATTAAAATATTACGATAATACCAAAAACGTCCCTGTAAAACAAGCCTTAATGTTTAAAGTTCAAACTTTATACATCTCTACAGCTGCTGTACTCCATACACCCCTAACACTAAACTAAAATATAACCTAATGTAAAATTACTCTATTGAAAAAAGGATAAGGTGCTATTTTAATCATGCTGAAAAATAAAGAAAAATAATATAAATATTACCCACTTAGAGTTAAATGTTATAATATACCAAAATCTGAAAGGGCTATAATGGGGAACAGCAGAGGAGGAAAAAGCAGGACAGAAGGATGTTCCAAAAATGGTAAAGTCCCTCCAAAGGAGGGACAGGTGGAAGTTATGTTAAAACTCTCTTGACTTCCTTCCCTTGCCATTGAAATAGAAATGAGGTGAAATGCAAATATTTTCAGTTTTCACCAGACCAAGAGGTGAAGGAAAATCATCCAGTGATGACTCTCTAAGATGGAACGTCTATTTACTTTCTCTCATTTCCTGTTGTGCCTCCCAGACAGGAATTAAAGAGAGATCTCCCCAGGGAGCCATGCAGCAAAAAAAAAAAAAAATAACCTGATAGGGGTTTTAACCATTCCCCACTCTACCAAAAACTGAAAAAATAGATTTACATATATTCTAGGTGCAGTCTTCACACACTGGCATCATTCAAGCCATATGTGTACCAAAAGCTACAAGTATGACAAAGGTCTGAAATAATATTTGCAATGCTTGTTTGTTTACTGTAGTGCCTTATCATCTACAATATAACTCCAATGGTTGCAGTACCAGAGGAGGTGCAGATTCTGCATAGAAGATCTAATGGGCTTGGTGAATCTTCATCTGAATAGGGGGTCATTAAAACCTGTCCTATGTAAACATACATGTGAGGAGGTTCTCAATTCATATTTCGAAGATAAAACAAATACCATAAATTGAGGCATAATGATATTTAAAACATAGTCTTGTATATGACTTCAGTTGATGTCGATTCATTGTTGGACTAGTACTTGCTCTTTACATATGCAGGTTCTGCTTCCTCCTTTTAAGCCCTATGCAATGGTTGCGCTGTACTGCTGTTTTCAGAATAATGGCTCACACATTATAAACAATGCTCTCCTTACGTAGCTAATATGTTACATACGTAGTTATACAGTTAGTCTGGCTGAAAAAAGCCAAAAGTCCATCCAGTTCAACCATTAAAAAAAAAAAGTTATAATCCTATACCCACAGTTGATCCAGTGGAAGGCAAAAAACTCTAGCAAAGCATGATCCAATTTGCTCCTGCAGGGGAAAAAATTCCTTCCTGATCCCCCGAGAGGCAATTGGATATTCCCTGGATCAGCTTTACCTATAAATGTTAGTATCCAGTTATATTCTGTGTATCTAGGAAATAATTCAGGTCTTTTTTTAAAGCAATCCACTGAGCTGGCCAGAACCAACTCTTGAGGTAGTCTATTCCACATTTTCACAGCTCTCACTGTGAAGAACCCTTTCCGTGTTTGGAGATTAAATCTCTTTTCCTCCAAATGTAATGAGTGCCCCTTGTCCTCTGTGATGACCTCAGGATGAATAACTCTACACCGAGTTCACTATATGAACCACTGATGTATTTATACATGGAGATCATATCCCCCCTTAATCTCCTCTTCTCAAAAGAGAATAAATTCAGTTACCTCAAGAGTTAAAGTGATTGTAAAGCCTTAGGATTTAGTTTTTCTTACCTTTAATGCATTCTATTTCGTTCAAGGTAAAAAAAACCTTCTGTGCCTGGGACCCCCAGCCCACCCTTATACTTACCTAAGCCCTACCGTGATCAAGCGCTGTGCATGAGAGCAGCAGCTCTCTCTTCTCTGTCCCTCCTCACAGGGCATGTCCACAGCAGCAGAAGCCATTAGCTCCCTCTGCTCTCAATCAAAATCTAGGACAAGGGCACGGGGAATGGGGCAGACCCTGGGCAGATCCTCCTCTGGAGCACCTCTTTTTCCTTAATTTTTCTTCCTTCTTCTGCATTTCATTTCAATACATTATTTTGTATAGATAACTATTTTGGAGCTGTCTTCTGCCTAGTTGTGTGACATCCTGGGTCCTTTTTGACCACTGCACTTTTCTATAAATACTACACTCTTTTTACATACTATAGACCCCTATACTTACATGCTGCTGACCTATGTACTCTGTCATACATATTACTGACTGCAGTACTCTGCCTTACATACTATCGACGCCTGTACATTGGTCTACATACTACAGGTACTAGTCCATTGTACTCTGTATAAATATTACTACCCCCCCCATTCCATTTTTATTAATTATTTTGTGTAGATAGCTATTTTGGAGCCATCTTTGGCCTTGTCATGTGACATCCTGGTGTCCTTTTACCATTTTTTCATACGTGGTGGCAGACAGGTCCTCAATGGTTTAATGGTGGGCAGATCCTCAATGAAGGTGAGAATGATGTGGCACGGTTTTCTGCAGAATTGTCCAGATAGTTTGATGATGCATAAGTGTGTCCCTGATGCCTTGGGTTGATTGATGTTGTGCATATTTCAGCTCAGCAGAGGACCATTGTCTGGGACCATAGGATAACACAGAGGGCCATGGAGTCAGTGAGCTTTAAGATCTTTTTAATATGGGGGGTGCTTGATGAAAGGTTGGGCTTCAATAGAGTAATAACATTATGTTAGAGCAAGCATGTAAAAGGTAAAAGAATTACAACACTGCAAAATACAAAATACAATATACTTTCCATTTAATGCAACCAATTATTTAGTTATCACAACACTGTGTTTCATGTCTCGGGCATTCCAATAATGTTGAATAAAGTCAGCCCATTTTCCATGATGTAGGCATTTTATACACACATTTTGTAAGAATATATAAATTTCCATCTGTCTACATTGTATGTTTACATGTAAAACACAACAATTGGAAGTGCAGAAAAAAATATGGTAAAAATAGACCTCAGTCTTTGATCAATACAGGCTTTTGTGTGTGTAATTAGTCAGGACTCAGGAGCTATTATCGAAAGCTTTCATCTGTGCAAAAAAAAAATCCTGTGTTTACGGGACTAAACAGACTGTACTTTACTGGCTAAAGCAAATGAGCTAAACAAATTAACATTATGGGTAACTCGTGTTAATCCCCCATTTACTGTAACTAGTTGTCTAATAATGATGACAGGTCTGTTCATATTTTGTGATCTATTTTTCTATACTGTGGGTATTTTGAACATAGTTGAAAACATCATAACAAAGGAAATCCCAGGGAATCAAAGAGGGTTTTATGTCCACATGTTCAAAGTTCTTTAAATACAGACAAATCACCCAGTTGCCCTTGGCAAGCAAGTTCAGACTTAAATACGCTGAGATACTAGTGGTGCCTGTTAAATGCAAGCATATGAGACACGCAAGCAAATGTTTATAAAGCGTAAACTCATCTAATTGTGGGAGAGTAATGACATTAAACAGAAGGAATCAGGTGATTTATAATTCGACCATGTCATAAAATCATCTATTTTAGGTAAAGTGAATTCTTAGTAGCCATAAAAAATAACATTATCCTTCAGGATCAATCAGTGATTAGGAGACTGATGGGGTAACACAGACTTCAGTAGACTCCCATGGCAGACCTCAATTTACAGGGAGCATGTTACTATGAACAATTCTTACAGCTGTTATCCTTCTATTCAGTTTATAGTCTCCATATATTAGTGATGTTGCCATGATTGTGTAAGTCTGAATGTCTATCTATTTTTTGATAAGAACATTTGTAAATGTACTTTTATTATAAGGCCCTACTGAATTTTTTTTATAATAAATCAACTAGTTTCATGCTAGATATGAAATTTCTCAATATATTTAATTTTTCTAGAAAACGACTTTTCCTGAATTCTAGCTAAGATCTTTCCATACAGCATCCTTTCTAAGACATTCCTCCTAAATACCTCTGTTCTCATCATACTTCCTTCTAGCCAACTTAAAGCGGAGCTAAACCCATTGATTTAGCAGTTTCAGAAAATAGTTACATTCCTGGCATATGCCAGGAATGTAACTTTCACATTGGTTGTGCTCTCAACCAAACTGTCAAACTATCAAATGGCTGGTGTCATAGCTGATCACATGTGCAGCATCATGGCAGTTGCAGATCAGAGGCCAAAATGGCAGCTTTCTTCGCTGAAAAAGATATGAGGGTTTAGTTCCGCTGTAATCTCTCCTACCAAAGTCAACTTCTTCCTTGTTACATGTTTTAAAGTAGAATTCTAGTTTAACTAAATCTCCCTTTCTTGAGCTGGTCATACTGTTTAAAACACAATTAACCTAAATATCTTCTGGCTGCTCCAGTGCTGTCACAGATCATTCCTATTCTGCTCTGGCAGTGGTAGTGGGTGGTCTTTCTTCTTGCTCTTAATGGCACATATGTATTAACACATAAATGACATGTAGTGCAGTAATACTTTGAACCCTGGCCATATGATGATTCCACCCCAGTGGATAGATCCATGACAGCCTGCGCTTAGAGGAAGTTTGTTGAATGATGCTGACCATAATTCAACCCAGAAGACCAGTGGCATCTAGTGGTGTGCCAGACCCACTGTAGCTGAAATTGTTCTCCAAGTCCTCCGGTAATGTCACTCTTCTTAAGCTTTTAAACAGCTGGTTATTAGTTTTCTGAGGCAGGAGCCTGATACTAATGAGCATAGGTTATTTTTCCAGAAAATGCATATCTCTTACTCAGGAGCTTCCAATCCAACATTAGAGGGTGCCATTGCCTAACCTACAAAAGCAGTGTAGGTTGCCAGCAGAGCACTCCTTTGTAGGATGTTTAGTAATGATCCTGTCTATCCTGTAATCCTCCTTTGCAATTATCCTCTGTGGTCCAAATGCATACCCAAATAAAATAGAATATGTACATTGTCATGATAAACAAACGTGGATTCCAATAATTTCTGGTAACAAGTTGCCAAGGCCTTCCAGATACACCTTGGGAAATTGATGTTATCCAGCTTCCTCCACCTTTGGATTATATAGAGAGAAGAATCTGCTGACGCCAATCTGCAAGGGAAAAAAAACCCTACGTACTTGACTTTGCTTTTTGCCTTTGATTTTGTTTGGAGTGTGATGTTATATGGTTTGGTGTATGTCTTAAAATTCTTCAACCTGCATAGACCATCTTCTTTGGACAGGAAAGATATGAGGGGGAATTCAGTCCCCCCAAACGTTTCCTTTGAACTGGAAAACTAAATAAAACTAAAGAAAAACCTATGAGACATCAGTGTCTAGCAACACCCCTATATATAAAGTGGCATCTATTTCAGGGGAAATTGATTAGGGGAATGCATATATATGAATTTACTGAGCACAAGCATTCGTTTCAATTTCTAGAGCATTTATGAGCAGTATTTGAACATTTTGGTGAAAGGAAAATACAGGATCCCTTTAAATGCAGAGATGCCCAGGGGTGGTTAATATATTTCTGTGGGCTTCAAAGTTTCCTGTTGGTACCTCAATGTCAGCCAGCACCATGGACAGGGCAAGAAAGATAAATTCTGGCAAACCCCTAATTCCATTAATCTGATGCAGATAAGATATGGAAAACAACTACCACATTGGCTGCTACAGACAACAGCCTCATTTCTCCCTGTATAAAACTTGAAAGAAATACAGAAACTGCCCGTGCTGACCTGAAAATACCACTTACCTAGTTTCAACATTGAACTACAGCAGGCATGCAAAGCAGGAGAATCTGAGTAAAGTCAGGACTCCTAACTGGAAAATTTGTTCTGAGTCAATACTTTAAAGAAATTGGATCAGCATAACCGCAAGGGAACTAGGATTTTTAAAAGGTGGTCAGCCATAGCTCCTTCCATGTTTTTAACAACCAAAACCTGTTAACTGCAGAATGAAGGAGCAGTAACACACTATTGCTGTCTTTTTTTTGCTCACTCTGCTAGTTTCTCCTGTTAGCATGTTCATTCTCAGTTCATGTGCATGTGACAGAACCTAATCAGCTCCAATTGCTGCCATTTCTTCTCCCAGTGCTGCTGTAAAGGATTTGTAAGAGGTTGAAATCTAGCCAAATACAAGAAAGATGTGGGTTTTTTAGTATTTTTTTTATATTTGCTTAGGGTTCATGTTTATAACAACACCATACTTTGTGGTCTTCAAATGAACAGACTAGCACAACTTTAATTTATCTCTGGATCAGTTGCTTCCACTTCTTTTCTAGCTTCTCAAATGCTTACCTGTTTTTTGGGCTTTCCATTACTTGCCATATAAAAAGAGAATATGGTTAAATTATCTTACTCAGATCTACAAAGTCCTTTCTAAACTGTTTCCTCCATGTACCTTCTCACCAATTTTCCCTTACTCCCCTACCTACCTACATTCCAAACTCAACCTTCCCTCTCCATTTTTACTGTTACAAGTTGGCTGTTTTTTATTTAGAACTTTTTTTGTCTGCTGTTCTTCTCTGTCATCCTTTTATATGCCAAACTTTAAATGCACTCGTTCAACTCATTTGTTTTAAACACATATGTAATCCACCCTATATTCTTTTTATTCACTAACTTAGCACTGCTTCCTCCCCTGCTTTAACACATTATACTTGTTTGAATTTCGTGGTCAACTCTATGGCCAATTAAAGTTGAACTATTGCCAGGAAAGTTCCCCCACAAACAATACTCCACCCTCATTCTAATTAATCACCATACTTACCTAAATCTGTGGTCATATGAAGTGAAGGGTCTGGAATCTCTTTGCTTCTTCAGTGCGGAGTGGGAAGGTTCTTCTTTGGATGTCTATGTCACTAATGAAGTCATGATAAAGGGTACTGACAAGACCAGTCACCGACAGCAGCTCTAGATCACTCAGAAGAGGCACCAATGAGGGTCACATGATTGTTGATTAATATGAATTTTAAGGAGCTTAGAAAGGTTTTTTTTCCCCCAGAAAAAGTGAATAGATAGGAAAGGTGTGGGATCATGGTGGGAGGTAGAGAATAAATGGATTTTAAAATTCTCCAAAGATGGACTTTATTTTACTCATAGATCCTCAAGTGGGCACTTTTAACTTCCAGGTATACATGATTATATACAGAAAACATATTTCCATCTGTTATCTTAACATCACTGAAAATATGCACACATGGTCTACATTAAAATATTTTTGCAGTGCAAACTATTTTTAAGTTGAACTTATTTAAAGAAAAAAAAAAAAAGAAGTGCTAGCAGCAAAGTTGTTAATACAAAGTAAAGTAACTATAGCAAACAAATTTAATTTACTGTAAAAAAAACACACATTCCAACATTCGGAAAGTAAAAGATATGTGTCTCAGCATCGGTATAGATCCCACCCACCACAAGAAGTCACTGATGAAGTCAATGACAAAATGCGTTGGGCAGGATCTTTACAAATGCTGAGACACACTTCTATATGTTATCGATGCTTGTAAGAGATGTGCTGCTTTTTAAATGTTTATTTTTTTAATGCATTTGTTGAACAAAAAGCTATCCTTGTTATCTTTTTCTTCTTCTCTACTCGTGAATATTTTTCATATAAATTGCCAACTTTGCAACTGGGATGTGTCCCCAGGTACTGCTAGTGCGCAGAACTGAATCCATCTCCAACAGTCCCTGGAGGGTTGAAACTACTAACCATTGTAAAAAAAACAGCACTAGCTGTAGATGATCGATGGATGTTCTACATATACAAATATGGAAGGATATCCTCTAATCAGGCTTTCTTAACCCCTGTAACCCAAAGAAACCGCTAAAAATATTTTCAGGTCTCAGAGAACTCTTACCAAATCCACTTTATTGGGGGTCAATGGCAAACATACCCATAAAGAAGTGGTCAAAATGTCAACCCTACAGACAGCTAAAAAGATTACTGGTGTCATGGTGCTGGATTTGCAAAGTGGCATTGGTCCTACATCTATGCAGGCACCATCAGATGGCAGGTCAATCAGCCACAGTTCAAGGAACAGCTGAAAAACTCTGGAGGAGCTCTAGCTGAACAAGGACTTATAAACTACTGATAGGTGGGCATATACTGTATTTCTAGTGATTGGTTTTATATGTAAACTTTGGGGATGAACAGAAGAGTTCATCAAAAAAGGTGCAGCTGTCATATGTAAAGGTGGCTTATTCAATAAACAGTTATTACTCTTGAAATAAACTTGTTATAATATGAAATATTGGCAGTCAAATTAGCAGGTCAATCTCAGCATTTTCTTCGAAAGCTGAGCATAGCCCTGCTCTCTTCTGAGCCCTCCAGTCTTCCTGTTGGTCAATTAAATACCAGTTGTTTTAAAGAGGCAATACTGAATTTGAGGAGGTACTGGGGTGGTACCTAGTTTGCCATGACTCTGATTCAACTTGCAGTTTTTACTGAAGGTAGTAACCTCTTAGATTGCATTTTTTTACCATATGCTCAGGTTAAACTGCCCAAGATTCTCACCTGACAGGCCTACTCTATGTGTTACAGTATAAACCATATCAACATAGGCAGGTGTTGACAAAGTGGAATCTGCCTGGTTGGTATGAGTTACTGCAAGAATTGACAACTGCCTGACTTTCTGAAATGATGGACACCTTTTAGCACATTGTATGTAGGTAAAGGACACCTCCACCACCTTTCCTATATACATTGGCTTTTCAAAGTAAAACATGCAATAATATAGAAGTTGGTTAAAAAGTTTAAGGCCTCATGCACACTGGAAATTTTCTTTAACTCTCCTAGAAGCCTCCTCCTGGCAGCAGCATTTTAGCCCCCAAAAAACGCTGGATGCTTGTAAGTGTGCAACATACTTAGCTGCATTTACCCACGTTTAACCGCATCAAGCGTTTGGGCCTTAATTAAAATCTTTGTCCAGAATAAATAATTTATTCTGGCCATTGAAAAAAATAAACGCTCAAGTGTTAAATGCGCCTAGCATTAACATGTGTCTAGACATGTTTAAGCATGTCGTTTTTTTGTGCCAAAACTCTGCTGCTCCTGGACACACTGGCATTGGGTATTTCCCTTGCCTCTAAAGGTTTATACATGCAAGGACACATACAGTAGACTAACATGCAGGGAAGTTTAGCGACAGAAACAAAAACCGCCAGACGCTCTAGAAGCAGCTGTAAAAATGTTCACTGTGCATGAGGTCTGAAGCAGCGTAACACTTTTTGTGGTAAAATAGTAAATTTTGCATAGAGATGTAGACAGCCAGGGGCGGATTGACCATTTGGAAACTTGGGGACTGTCCGAGGGCCCAGGGTCAGTAGGGGGCCCCATGAGATGCCCCTGGTACCTTTTTCATAGGCTTTTTTGAGTTTGGGCAAGGACACAGGGGCCCCATGATCCCCTATTGCCCAGGGGCCCCATGAGCTGTCAGTCCGCCCCTGTACACAGCAGATTAAAAAAGAAAGACAACTGGGGTTGCATGAGGGACAGAGGGATTTGTTCTCAAAAAGGGTCAGTCCTTCCAAATGAGGGACAGTTGGGAGCTAAAGTGGGCTTAAATAATATTATTTAAAAATTTCCCTCCTTCCCCTTCTGCTGCCAAATTTGGCACTTTTTGGGGGGCACCTAGTTTTGACAGGTACCCGCTTCCACTTCTGGCTTAGTTTGTCATGGCAAACTGAACTGGAAGTCTGCCCCCCCTCCTTCCCCCTGACATTTTACAGGTCCCAGAGGATTGCAGCCTATTCACAAAGTGCACCGCGTTTCACACATGCGAACTAGGAAACCGGCTGTGAAACCTCAAGGCTTCACTGCCTGTTTTCCTTACTCAAGATGGTGATGGCAGCACCGGACAACAGACTGAAGCATCGGCTCAGGGTGAGGACACTGCTAGATCACAGGACAGGTAAGTGTTCTATTATTAAAAGTCAGCAGCCACAGTAGCTTCACCGCCAGGTGCCTACTGCACATGCCCGAGCCACGCTGCGCATTGTTAATGGTCCTTTTGTCTTCTGGGACCTGTCACATGTCCCAGAAGACTGCCATGGTGGGAGGGGGGAGGAGGAGAACCTCTGCTTCCAATCGCCTAGGCGGTCAGAGTGGAAATGTCACATACCTATTACTGAGCCTTGCGTGCAGAAGAAGGCCTCTTGTACAGCTCTGGATCAGGGGTCACTGGTAGTAGAACAGCAACCACGAGAGCACAGCGAGGTATGAGCACTCTGATCAGTACGGGTGACTGCATGGATAATAGCAGAGGTCTTGCTAGAAGGTTGCCTGGAACAGGACAGCTGGCAGCAGGTTGACGTCACAGCAGAGCAGGCTGGTAGCTGGCGGGCTGGCAGCAGGTAGACGTCACAGTAGAGCAGGCTGGTAGCAGACGGGCTGGCAGCAGGTAGACGTCACGGTAGAGCAGGCTGGTAGCAGACGGGCTGGCAGCAGGTAGACGTCACAGTAGAGCAGGCTGGTAGCAGATGGGCTGGCAGCAGGTAGACGTCACGGTAGAGCAGGCTGGTAGCAGACGGGCTGGCAGCAGGTAGACGTCACGGTAGAGCAGGCTGGTAGCAGACGGGCTGGCAGCAGGTAGATGTCACGGTAGAGCAGGCTGGTAGCAGACGGGCTGCCAGCAAGTAGACATCACGGTAGAGCAGGCTGGTAGCAGACGGGCTGACAGCATGTAGACGTCACGGTAGAGCAGACTGGTAGCAGACGGGCTGGCTGCAGGTAGACATCACGGTAGAGCAGACTGGTAGCAGACGGGCTGGCAGCAGGTAGACGTCATGGTAGAGCAGACTGGTAGCGTACGGGCTGGCAGCAGGTAGACATCACAGCAGAGCAGGCTGGTAGTGGACAGCTGGCAGCAGGTAGATGTACCAGATGAAGATGTGCTGGACTGCAGATCAGACATAAATGGCAAACGAGAGAGAAGTCAAGTCACAGGCCAGTGTCAGCAAGATGGAGGCAGACCAGGCAAAGGCAGTAGTCAGAGGCAGAATCTGGAGAACAAGCCGAGATCTGGGCAGGTGGCTAACAAGCGTGGTCAGAAGCAAGCCGGGTCAAGATGAAAGGTCAAACACAGGAGTCAGGATATACATGCACAGAAGCTGCAGACCAAACAGCAATTAGCCAGTGCAGTAGCTCTGTTTAAATAGGCAGTTCAATGTTAGCCTTGATGACAGGTGCACACCTGTTTGTGTGACATGCACACGCCTATGCACATATTTGTGCACATCTGCCCCGCCAGTTGTCGTTGTGCACATGCGCATATGTATGCACTGCGAAACCTCACCTGCACTATGGGCGTGCCTTCCCTGGCAGGAAGTGGGTATCTGTCAAAATCAGGAAGCCACTCCCTAAAAGTGCCAATTCCTTATCAGGAGTGGTGGAAGAGTCCTTAAAGCAGAACTTCCCCTTTTGGGTGGAGCTCTGCTTTAGGTACTGTGGAAGCGGAACCAGGGGCGGACTGACCATTCGAGCACTCGGGCACTGCCCGAGGGCCCGGGGTCAGTAGGGGGCCCCATGAAATGCTCCTGGTACCTATTATAGGCTTTTTTGGGTGTGCTTAGAGTGTGGGCAAGGACACAGGGGCCCCATGACCCATGATTGGATTACGTCCAATGACGAAACGCGTCAAAGGGAGGTGACGTCAGACGCATACGAGATTACCGGAAGTGGAGCGGCGGCCATCTTGGAGAGGGCAAAAAATCGGCTGTGACTTGCGATTAGGACTCTCCTGGATTCCGGATGGCAGACAGGTCTTTATATGCTATGTGCGATGGAAAGATGTTTTTAATGTAAGCAGGATAATTAAAAGTTTTGGATCTTAGTATGGAAAGATGTTTTTTAATGTAAGCAAGATAATTAAAAGTTTTGGATCTTAGTATGTGGCAGTATCACGCTATGATTTGTTCCTTATATATGGGTATCTGACTGGCGTATATGGTGGAAACATATCTGAGTTGCTAGGGTGGAAGGATCCATACAGTATCATAGGATCAAAGCAAACCCTGAGAACATCTTCAAAAGGATTTATATCACCAGGCAATTTCTGTGGATTGAGATCAAAAACATAAATTGCTTTGAATATTGGTAAGGGTATTCACTCCTTACCCTGATAGAAGTGTGCACTGTGTCATGAGTTTTTAGCACAGTAGAGTGTTTCACATGCATGGTTTTGCACAGTATATCGCACGTGTATGTGGTTTGATATATACACGTGTTTTCACTTGGGTGAATATTATTGGAATGATCTCACATGTAAATTTTTATTTATAAAGGATAATGCACTATGTATATATTTTTTTTTTTTTTTTGAGGTAATCAAGGTTTTGCAAGCAGCGGAGAGTTTTTACACTTGAATCAATTTTTTGGACTACACGTATTTATTTATTTATCTTATTGTGATATTGGACTTTAATTTGAAATTGGACTTTAATTTGAAAAATTATAGATTTTGGATTTTTGAAATTATTATATAATGAAAGGTTCCTTTTATTAATTGTCACTGAGCATATATATATTTATACAAGTGTCAAACATGGTGGTGGAAACATTCTGCTTTGGGGGTGTTTTTCTGCTAAGGGGACAGAACAACTGCGCCGCATCAAAGGGATGATGGACAGGGCAATGTACCATCAAATCTTGGGTGAGAAGCTTCTTCCCTTAGCCAGGGTATTGAAAATGGGTTGTGGATGGGTGTACCAGCATGACAATGACCCAAAACACACGGCCAAGGCAACAAAGAAGTGGCTCAAGAAGAAGCACATTAAGGTCTTGGAGTGGCCTAGCCAGTCTCCAGACCTTAAGCCAATTGAAAATCTGTGGAGGGAGCTGAAAGTTTGAGTTGCCAAACCTTAATGACTTGGAGAGGATCTGCCAAGAGGATTGGGCCAAAATCGCTCCTGAGATGTGTGCAAACCTGGTGGCCAATTACAGGAAACGTCTGACTGCTATGATTGCCAACAAGAGATTTTCCAACAAGTACTAAGTCATGTTTTGTGAAGGGGATCAAAAACTTATTTCCCTCATGAACATGCAAATCAGAGCATCATTTGTTAGACTGATCATTTCTTTAGAATTTTTTGTTGCTATTCTGTCTCTCAGTGTTACAATACACCTAGCATTCGATTTTTTAGACTGATCATTTCTTTGTGAGTGGGCAAACATTCAAAATCAGCAAGGGATCAAATACTTATCTCCTTCACTGTATATATATATATTTTTTTAATTTTTTTTAAGAAATATATTTTGAAATATATTGACTATGGCCAAAATTGTAGCATTTCAAATATATGTCAATATATTTGGGAAGAATATTTTTAAAATATATTTTTCTTACATGTGGGTAAACCCGCTGGACGTGCTGGCAGTGGGTTTTTTTGCCTCTAAACACCGCTTAACGCCTATGAATGCATGGACACATATGCTAACATGGAGGGGCATTTAGAGGCACTTTGACAATTGTGCGGTCATTCAACACTGTACCCATTTCTCATTTTTTTTTTGCACAAATAGAGCTATCTTTTTGGGTATTTATTCACCACAGGGTTTTTAATTTTTTTCACTATAAACAAAAAAAGAACAAAAATTTTGAGAAAAAAAGTTATTTGTTTCTATTATACCATTTAGCACACATAATTTTTCTCCTTCACTGATGTGAGTTGATGAGGCTGCACTGATAGGCAGCACTGATGGGCACTGATGACGCAGCACTGATAGGCAGCACTGATGAGGCAGCACTGATAGGCAGCACTTATGGGCAGCAAGGCACTACCATTCAAGGTGGAAAACCACCTGTACTTGGAGGAATTATACCACATGATGATGGACAAGATTGTATACATTGAGTATCTCAATTAAATGTCTGCAGCATATACCAACATTCCACATGTGAAATGGTTGAAGTTTTTATTATATGTTTAAATATGTCTTTTATAAAAACTTTTGTCAATAAAAAGATAAAAGTTTTATCAGATTATGGTGTGAAGTTTACGTGCCTAAAAAGTCCATATCTATATTTTTGTTGTAACCACGGTGCCACCCAGTGGTTGCAAATACATTATTTATCTAACTTAATTAGGCATCTAGATGTGGTGAAGACGACTTGCTGAAGTTCAAACTGAGCATCAGAATGGGGAAGAAAAGGGATTTAAGTGACTTTGAACGTGGCATGATCGTTGTTGCCAGACGGGCTGGTCTGAGTATTTAAAAAACGGCTGATCTACTGGGATTTTCACGCACAACCATCTCTAGGGTTTACAGCAGTGGTTCTTAACCTGGGTTCGATCGAACCCCAGGGGTTCGGTGAGTCAGTCTCGCGGGTTCGGCGGAGGTGAAGACCCACACCCGACTCATATGATTCGTGCAGTAAATATTCATTATTATGTTTTTGTTTTTGTGTGAAAATCATGTTTTAATGGTTTTGTTCTTAACGGTTTTGTTCAGTTTGTGCACCTATGTATAAATATATACATAAATATATACCTATGTTTTGAATTTTAAAAATCATATTTTATTTTTCTAATTAAGAAGGGTTCGGTGAATGCGCATATGAAACTGGTGGGGTTCAGTACCTCCAACAAGGTTAAGAACCACTGGTTTACAGGAAGCAGATGGGCTACAGCAGCAGAAGACCACACCAGGTGCCAGTGTCCCCATCTTCTGATGGCTCCTTCCAGCAGGATAATGCACCATGTCACAAAGCTCAAATCATCTTAAAATGGTTTCTTGAACATCACAATGAGTTCACTGTATTCCAATGGCCTCCACAGTCACCAGATCTCAATCCAATAGAGCACCTTTCGGAATGTGGTGAAATGGGAGATTCGCATCATGGATGTGCAGCTAACAAATCTGCAGCAACGGCGTGATGCTATCATGTCAATATGGACCAAAATCTCTGTATTTCCAACACTTTGTTGAATCTATGCCATGAAGAATTAAGGCAGTTCTGAAGGTAAAAAGGGGTCCAACCCGGAACTAGTAAGCTGTACTTAATAAAGTGGCCGCTGAATGTATGTGCCCTGTTCACAACATACGTGTGTGGTAGTGTGCAGGAAAAAGCAGCTCAACTTGTAGGTGGTATGCAGCATGGTGCAGCTGCAATAATATACACGGTCCAAGTGCGATACAAGAACTTGTACTGGAGAAATGCAAACAGTCACCACAAACCCGATGGGAAGACAACCCAACCGGAGACACTCACAGTTCCCAACAGCCTGGCCATCTCGTAACCAAGCAGATTCAGAGAAGTTGCAGGCCCTGTGCTTTCCCTCCTCATTAGGAACCTTTCCCTGCCATTAGTTCTGTCCCTAACAACCGTGGTACCTGACCCTATTCTACCTACTCTCAAATGCACTCCAAAACCTGGGGGCAGGGACTTATAAAGCCTCTGCTGACTCATGATGGCTGCCAAGGGTCACCTGGATGCAACGCTGCCAAATGGAACCCTGCCTTCAGGGACCAGGAAACCATAGAGAAACTAAGTTTCTCCTGACTTCCTCTCCAAGCTGTGGTACTGCTTGGGGCGAACGCCAACAACAGTGGAGATAACAGACTGCACCTGCCTACAAACTGGTGTGGACAAATCCTAAAAATAAGCTTTTATTGGGTTGTCCAAAATTTGTATTGTTTGGTTTGCTATTACAGTGTTGATGTTATGAGATCAGAGGATATGATGTGACATTTGATCTCCTTTAATAATAGTGTGGGCGCTTTTAGCCCAATATCTAAAAATGTATTATACACTGTATGGAACAATTTTGAAAGCATCTAAAGTTAAAATCCAGGCAAACAGTTAATGTCACAGATAACATACATAGAAAATTCTGCTTTACCTGTTCATCCACTTCTGAGAGTTCCACAGCTCTGCCACACAGCACAGCCCTGTCTGCCAGGGGAGGGGACCTACTTCTTCTTTGCTGTTAAGTAACACTTACAGGTCTTGCTTCTTCCTCAGCCTGTGATTGGACAGTGAAAGGAGAAAAAACAAATTGATGAACTCATCTCTCTGTTACTCTGCTATCAGCAGGCCCCTTTGTTACCACATCAGCAGTGTAGCTTAGCTGGTTTTCTTTTTTTGCCATTTCTTCCTCCCCTAGTCATAATGATTGTTTTTTTTTTTTGTAATTTTTATTTTTATTGCGAATACTTTAACTAGCTGTCATAGTAAAGGTATATCTAGGAGCTGCACCGATTGAAGGTCATTACCACAGTGATCTAGTGATACAATGATAACAAGCACACACCTAAAAAAAAAAGTGACACTCTTATATACACTGCTCAAAAAAATGAAAGGAACACTTTTTAATCAGGTGGTGGGTCAGTGATGGTCTGGGGAGGCATATCCATGGAGGGACACACAGGCTTCAACAGGCTAGAAAATGGCACCCTGACTGCCATTAGGTATCGAGATGAAATCCTTGGACCCATAGTCGGATCCATTGGCAGACCCTACACTGGTGCAGTGGGTCATGGATTCCTCCTGATGCACGACAATGCCCGGCCTCATGTTTCAGCTAGGTTTCTCACCTACACATGGTGATGGGATCCAGGGTTTTTGCCTGCTATGAAGGAAAAAAAGTGTGTTGCTGTTCCAGGCCTTAATTAGTTCTGGTATTGGTCCTGGAGATTGAAGGCTGTATAGAGCTTTGGGTGGGATAAAGTCTCCATTCCTAGGTTTACATCTTATCTGCAACCCAGGACTCAGATTTTCACAGGCCTTTTGACTGTATATTCAAGCTGACTTACACTAGAGGCTCTCTATCTCAAGGCTGAGTGCTGACAGAACACTAAAAAGGTACAATTGCTGCCTGTTTGCTTTGAGGAACCTATTAGGGTACGCTGTGTTAGTCATGCACTGACCTGAGTTTAGTTAGTGGCTTGGACAAGCAGATGTTTTGTTTGTTTTATGCTATGGACTTGCTGTACAAAACCTTTGTCAGGAAACTAATAATAATGTTAATAATAATAATGGGCTAGTATCAAGCGTACACTGACATGTAGGTGCATTTGTGTGCACCAGCGCACTATTGGCGCATGTCCTCACATATTGGCACCAAGCTACCTATTTAAAGGAGATCCTGCTGTGTGCTAATTGCTGGATGTTCTTCAGCTCCCAGTGATCCGTGTTCTTGCTTTAGCTGACTGATCTTCCGTTCCTGACCTGGCTTGTTCCTGACCTGACTCTATGGATTCTGAATTCTGACCTCAGGTTGCCTCTGACTATTCTCTGCCTGCTTCCCTCATGCTGACCTCAGCCTGCTACTGGACCTTGCTCTGCTTGATCTCCTGTTGTTGACCTCGGCTTGCTACTGGACCTTGCTCTGCCTGCTTCCCTGGTACAGAACCGGCCTGCTTCCTGACCACTTTGCTGTCCCACTACATCCCAGACCATGGCAGTCACCTCCCATCCAGCTACTGGCACCAGTGCTTCTTTGAGTCTAGTACCTCTGTCCCCACATTCAGGGGTGCTCGGACCAGAGCCACCAGGGAAGCCCTCTTGTCAACTCAGCCTCCAACCAAAGTACATGACAGCCCTCCTATACTGGAACTGTGTTTGTTTGCTGACTTGCTGACTAAAGTTACAGGATGAAAGATAAACCTGCTTGGACTATTCCTAGGTGTCCCTATCTCCTGCATGGTTTACAGCTGCCACTAGCAGTTGAGCCTGTCTCATATATTTAGGGACAAAGTGCTTTGTATGACATTAATGAATCTCACGTTTTGTTCCCATCCTGGGTCTTTTCAGCCTTAGAGGGGTAGATTTCCTGATAAGTTAAAACATCTACAAACACATTTGTAAAGAAAAACCGATATTTTATGTCATAAACATAGAGCACCGGTGTCAAAATGCTGGCCTTCCAGCTGTTGAGAAACTACAATTTCCATGAGGCATTGCAAGATAGACAGTTACAAGCATGACTCCTAAAGGCAGAGGCATGATGGGACATGTAGTTTCACAACAGCTAGAGGGCCACCAGTTTGACACCTCTGACATAAAGCATCCCCCTATGTACCACTGCAGCACACACTTCTGCAAAGAAACTTTTTTAGTTGAGGAAAGTTGATCAAAAAAATAGCATTTTCTAGTCACTGTCCAATTGAAGTGTCTTCTGTGGTAATCGCTTTAAAAGCTCTAAAATACATTAATTAAGTTTAATTATGACCCTGTAGTTACTAACATATTTTTCTTAGTTTTCCCAAAATA
Organism: Staurois parvus; assembly: GCF_062004578.1. Lineage (NCBI taxonomy): Eukaryota > Metazoa > Chordata > Amphibia > Anura > Ranidae > Staurois > Staurois parvus. The sequence goes on along the minus strand of NW_028318090.1, from coordinate 6,262,815 downwards.
ATACACCTCTTGTTTTTTGATCTTTACAGTACTGTCAAATTAAAGTCTAATGGACATCTGTTTTACCCACTGACCTATTATCACCCATATCTTCTCTTGTTTATATCTTTTGCTGGTTTTCAAGACCTCTCCTGAATTCACTATCCATTCCACCTCCTCTCTGTACTGCTTGTTTCTTAAGTTAAACTAAACATTTGTGGTTGGTGTTAACCTCTAACACAAGACCGTTAAAGTTTTCATCTTTGAAGTAGATAGTTCAAGACCAGATAAGACGGTTCCACTGGTGTACTGGAAAAAGATGTCTGGCTGGGTCGAGAGGTCACCACTAATAGCAGATTGTTAAGATGTTAGATGTGTGGCTTTGGTTATTAGCTTGAAGGTCATGTGTTGAGTGCAATGTTGGAATTAATGCTTCTAGTTTTGCATTTGAAAGAAGAATTTGATTAAGAATTATGTGTGCTAGAAGACCTGCATTATATGCAAGTTTCTTTTTTACTTAGCTGCTACTTACATACTTAGTTACCATTCAGCCTATGCATGATGATAAAAGGGAACATTACTAACACTTTGTGTGAACAGATATTTTTATTTTTGGCTCTGGGCTACTGAAGTGTAATATGCTGAAGCATGATCCTAGGGAATTGGGATTTACATTTGCTCATCTAGGGTTTCTGGGGCAGGAGACACCTAATAATAAAGCTTAAAGTTGTTGTAAACCTCAGACATGAAATATGAACAAAACAAACCCCTCTATAGTATGTACTTTTCTCAATCCAGAGCACTAAGTGTCTTTTCTGTCTGCTGCTTCATTTCTCTGCAATCAGTATGAATCACTTCTGATACGTTTTCCTGATACCAAGAGGTAAAAAAGTGACAGGGGACAGATTGACAACCTCAGCTCTGTTCCTGTAAACTGTGTGAAGGGGGGGGGAGGTGTCCCTTCCCTCCAATCGGCCCTCAGAACTCTCCTCACTGAGCTCTGCAGAGTGTAACTTCAGACACATACAATAGGGAAAATAATTATTTGATCCCCTGCAGATTTTATGTTTGCCGCCTTGCAAAGAAATTAAGGGTCTATAATTTTTATCATAGGTGTAATTTAAATGATAGAGACAGAATATCAACCAAGAATCCAGAAAAAACACATGATACAAATGTTATAAATTGACTTGCAGTTCAGTGAGTAAATTAGGTATTTGATCCCCAAGCAAAACATAACTTAGTACTTGGTGGTAAAACCCTTGTTGGCAAGCACAGAGGTAAGACGTTTCTTGTAGTTGGATACCAGGTTTGCACACATCTCAGGAGGGATTTTGGTCCGCTCTTCTTTACAGATCTTCTCTAAATCCTTAAGGTTCAATGGCAACTCAAAGTTTCAGCTCCCTCCATACATTTTTTATAGGATGGAAGACTGTCTAGGCCACTCCATGACCTTAATGTGCTTCTTCTTGAGCCACTCCTTTGATGACTTGGCAGCATATTTAGGGTCATTGTCGTGATGGAAGACCCATCCACGGCCCACCTTCAGTGTTCTGGCTGAGGGAAGAAGGTTCTCATCTAAGATTTTACAATTCATGGCCCTGTCGATTGGCTCCTCACTGTGGCAAAGTCGGACTGTACCTTTAGCAGAGAAACAGCCCCAAAGCATAATGTGTCCACCTCCGTGTTTGACTGTATAGAGGGTATTCTTAAGAATCCTAAGGTCGTAGTCAGCATTTTTCTTCCTCCAAACACGGCCAGTCGAGTTAGGGCTAAAGAGCTTCATTTTGGTCTTATCTGACCACAGCACTTTCTCACAACCCTTCTCTGAATCATTTAGATGTTTATTGGCAAATTGCAGACGGTCTGTACATGTGCCTTCTTGAGGAGGAGGACTTTTCGGGTGCTGCAGAATATCAATCCATGGCAGCGTATTCTTTTACCAAAGGTTTGTTGGATGACTGTGGTCCCAACTGCCTTGAGATCATTCACAAGCTCCTCCCATGTGGTTCTTGGCTATTCCCTCACTTTTCTCATGATCATCCTTACCCCATGAGGCAAAATCTTGCATGGAACTCCAGACTGAGGGAGATGGATGATTATTTTGTATGTCTTCCATTCGTAAATAATCGCTCAAACAGTTGTCTCCTCACCAAGCTTCTTGCTGCTGGTCTTGTAGCCCATTTCAGCCTTGTGCAGGTCTACAATCTTATTCCTGATGCCTTTGACAGCTCTTTGGTCTTGGCCATGGTGATGGAGAGGTTTGAATGGAAAAAAGAGATTCTGTGGACAGGTGTCTTTTATTATTATTACTATATAGGATTTATATAGCGCCGACAGTTTGCTCAGCGCTGTACATTATAATGGGAGACAGTACACGAGACAGTACAGTAACAATACGATTCAATACACGAGGGGTTCGAGGGCCCTGCTCCTTGGTGCTTACAATCTAGGAGGGAGGGGATAGTGGTACAGGAGGAAATAGCTGTGGGGGATGTAGTGGTAGGAAGAGTGGAGGAGTTCAGTAATTAGCTGAGAACGGGGTAGGCTTCCCTGAAGAGATAGGTTTTCAGAGTGCGTCTAAAGGTGATACACATAATGATTTATACACATAATGAGTTGTTGTTAGGAGCACCTTCTTAAATTGACAGGACTAGTCTGTGTACCACATGAGCACATAGCCAGTCTGTGGGAGCCAGAATTATTGTTGGTTGGTAGAGGATCAAATACTTATTTTACTCACTGAACTGCAACTCAGTTTCTAACATTTGTATCATGTATTTTTTCTGGATTTTTGGTTGATATTCTGTTATTATTAAGTGGGCTATTAAGTGGGCAAACTTACAATATCTGCAGGGGATCAAATAATTATTTTCCCCATTGTACTATCATGGGCAAATCTCACCACTGAAATCTCGGAAAAATTTAAGAAACAAAGATTTTGGTCAAGTTTACCATGCTCAACCAAAACTAAAATAACTTTGCATAGATTTGGCCTTCAACAAAGAGGTGTACCCAGTGGTGTATTTAGGTTTTGTGCTGCCCTAGGCAACACAAAAATCGGACACCCCCCTCCTCGGCAGAGCCTGACCCCGACCAACACCAGACTACCCCCCACCCCCCGTGGAGAGAGCTTGACAGTGATCAACAACACTCCTGCCCCATCCCCCCCACACTCAAGAGAGCCTTACACTAACACCCACCCCCACCTCCAGAGGGGGTCAGAAAGAAAGACACTCACCTTCACAGCTCTGGACATCCCCAGGAATGACAGTTGGGCTCTGCATACACCACTAAGCAGCCCACAGTCTCTCTCAGATCCCACCTAGTCCCCCTGCATATGTCCCTTCTACCAGGGGTCAGTGCTGCCCCCTAAAAATGCCACCCTAGTCAAATGCCTTGTTTGCCTTGTGGTAAATATGCCCTTGGGTGTACCCTTAAAAGCTACCAGGATGATGACAAATAAACTAACTTTCAGGGCCTACTTTTTACACAAGCTTTGTTGGTTAGCACTGAAATTATTACCACTTCAATGCCAAACAACAAAGTTTGTATAAACGGTCAACATTTGTTTATAGTTCAGCTTACCAGTCTTTAGATGTGGTGGCAACATTGTTTTTCTTTTCTTGGTTTTTATTTTCTTCACCTTGGCGATCCTGCCATTTTCTGTCCAAGGGTGATAACTCCAATTTACTCTACTATATCTATAAAGGAAAAGCATTGTCCCTAGGAAAAGAAATGTGTTAGGTATACAGGACACCTGCACCTCTCCCAAATTCCATAGCACAGGGGGAAGGCGCTCTGCAGTTCACATGTGAGAATAGGAAAATTTCACTTAGTGCAGATGAAGTTACAAGAACACTGTATTTCACTGTATTTCTGGCAGGATTAACAGGATGTTTGTACCTTCAGAAAATGTATTTAGCCTGTAAGCAGGTTGAAATGCTGGGTTTGTGAGACAGCTGCCTGTCCTAGTTGGGGGGAAGGGTTAATGCAGTTCCCACACTTTTTGCTCAGCTCTCTCTTGCTGTGCTGTAAATAAAAAGGGGGAGGTCTCTGTCCAGTCTGGGTGAGTTTGCTGCATGATAAGAAGCCAAAGACAAGCCACATCGTGTAATCTCTGGATTTTCCACAGGGGGCTTGGTCCTGCATTGCTAGCCCTGCTTCCTGAAGTCTACAACTACCGCCATGTAGGGTCTGCTGGGACTTGCAGTCCACCCATAAGTCACCAGCATCTGTATTCTGCCACCCTGGACTCTGCCAAGAATGGACTCTTGCCTGTGCAGGTATGCTGGGGCAGCCGCTGTAGTTAGCTTTAGTTAGGGAAAGACTGTTTGCTTGTTATACTGAAGGTTCTCGAGTAAAGCCTTTGAAATGTTTTAATGTCTGGTCTGAAGTTATTCAAGGGGTGTATGAAAGTAACTGGCACTCTACACATGGTCTGCAGCTTGGGTCAGTAAAGAACATTGGGCTATGAAGAAGGGTTTGCAATAGTTAACATGCAAAGGAGTACAGCAAGTGGTTACCAGGGGTAGCGTAAGCTAGAACAAACAACCTGTCATTAAATGTGTAACTAGGGCAGGTGGGATGTCCTTTAGCAGTGAGATGGCCATTGTTGGTACTCTCTCCCTGAGAGTCCATCTCCCATAGCTATGGGAGTAGATCAGCACCACAGAGGCACTCTATCTAGTCACTAGGTATGGAAGAGGAAGAGTTAATAAAGTGGACACATGAGGTTCCAGCTAGGTGCACGGCTGGACACCCTTTCTGTTACTGGGAGTGAGGTAGTGGAGATACGCTGGACAGGTGGAGTGGGCATTGGCTCAGCATGTACTTCCTAAATGCAACAGTGAAGGTGTACTTTGATTGCGGTCTGTTCAAGTGTACACAGTGTATGGCCATCTCTGAGTCAGAGGTTTGCCTTAAGGTTGAGTTATCCCTGAAAGCAGCCTCCTCTTCATCCAATTGGCATTGATAAGCACGGCACAGTAAAAGAACCCCATGTGCAAGGCAGCGACTCATTTCAGGTGCCTAGTGTAGCCCAGAAAAACCCACCCTGGTTAGGCCTCCTATGTGACCTCACCTGGCGCTCAACGAGGAGGGGAACATGGAGGAGGTACCACCCACCTAGCCCACCACTTACATGCCTGCTCAGTAACTCAAACAAAGGTGATGCTGTGATCCTGGGATGCAGCACTGGCATTGGGACACAGAACCTAGATGTCTGACTGTCCCGGGAAATCCAGGACAGCTGGCATCTATGCTACATGGCATTTCTCAAGCTGGCTTTACTGATGGTGACAACAGTAGACCATGACTGTTTACTTTGTTTTAAACCTCCATCTGAATCCTGTGTGACAAGGCGACAAAACAATGGCACAATTGGGGGACATCGCTGTCAACAGAAAGTACCTGAACAAGGACCATCAAAACAGGATCACTGTGGGGTTTTTTTTTCAATAAAAGCTGCATATTTAAAAATATTGAAAATGACATTTAAATATGTAATATGTTAAACATATGAGATTTTACTACTTGGGTTTACATCAACATTATGTTTACATGTAATAAGAGGATAGATTTTCCAAGGTGGCATTCAATGGTTTGAAGTTTCTCTACTCATGTGGACAATGCTTGGGTACATTTGTTGCCCAAGTTTGATGTCTGTAGAGGTCACTGCAATCGATTTAGTTATTGGAGGTGTTCGATGAGTATCAAGGGCTCTGGACAGAGGTAGCCTTGAGTTTTGTAACCAAGGTTTCCGTGACTCATTTCTGGAGAAGAATGGATTTTGAAATCAGAAACTTGAAGCAAAGGAACACGCTTTTTTCAAACAAACCCCTTTTGCCAAAGCTTAAAATATGTCTTACTGGAATGTAACATTTTCTCTCTGTTTTTGTGTTTCATATTTGTTTGCATATTCCCACTAAACAATTTTGAGGAACAAATATGCCTTGTGCATAGATCAAACTGATGAACCACAAAAAGCCAAGTTTGGATGCTTCAAGAAAGAACACAAAGGCAAATGTTTGCAGACTCATCATACAGACCTCTATAAAATGGAACAATTTTATCTGCAGATAGTCACTGTGGTGCATTGTTTAACCACTTGAACTCTGGAAGGTTTTACTCCCTTCATTACCAGGGCAATTTTTTTGCTATTCAGCACTGTGCTACTTTAACTGGCAATTGCGTGGTCATACAACACTATACCCAAATTAAATTTATATAATTTTTTCACACAAATAGATCTTTCTTTGGTGGTATTTGATCACCAGTGTTTTTTTATTTGTTATTATATAAAAACAAACAACTATATTTTCTACTATCTGTTATAAAACATCCAATAAAAAAAATTGGGCAAAAAATCTAATTTCTTCATAAATTTAGTCCAGAATATATTCTGCTGCATGTTTTTGGTAAAAAAAAATCACAATATGTGTATATTAGTTGGTTTGTGTGAAAGTTATAACGTCTACAAACTGTGGTATATATACTGAAATTTATGCAACTATGACGCTAAACTGGTAATGGCGGTGATCAGCAACTTATAGTGGGACTGTAATAGTCCGATAGGCAATCTGGCACTAACAGACCCTTGCTGGGAGGTACACTAACTAACTAAATGACACTAATATCAATAGTGACACTAATACAGTGATTAGATAAAAAAAAACCTACCTTTGCTCCCAATTATTAACAACCCTCTCTTCCCACCGGGTTTAGATCAACCAAGGGCATTTTCTTGGTGGGTGGCCAATGGTTTTTCGCAGGTGCGACACTTTTTGACTTCTCTGTCCTTCCCCACTTGGAATTCTCTTCGGGAGTCACAGGATGTCCCTCTGGCGGAATTTTTTCGTTAACCTCAATTGCGGCATTGGCTGACCTCACTGCGGGGCACTTTCGTTTTCCTGTACCAGAAATCTGCCTTTGAACTGCTTTTCCAACAGCATCCGGGCCACCCAGGCCTTATTTCCCTTCTTTATGCAGCTTTGAATAGACATTTTATGTATACTTTTCTATCATATGTCGCTCAGTGGGAGTGAGACCCAATGTTCATTTAATACGACCACGCTGGAGGTGGCATACAAAGTATTGTTTCGTTGGTATTGGGTTCTGGCTCGTTTGACCCAGGTGAACTCTGTCTGCAGTGATCAATGCTTTCGGGGTTGTGGCCATCGTGGTGATGTATTGCATATCTGGTGGTCATGTCCGAGACTGTTTAGTTTTTGGTCTTGTGTGTTTGGCCTCCTTTTCACCTTGTTCCATCTCTCCATATGCCGGGATGCTCGGTATGCTTTGCTTCATTGTCCCATGCCAGGCCTCTTGGCTCACCAGCAGAACAATTACTCAGGCATGGAAGCGCCCGTTTGTCCCTCTTCAGGGAGTGCAGGACTGTATGATCACTATGATGCTCAATGAAACGATGTTGAGTATCTGTAACGACTCCCAACGGAAATTCTTGAAAATATGGGAGCTGTGGTTGCAATATGCCTATCCCATGCTCCCCCAGGCTAGTCTGGGGTTGTGATGTCGCTCGGTATTGGCGTTCTCAGATCCCTGCTCTTGGTCTTGTTATCTTTTTCCTTTTGTACTAATCTTTCCTTTTCTTTTTCTATTTGTTTGTGGTGTGGCAGTGGATAGCTGCCTTTAGTTTGAGTTACTGTTGGTGTTATACTAATGTTTTTGTCATTTATGATAGCCCCTGCCTGGGCGCACCTTTTGTTCTGTTGGTGTTACAGCACTGTTTTGTTTATTTTTTTATGTGCAATTGATAGCCCCTGTGTGGGCGTGCTTTGTTGCTCCTGTCTTAAACTGTTTATAAATTAATAAAAACATTGAAATACAAACAAAACAAAGAAATGTACGCTGTCACTGTACTAATGACACTGGCTGGGAAGGGGTTAACATCTAGGGACAAAGAGTTAACTGTTCGCCTAGCAAGTGTAATGTGTGTAATATGTGCTGCTTTTACTAACAGATCTGGCTGTTTTTTCTCCCCAGGGAGAGGAAACAGCCAGATCGTTGCTCTGTGTACAGAGCCTTGGGTTGTTTGTGCTGATTGGACACAGCTGATCAGCAGGTCTCAGCCATATATTACTGACCAGACCCTGCTGTCAAAATCATGGTGTGTCCAACCACAGGGCGGGTCCCAGTGCACGCCCCAGACCTGTAAGCAATCTTGCACATTTTACGTTGCTGAGCCTGCAGCTTCCGCTTGGTCACAGTAAATCAACTGTGACTGAGCAGCAAGTGGATAAAAAAGGTCTGGGACAATGAGAGCTACCAATGACACAAGGACCACTAGAATAGATCCTGGATGGTGGGTGTAAACTTGCATCTGTTAAACCCGCCTACCTCGGCAGGGATGTATTTAGGTTTCGTGCTGCCCTAGGCAACACAAAAATTGCCCCCCACAGAGAGACCCTGACACCGACCAACACCCCCCTCCCCCACGAACAGAGCCTGACATTGACCAAAAACACCCCAGCCCCCCCCCCCTCACCTGAGGGAGCCTTCCACTACCACTGCCCTCCATAGACTGGCAAGAGATATCACAGTTCCGGACATCCCCAGGAACAACCTGCAGTCTCTCTCAGATCCCACCTGGTCCCCGTGCTGTGTGTGTCCTTCTCCCTTTCCTTCTTTCAGGGGATGGGGCTGCCCCTCTAAAAAATGTTTCTGCCCCCCTGAAAAATGCCACCCTAGGCAAATGCCTTGTTTGCCTTGTGGTAAAAACACCCCTGTACCCTGAATCTGAAAACAAACAGAAGGGGATCCGTTCTCCTTAGTGTAGGTGGATCAGATCGTAGGCAGTTGGGTGTAAATGGACAGCGGAGTCCATTTAGACTGAGCCACCTATTGGACAGAGCGGGCTCTGTCTGTGTCCACTCTGCATAAACTGAGCAGACACGGATCTGTCATCCGCTCATTCTGCTCTGATCAGCAGGGGATCTGTGAGCTGATCTAACTTCAATACTTTCTGAGTTACTGACCAGGAACAATCATGCAGAATAAGAGCTCTTCACAGAAGAGCGACGAAAAACTCCTACACTGCAGAATTTTTCCAGGCCTGTGCTGTAGAAAGTATGAGAGTCTTCGGGTCATCATGGCAGAGAGATGTCAGCAATGGCTGCTTTCATACTTCCTCAATAAAAGTTTACTTTAAGCTTGTATATCATAGACTATGGTCACTCAGAAATCTGCCTCCCTCTGCTTCTAAAGGCTTTTACAGCTTAATTAGCAGAAAAGCACATAAGCTACTTATTACAGGTCTGTGAAGTCTCACAGGCTTGTAATCAATGACTGTGACTTTTACAGCTTTACAGTATGAAGAATGGTAAAGCCGTCTTAAAACAGAAGGTATCTGAATGTTTACAATACATTCCAAATCCAAAATACTAAGGGTATATTCGTAACAGATGCTGTGGGACTGCATTGGGCAGCCTTTCCACTACAGTCCCACCGCATGATAAGTCAAATTGCCTTTTGTCCAGTGTGCCCAATACACACCACTGCACTGTGGTGGTGCGCAGGCGATGCGCACTGAAAACAATTATTGCATGCTGTACTTTTTGTAACGCAGCACAGTGCAAACAATCCACCGCCTCACATCGCATAGCTGGCAGCTGAACCTAATGAAATGTCTCTGTGACATTTCAATAAAGTTCTTTAAAAAAAGTGAATAGTGTGATTTGCTGAGATTGGCACATTGGCACTGCAGCAATCCCGACAGACCGCACTGCATACCACCTGCTGCGTTGTAATGCAGCAGCAGCTGGTGTGAGTTAGCCCTAAGGGCTCTATTCCTCATTTTAGGATAGTAAGAGGATCCACTCAAATCAGTTCTTTTTTTTCCCCTTGAAGCATTGTGCATCCAGGTTTATGGCACAAATTAGGATTGAACTTTGTCTGTTCAAGCGTTTATTCTCCATGTAGGATTTGCTACAGCAAAAGTGACGTTTACGAAGAAAAAATAAATTGAACAGTTTAAATTGACAGAAAATGAAATTCATTGACAGCTTCTTTTTGTTTAAAAAAAAAAAAAAAAAAGCAAACAAACACCTATATTTTGGAGGACCTTTGGAGGGGTCCTGGTGTCTTTTTTCTTTTTAAATAGAAGACAAAAGGGAAATGTAATTTGCTAGCAGGGTTTAGGGGTGTGCTATGCACAAGGTTTAAGGTGTGCTTTGCACAGGGTGTTGGGTTGAGGAGTGGGCTAAGCACAGGGTGCAGGATTCAGGGCTGTGCAACACACAGAGTGCAAGATTCTAGGTGTGCTACACACAG